>NC_081432.1:10345652-10673799 GCF_949786415.1 Peromyscus eremicus | reverse complement strand
TTAAGTACGAGGAGATAAGTATTTGTTTTTCAGCCCCACAGTAACAGTCTCAGGTGTGCACAAAGAAAGATTAAAAGTCATAAAACAGCACAAATTACTACACATCCACTTGATGCTGCGGTAAGTACTAATGCTTGGAGGCCAACACAGGGCAGCATCAGTGCTGGTGTGAGACACTGCTGGGTTTGACTGTGCCCATAAGCCCATTCAACTAAGCAATAGCCAAATGCTACAGAAGGGCTCAAACCCCAGGAAGAATGCCAGGAAGAGCACACACACTCATTGTGAGGTGATTTTGTTGGAGGTAAAAAACATGTTTTGGACTGAAGCTTGTCAAGACGCAACATGTTTTAAAGGGAAGTGAAGCATTCCATCCTGCAAGGAAACTATTAAATCCAGGAAGTAAACAACTCAAAAGCTTCAGAAAATCCCTGAAACTCACCAGATTCACTAGGCCCTCTTCTCCAAAGCATATACATAACCTGCAGGGACTCAGAAATACACTCTCAGACAAGACAAGCTGCCTAGAAGAGGCTCGGACCACCTGAGCTGCCCGGACAAGTTAGTTGTTCTCCGAGCTGTCAAACTGCCTGCAGTTTGTACAGTGTGCTTCAGGTCTCCAGCTCTTGTGAGCAGTCATCTATGGCCTTTGGTGGCACAACTGTCTCTGCATCATTTCTGCTCCTGTAAATAAAGCTCACTGGTCCAAAGCTGGACTTTGGTGGTATCCCTACTTTGGTCTGTTATGGTTCCCTATCTGAGGTGAGTAGGCGTGTGTTCATGCTTCCCCAGGATAGTGTCACATAGACACACCTGACAAACACCTGGTAGCACATATATAAATGTATAGAAGTATGTGTATAGATATATGACTGGGGAATGAACAGACATAAGACAGGTTTGCATGGATTATAAAGAAAAATGAGCGTAACTCTGAGTACTCTTATGTATTCAAAATAAACAGCAAGGATGGGGAGATGGCTGTTAGTACAGTGCATGTCACACAAGCATGGTGTCCTGAGTTAAATCCCCAGAACCCATGTTAAAAGGCCGTGCATGGTGACATTTTATGTTCTAGTGTTGGGGAGACAGGGACAGGTGGGTCCTTGAGGTTTGTCCAATCAGAGAACTACAGGCTAATGAGACCCTATCTCTAAATAATGCTTAGAGTCCCTAAAAAACACCACTGGAGGTTGTCCTCAGGTCCCATGTACACACGCACATACATGTATACAAGTCAGTATACACATATATCCTCCTCCATATATAAAGGTATATACAAAGTAAGTACCACTCACAATTTGCCCCACAATTTACAACCTACTTGTACTTTGTTATAACAAGTAAAAATCTTTACTCCATTATCTGTTTTGATTTTATTGCTTTGTTGCTGTTGAGACAAGGTCTTACTATGTAGCCCAGACAGGCCTCAAACACAAGATTCCTCTGCTTCAGCCTCCTAAGTGCTGAGATTACCTATGTCAGTTACAGTGCTTTTGAAAGTATTCAACCACAAATTCAAGCATTCTACAAGACTAATGTTTCTATGAAGGAGCAGAATTACAGTAAGAAATACAACTCACACGAATTAAAAAGACAGAGCTAGAAACTATAATTTAAACTTCTATGTTCATTCCCATCAGGCCTCTGCCTACACCCAGACGCCAGTCTACCTGGAGCTTTTGTGTCAAGAGTTTAGCACCTGCCACCTATGAGACAGGTTGAAGCTCGAATCCAGGATGCCAGGCAGCCAGCGGGCCACGCACCTCTGGCAGAAGAGGCGAACACTGATGTTGAGGGTGACTGGGTATGAGACATAGCACCCGACCTCTGAAAGTCATCAACAGGGTACCCTGATTAGCCTGAATTGCCAACTTGACACAGCCTACAGTCCCCTCAGAGGAGGAGGCTCACCTGAGGAGTTGCCTATATCAGCCCGGTCTGTGGGCATGCCTATGATAAACTGTCTTATTAGTTGATGTAGGAGGGCAGAACATTGTGGGCGGTACCATTCCTTCAGCAGGTGGTCCTGGACTGCATAAACAAACTAACTAAACATGAGCCAGCTATCAGAGTTCCTCCACAGTTTCTGCTCCAGGCTCCTGCTAGGTTCCTGCCTTGCCTTCCCTCACTGATAGACAGCAGCCTGAAAGTGTAAGCTAAATGGATCCTTTCCTCCTCTAAGCTGCTTTCGGTCAGAATGCACCATCACGGCATGGGCAAGGAAAGTAGGACAGAGGAGCAGGACACCGCCCGTGGTAGGAAGAGGGACAGTAGAGCAGCTACCAGGAGCTGCAAAGAGAAGTATCTAAGAGCAGCATGAGCTGCAGCATCCCCTGCTTCCAAGGATCACTGAAGGCTCATGAGCCAGGCTCTGTTCCTAGTCCTCAGTGATGCTTCATTTCTTTGAGAGGGCCATCCTAACACCCCTTCTCATTGCCCTGCCTCAAACCAGCAGGCGGGCCAACTTTGGCAGGAGGAAGATGCACCTGGGTTGGTTTTTTTTAACCGGTGGGTATTTCTGGGAAGTTTCTACATCTCCGGTCACAAGTGCTTGTAACCACCTACTCAGGGACCTCATCCTCCAGGCACTGAGAGCATTGGCTGTTTCTGAGGCACCTCTACGGAGTGCAGTGCGCACTCTAACCCACCCGGTGCACCTGTGCTCTTGGTGTCCTGCCAGGCAGCGCAGGATGTGGAAGCGCTCCGATTGTTTCTTACCTCCAGGCATCACCTGGCCGACATCCTGTACAGTGAGGACTGACAGCTTCTCCTCAGTGTCCACTCTGATCACACCGTAGCTCAGGCCATTCATTGACAGGACGGCTTTTCTTGGAGGAGGTCCTCCCAGATCTGGGGGCCTAGAGCACAGGAGCACCAGCATGCCTGTTGACAAGGGCTATCACTCCAAGAAAGATGGCACTGAGGGCCAGCCTCACCTGAGGCACGGTTCCTCACTGGAGCGCCTGCTCTGTGTGTGGACTTGTTGGAACAGTGTGTTCTAAAGCTCAAGGTCTCTCTGCAGTGTGTCCCCAACACTCTTCTCACTAGAGGCAGGCCCATGACTGCAGGGCAAGCGACACTGTGACTTCTGAGACAGGTCATTAGAGGTGACTCAATGTCTATCTGATCATCTTGTGACCTTCACATTGAACCCTAGGGTAGCCAGGTGGGCTGGTCCAGGCCACTTGCTGCAATGGGCTGTGGTACTGTGCCTGTGTAGGGCTGGCTTAGGCCCAGCACGGTTTTTAGTGCTATGATTAAAATACAGATACTTAAAACTTACATAATTGTGAGCACATACTACCTTTAAGTTATGAGCACAATGCATACAGGACCAGAGCTGAGACAGTTCTATTGCAATGAGTTGAGGGGAGAAAGCTAACAAAAATGTCCACAGGCTGTGAGCCTGTGACCTGAAGCCCCACAGAACTGTGCTCAAGGGCAGCAATAGCAGATGATTCATCATCAGGGAAGGAAAGTGCCTTTGTGCCTAGCTGTGGTCTGGCAACAACATGGCGTGTGCAGGAAATACAGGAAGGAACCTGAGGCCCAGGTCCTAGGGTCCTAGTTATAGATGGGGGTGGGAGGCTCTCAGGGGAACCTCCAACCCCCTCCCTACTCCAAGTTGTAAGACGTGATACAAGGGAAATAGCCATGAGAGCAGCTTGGGCCTTCAGAGGTTAGGATGGCTGGATGCTTCTCTTGGCAGGTTAAAGGTCCTTTTCATCAAACCTCCACAGCCAGAAGAACCTCTCTCAGAATAAGACTGTTGTTCAGTTATAACTTTTACTTATGATCAGGCATGAAACAGCAAGATCTTGACTGGGAATAAGTGTAAGGAAAATAACACTGAGAGAATCTAGTGTACTCCAGGAACCTACTACCCAGCTCCCAGCATGGACCTAGACTGGTGAGGGGCACGGTACTGCAGCTACACCTTCACTATTAGAGGGAGACGGGAATGTGGGTGCTACGTCCTTCTTCAGGATGGCCAACAGTCAGAAACAGATCACAAACTTGGGGCCGTAGGTAACTCTGTCATATGTAGAGGACTCGAATGTGAGCTCAGAGGAGACAGCACACACTTCGGTTACCTGCGGATGGCTACTGTTAGCGCCTCGGGAGAACTGGCACAGGGACAAATGACCTCTGGTCTCAGACCTCTGGACTGGAAGACGTTGAGGAAGGCATCACAGGAAGATATGGACCCTGCGTGAAGCAAAGGAAGTGGAGCGTGAGAGGTACCTGGGCGGCCAGTGAGGCGGAGCACAAGGTCTACAAGGCACCATGCTGGCCTGGCAGCCATGCCGAGTCCTGCCCCACATAAGCCTGTTTCAACAAGACCACTGCTACGATTTGACAAAGCAATGCCTTTTAGGGCAGAAGTGACTACCATAAAACACATAAGATCATTTCCAACTCACCAACAAGAAAGCGTCTGGAAATATCTGAGAGGAGGCCCGTTTTTAGTGTTGTGTTTGTTACTGAGGTCCTGCCCTCCCGTACCTTTCCTGGACCAGTGATAAGAACAACTTCCCTGTGCTTCAGGTTCAGGACCAGCATGGAGCCTGCTAAGTAACTGAGCAGTACCTATATAGCCCGACAAGGCCGGGCCTGGCACTAGAGGCCCATAGCACAGCAAGTGCAGCTCCTAGCAGTAGTCTTAGAGATGTGTGAACTACACGCCTCCCTGAGGAGGTCCTGCCTCTCCCGAGGTCCTCTCCTTTGGGTAGACTCCTGTCATTCAGGGGTGGTGGGCCTTAACAGAGGGTGTTGGAGATGTGAAAACTTGGCAACAAGGAGGCTCTAACTGTTCAGGGCTCAAATAACTACAGCCATGGTGACCCTAGGGTTTCGTGATAAACCTCTCTCCACAAAGGTACATATAAGGGAAGGGGGCATCCCTATTCTTAACCCTATCCTTAACCCTAACCCTAACCACCCCAGGCTTCACTTCTTCAGGGAGAGAGGTGTCTCCTAAGGAAAGAAGACAACAGATTGTTCCGTGTTACCAAGACTGGAGACAGCATCATGACAGCCCAATAGAAGAGCTGCAAGCTAAGGCCTGTGAAGGGAAAGCTAGCTCTGTGGCACCTGGAGGAACGTGGATGGAGTGAGGAGACAGGACGAAGCTATTAGGGCTAACGTTTATCCCCAGAACAAAAATACTGGCGGGAGTGATGTGATCCCTGACTGCAGCTGAGTGCACGAACAGAGAGCTAGGGCAGCTGTGGGCTTGAGCAGGAATGAGTAGCCATGGATGTGGGAGGAGACGCCTTGCTTGTCTCAGGTGTGCAGCAAGAGAATGAGAGGCTTTTAGGGGTACTGTGTGCCTGCTCTGCTCTCCTGAAAGATGGGGTACACAGAAGAATGGAATAACAGATTGGTGCCGCAAAAGAAATCCCTTGTTCAACACAAGTCACTTGAGGCTCCCCTAGAGAACACCAGACCCGGGCCTGAGACAGTCCTGGGCCTAAGAAGCTCACACAGCCACTACAAAAGCAGCTACAGGCAGACTGTTATACACAGGAGGGTCCGCAGTGCTTAGGCAGCAGCCATGAGGCATTCCTCCAGGACTCAGGGTTGGCTAGGGACATATGGAGGAAGAATAATTGGGTCCCTATGAAGGAAGTTGGGGCTAAGTGTTAAATAAGTGGGGGCCTAACACTAAAAGGCAGGAGGATCATAGCAAATCAGGGACCCTATTTATAGCATAATCCAGTGATCTCTTAAAAATGATGACTCTCATTAAAGGTTTTGTCAACTGCATTAAAATTGCTTATAAATTTAGTGTCTTAATAAATATGTATGAGACCCACCAACATTCATCAACAAGAAACAGCATGTCACAGAACATTATAGGACACTATGTTTCATTATAAGATCACTTATCAAAGTAGTGATAAGGCTTCAATTTTGGACAACAGGTTCTATTTCAACAGGTTGTTCAGTCCTCCTTCCAAGTCAAGAATCATGGGAGCAAACACCATAAATCCACCCTAGGTCCCCCAGTCTACTCACATGGGTTAGCGCCATCAGCCACAATCAGCATGCGCAGAGAGCTCAGACAGACATCCCTCTGACCTCGCTGTGCCAAGAGAGACCAGTGCATATCTCGGGACTTCACCAGGGCAGCCCGGGCTACAAAGAGAAGGGAGTACAGAGGTCTCTGTGTCACAGGGCAGGCACCCTCACACTCCAAAATACTGTCGTACTTCATTCTAGGCAGAGGTACACACACAGAGGGCAAAGGATGCTGCTATATGGATCATACTCTTGGCTCTTATCTATACCTATTACCAGTTACCTCATGTGCTTCCTAACCTACTCCATCCCTTTTCTCCTTAAAACTTAATTTTAAAATATGATTTAGATGTAATATACTCAGATCCACTTTCCAGCCTTTCGCTTTTTAAATTTTTATTTTACATGTATGGGTATTTTGCCTGCATGTATGTCTATGTACCATGTATATGCAGTGCCCACGGAGGCCAGACAACAGCATAAGATTCCCTGCAACTAAAGTTACAGATAGCTGTTAGCTGTCACCTGAGTGCTGGGAACCAAACCTGGATCCTCTGGAGAAGCAGTTGGTGCTCTTAACCTGAAACATCTCTCTAGCCCCAGCCTTATAAAAAATTAATTTTTATTATTTTGTTACTTTATAAGTATGGGTGTTTTGCCTGCATATGTGTCTGTGTACCACATGTGTGCCTGGTACCCTTAGAGACCAGAAGAGGACATAGGATGCTCTGGAACTGGAGTTACATACAGCTGTGAGCCACCAAGGGGTTGAACCCAAGTCCTCTGGAAAGAGCAGGCAGTGTACTCAACTCCTGAGTCATCTCTCCGTTCCCCAGATGTTTTTAAATTAAAGGTTTCATCTTACTCTTTGAATATTGCCTGTTTTATCTCATGCTGCAGGCTGTACCTCCCCAAGGTGCTGCCCCAATGCCAGAGCCATCATGCCACTTAGTCTACAGGGCTCTGGCAGCCTCCAGGTCAAAAGGGAAATGAACCTGGATTTGTTTTTAAATTAATTTATTTATTCACTCTTCCCTCATATATTACATCCCGCAGTTTGCCCTCCCTCCTCTCCTCTTAGTCCCCCCCACACACACCTCTGCTCTCCCCAAGATCCATTTCCTTTCAGAAAAGAGCAGGCCTCCCAGGGATATCAATTAAATATGACATTAACAAGTTACAACAAGACTAGGCACATACCCTCATATCAAGGCTGGATGATGTAACCCAGTAGGGAGGAAAGGGGTCTCAAAAGCAGGCAAAAGAGTCAGAAACAGATCTCACTCCCATCATTAGGAGTCCCACAAGAACACTAAGCTACAGAACCGTAACATATGTAGATGACCTAGATCAGACCCATACAGGCTCCCCAATTATTACTCCAGTCTGTGTGAGCCCCTATAAGCCCTGGTTGGTTGATTCTAGGGGCTGTCCTTGACCCCTCTGGGTCCTACAATCCTTCCTCCCTCTCTTCCATGGAATTCCACGAGTTCCACCTAATGTTTAGCTGTGGGTCTCTGCATCTGCTCCTATCAATTGCTGGATGAAGCCTCTCTGGTGACAATTATGCTAGGCTCTGATGAATCAGGATTTGAATGGACTGAATCAACCTCAATGAGTATACAGAGCCCAGTGAATCCCACTCCCTTCAACCAGGCTTTGTCTTCTTCCTCTATAGAACAGGATGCAAGACGACACTCTGTAATAGGAATGCTGATGTGGAGATATGCCTGCAAAGTATGTATTGTCACTGGTGCTGGCCGGGTACAGAAGGTCAGAATCTTGGCACCTGCTGAGCTCTACTGGACAGAGACAAAGGGCGCTGGAGTTGTGTAGTCACCACTGAGCAGGAATTCCTGTTTGGTGCTGGGAGACACTTCAACCACTGGGAAGTGAGAACAGGGCCCAGGCCTCACAGGTGGCCTTCCTCATCCATTCCATCCAAGTGCTGGGATTAAAGGCATGCGCCACCGTCACCTGGCTGAGTTCCCGTTTTCTCAGTGATGATCCCAGCTACTTCACTGCAAGTAGCTGTCCAGGCCCTGCGCAGATCTGGCCCGGGATGGCCTACAGAGACATCCCAAGATGGCTCTCCAGCCCACACCTGCAGTTCTGTATGTTCCCTTCATGTTCCCTTAATTACTAAAGAGCAGCTCAGAGAGAATTCTTTAAGGAAAGGTGAGGCAAGTAATGGCAGTTTTCTGCTACCTTTATAGGAGCACACTTTCTGAATCCAGGAGAGTGGGTTGACCTTCATCAGTGCATATGGGATGCTGACGACATGCATCCTATTCATGACACTCTGCAAAAAAGAAACGAACCAGCTCAGAGGAAGCAGGATTAATCTATGCCAGAACAAGCAAACCAAATCCAACAAACTGGCATGCCAGGATGTCACGGGTTTGGCTCATGTCTTGTTCCCACCCCAGTCACTAGCAAACAACACTCACTGTTAAGACTCCATGCCACAAACCAGCATCCCTTTTGAAGTCCAGCACATTCGTTAATGTTTCAGCTGAAAGCGGACACAGAAAGTTAAACTGATGAAGAGCACTTTGTAAGTTCTGCACACTTCTAGAGCAGTCCCAAGATGAGTACATAACCGGCATATCGGAGCTTAAGGAAACAGGCACGGCACTTCCAAACACCATGCACCAGGTAACACCAAGCTACGCTGTCTGTTCAGATGACTGGAAACACACAGTTCCGGACGGGAGTAGAGAACCATGCCAATCTTTCATTCCAAAGCACAAGGAGCACTTCATACAGGAGAAGCTACAGAAAGGTCATTTCACGATTTCACCATTTTGAGTGGCCACCTCTCAGAGTCAAGAGGCAGGATGAGAAACTGCCCTGGACACTCTTATTTCTCAGCTTCCCACCCAGATTCCCCCAATTCTCACCCCACAGCCTACAGTCTTGCATCTTACTTGCACAAAGCAGTGACATGCATGCCAGAAAGACTGTTGCACTATGAATGACAATCTCCCTGTCCTCATCAGCTGCAGAGCCAAATTAAAGGGGCCATGAATTAAATGATTAGCACTAGAGCTAAAGAACTCATAGGACTTGGTTTTATAGCTCTGACTTTTAAATGTCATTAAAGTCCTTGAAGCTCTCCTCCAAATCTCTACAAAGTCTTTATAATTATGTTCACAAGCTAACCCTTGAGATTAAACATCCATATTTTATGTATTTACGTATGCCATTCAATTTTTCTTTCAATTTCAATTTTGTAATGTAAGAAAATGGCAATGAGTCCAATTTTAGTTTTTTTTTTTTTTTTTTTGGTTTTTCGAGACAGGGTTTCTCTGTGTAGCTTTGCGCCTTTCCTGGGACTCACTTGGTAGTCCAGGCTGGCCTCGAACTCACAGAGATCCGCCTGGCTCTGCCTCCCGAGTGCTGGGATTAAAGGCGTGCGCCACCACCGCCCGGCCAATTTTAGTTTTTAAAATGATGTATTTCATACTGATTCCCTAAATAAATGCAATTATTACCTATCAATATAAAATAATATTAATTTAAAATGTTAACAGTAAATTGGGGGCTGTTTCTACTTTAACATAGATGATCTAAGATCATAAAGATTATACATAAGCATTTACATGCATGATTACTCAAGCCACAAATACATTTACTGAAAATGAAAACATTAGCAGGAAAGGATGTTCCAGGGCAAGTATTTTCTACTTTTTATAATGCAAAATGCACTGCCCTTCGTGCATCAACAACTGATCCAGCTCATTCTGCAGAAATGAATCACTGGTGCACAAGACTCAGACTCCACAAAATCAGTGTAAGTATGACTTTATTGAAACTGTCCTAAATGGGGCAGCCTGGGCTCTGTAGAGGGACACTCACACCCCCCAGCTCTGCATAAGCCCAGACCTTCTCCCAAGGATGCAGTAGAAGCTGCACCCCCTGCCTGAGGCAGCTGCAGTAAAAGTTAACATGCTGTGCCCAGGGAGGATGTGCTATGCGCAACAACAGATTCTGGGGTGAGACCAGGTTATGTCAGCTATCCACGCAGGCAGCAAGAGCTGCCATCCTGAATGGATGGCCTTACCTTCCATGTACCCGCAGGCCTGAGTGAGAGCCCGGCACTGTGCCAGCAGGGACGAATGGGATACGGTGACCCCTACCGTGCTGCCTTCTTTGCTGGTTTTATACTGCAGAATTTCAAGGAAGAAAAACAGTGATACACATTTCTGTAACCACAGCAGACAGAGGCAGCTGAGGACTCTGAAGAAGCAGCAGCTGAAGTCATCTCTCCCCTATTACCACTCAAAGCCCTTCCTAGCCTAGCTCTTAAGGGACCTGGAACAGTGCTCGGGGACAACAGTGCTCGGGGACAACAGTGCACACAGCTGCATCCTAGGAAGGACATTAGGGATGAATTAGGTCAGAGTAAACCTCAAATGACCCAAGTAAGGTTCCATGTGACACTTTATATACCCAAGGTAGAGGTAAAATAAGAACACTTAGTCTAAAAAGTATTAAGTAGTTATCTTTATAAAAACCCGGCCCAAGCCTGTGAAGGATATATCTGCACCAAATAAGCATGTCCTTACTTCAATGTAGGCAGTCCCGGACCCCGTGTCCTGGGCCAGCGGGTACCAGTCCTTGGGAGGCTTGGTCAGATGCTTCCCATCAATTACCAGCCATGCGAGGGGGGGCCAACCTATGAGAGCAAACAGGAAGGGGTGAAAGGTGGTCAGAAGGCTTTGCTCCACACATCTGGAACCTGTGCCCAGCATGCAGTCACCAGCCCCGAGGGGCTGTGGGGGTCAAGTTTTATTTTCATCTCCCTTTACCTAAATAGATAAGCATAGAGCATAACAGGTGAAGATACTGAATCAGACAAAAGCCTTGAATGAAGTATCACTTTTGCTGAAGGCCCACCAGGCTCTGTGGGGTTAGTTCTGGCACAGCATGCCTCGAAGCCAAGTCAAGTACCAGCTGTAGCCAGAACACAGACTTCCTGAGACCCGGGAGCCTCACCTTTGAAAGTTGCCACCTCTCCTGTTGGTGCCTTGGGCAGGCCCTTCTGGCAAGCGTCTGTGGTCAGGGCCAGGGTCACCCCACAGCTGCCCAGGAGAAACCCAACCTGCTGGCTGCCTGCGTCCTGTAAGAGACAGAGCAAGGGCAGCAGAAGTGGAGAGCTTGGGGGAGGGAGCAGGAGCCACAGCCCGACCAAGGGACCTCAGGCTCTCTCTCTTTCACCTTCATAAAACTTACACGACAATCCAGTCTTATTATCGGCAGGTTGTTCTACTTTCAGGAAAAGAAGACAATTATTTTGAAATTTAGAAGGCCTTTTTTGTTTTATTTACAGTGATATATGAAGGTCTGGATAGTGGACTAATTTCTTAAAGTTTATTCTTTTTTTTTCTGGTTTTTCGAGACAGGATTTCTCTGTGTAGATTTGGAGCCTGTCCTGGAACTCACTCTGTAGCCCAGGCTGGCTTCGAACTCACAAAGATCCGCCTGCCTCTGCCTCCCGAGTGCTGGGATTAAAGGTGTGCACCACCACGGCCGGCTAAAGTTTATTCTTAGAAGTGAAACTTGAACACATCTTGATTAACTCTAAACACAATAGCAGTTTATAATGAATCCTGTTGGGCACTACAAACGAGGTCTGCCCTCTTCATCATCACTCCACACAGAAACACTTGCCTTCACTCAGATCTCCTATGCACGCCCCTTAGCAATTCCCATCATTTCCTTCAAGCCTAACAAATCTAGAGGCTTTTTCTCTCAGAATCCCTGCATTCAAATGCATGGTTATCACATTAGAGTCCTGGAGATAAACTGGTCTGTCTTATGTATTTTACTTTTGGGATTATTGAGTGTTTGTTATTCACACTGTTCACGTTGACAACTGCATGAACACAGAAGTAAGCGGATAGAAAAGTCTGATTTTCTAGAACACATGCCTATTCTGCTCAGTACTTTTCAATAATCCGACTAATAATTCATATCTGAAATGGTGTAGCCATCTAGAGCAACCAAGTCCCTCGCATTAACCATCTAGGAATGAGAAACTGCCTGACATGCAAGTGAACAAGAAACGCATGAGAACTTCTGTCCTGTTTATTTGACATTATAATTAATTCAATAAATAAAACCCCAGAAAAGTTTGTTGAGTCACAAATTCTGTTCACTGGAGGACAAAACATTCATGATTTCTTTTGGGAAATTCAGACAGATGATGTGATAGCCCTGACCCAGCAGAGTGCACCCATGTCTGTGGGAAGCTCCATCCAGTTGCTCTCTAAGGTCCTGGGAGGCCTCATAGATACTTCCTCCTCCAACCCCGCAGTGTGAAGAGGAAGCTAGTCACACTGCACCTACAGAGAACTGCAGGGGCACTACATCCTGGCCTGAGCCACGTCTGTTACCTTTCTGGTCAGTGGAACTTCTATAGGGACAGGAACCAGCTCCGCCAGGAGACACCCATAAAATGCAACCATGAACATTACAGGATCACTATTTGGAAACACAAGGGCCACCTACAATAGGAAAACAACAAAAATTGTGAGATCTCAGGAACAATTGAGACTTTCCACCTTTTAGAATTTCTGCTAATTAGATAATTTATGTTTTGTTTTTCACATTTAGTTCAGGAAGTCTAATTTTGATCAAGGATACATAGAGATAACCTGTCTCAAAAAAAATCTAATTTTGGAATTCATTCTTGTCCCTCAAGTTTCCTTATTCATATAACTTTGAATAAACAGTTGTAGGTGACAGCTTTTACTACACAGGGAACATTTAGAGCTGTAGGTTAAGGCCTTCCAATGCATGTAGACTGAGAGCCAGCTCTAACATCCATCCATACTGACTGCCACTGTCAATGAACAGTCCCATCATCGGGTTTGGTGGCAAGTGCCTTAACCTACTGAGCCATCTTGCTTGCCCAATTCTTATATTTTAAAACACTTATTTCCTTGCATTTTATTTTAAAAAATATTTAGGTGTCTATTTTATTTCCTATAATGATATGAATATTTATTTGGGTCCACCATAATCTCAACTGTCATTAAAAACATACTATCTGGCCAAATTCATACCTACTTATGGAATAAAATATAAAATTTTGTGCAGAGCAGTGGTGGTGCATGCCTTTAATCCCAGCACTTAAGAGGCAGAGGCAGGGGGATCTCTTTGAGTTCAAGGCCAGCATTACCTACAGAGCAAGTTGCCAGGAGAGCCAGTGCTACACAGAGAAACTCTGTCTTGAAAAACAAACAACTCCCCCCCAAAAAAACACACACAAAAAAAAAAAATGCAAGACTCAAATAAGGTAGATGGTCTTGTAATCCTAAGTAATAAGCCAGAATAGTACTTAACTGAGAGCCTTTGAGAAGATAAGCAGTGGCTTACCTTAACCCTCAACTTCTAAGACAAAATTTAAGCTATGTCTATTTACCTTCATTCCATACTTCCAGTTTACAAGCTGCGTATCTAACAGGTTTGTTGAAAAGAAAACCCTCTCCTTCTAAAGATTATTTAATAGTGGTTGCCTCAGCTATAATTGTGAGACAAGTTATTTGGTACAGAAAAAAGTGTTTTACAGAATCTACTATGCAGAGATGTTTTTATGCACTTCATAAGGCTCATATCACAGGAGCTTGACTTTACCAGCTAAATGGTAATGGTCACCATGACCTTGAACTTTTCATTATAACCCTCTCTGTATAGACTCTCTTGCAAGTCAAGAGAGTATCTGGAAGTCTTTGTCCTTGTAAGAATAGATAAATAAACTGGGGGCTGGGGCGATGCCCCCATTGATAAAGTGTATGCCACACAAGAATGAGGACCTGAGCCTGATCACCAGAGCCTACCTCTTAAAAAGCCAGGTACGGTGGTGTGTGCCTGTAATTCCAGCAGTTGGAGGTGGAGAGAGTGGATCCCTGGGCTCAGTGGCCAGTGAGAGACCCTGCCTAGAAATACAAGGTAAAGAGCTCCTGGGGAATAACACCTGAGGTTGTACTCTGTCCTCTACATGAATGTGCACACACGTTCTGCAAATCTTCAAACCTGTCTGGAAATGGAAGTGCAGGCTAGAAGTCCTATCTCTTGGGGACTGCTGAAGCACTTCCTCCAGTGTCACTACTGAGAAGTCCCAAAGCCACCAGGAGGACTAGCTCTGTACACACGTTATTCTCTGTTCCCACCTCAAACTCTGAGATTCTTCTCTGTGTCCCTGAGGTTTCACAGCTCTGGTGTAGGCTCTGGAGTGGGTCTGCACATGCACCAGGGGCCGGGTGCAGGGCTTATTCTGCCACCGCTACAGTCAAGTGGCTCTGCTTTCTGCTCCGTCTCTTTTCTGGATTCGTAGTATCTGTCAGATGCTGCGCCTTGAATGAGTCTAGACTTCTGTCCTGTTTCTCTTTCTATTCTTTCTGTGAATGTTTCTCTCTCCTGCTCCCACCTCTCTCGTCCCCTCTCCCTCTCTCCCTCCGTCATTCGTTAGAAGATTATTTTTATTCTATGTGTATGAATGTTTTGCCTGCATATATGTATATGTGCAGCAGAGGACACCAGACCCCTGGAACTGGAGTTACAAACCATTATGAACCACCACGTGGGTGCCGGGAACTAAACCCAGGTCCTCTGGAAGAGCAAGTGCTCTTTACCACTCAGCCATCATTTCTCGAGCCCCTCATTTTGGGTTCCTAAGACAGAGCATCACTCTGTAAACCAGGCCAGCTTGGAGTTCAAAGTCTCCGCCTCTTTAGTGCTAGGACCGTAGGCATGCCCCATGCCCAGCTCTCTTTCTGCTTCTTTGTCTAAGAGGAATCCTTTTCCTAAGTTATGAAACATTTTTATTTCATATCTTGGGGGTCATTAATGTTTAGAACCTTGTTTTCTGAACCCATTTCTCTACTTTCCTCCTTCCTTTCACATTCACCCTCTCTTTGTCTCTGAGCTGTTTTACACAGAAGCTTCATCAGAGCTTCTCGTGGGACAGAATCACACGAAAGATTCACACGGAAAGAATCACACTGAAAGCCCCTTAGAATTCGCAGTGATTTTGTGAAGCCGACACTTTCCTGTTGGACAGCTTGTTAGGAGGACACCCCACCTTCATCAGCTTCTCTCAACTTCCATCCTGACCTCCTAGTAACTCAGGCGTAAGCCCTGTTCAGCCTGCCTGGAGCAGTTCAATGCACCAGAGCTTCCTACAATGACAGAAATCCTCCGTCTTGGCTCCAGATCCAGTTCAGTCACATGTGCCTGGCTGCCGAGTCCTTGGTGTGTCATCGCTTAATTCTTATCACAATTTTTTTCATATTAAGCATTTTTCCTATTTCTAACGTTAAACCTCCTGTGTTAAAACTATAATTCTAAACAACTGATAGAACATCAATTTCAATAAAATATATATTTAGTTCTCTATTTTGACTCAATCCAATAAAGTTGCATTCTAGCTACTTACTCTGTCTCCAGGTTTAAGTAGAGGTTCATTCTTACTAGTCAGCTTATTAAGTAGAGTATAAGCTAATTTTAAACTCCGACTCCATAGTTTGCCTAAAATAAAACAAAAGTAACAAGCAATGTTAGGTTGTAAGAAACTAAACAGTTAACATGTAATGTTGTGAGCACATGTCCTATAATATACCATTTCTCTATTGGCAGATTCAGTCTCCAACTGTTAACTATTCAGTACAATATTGCCAGGAACACCACAGCTTTCTCTAAAACAGCAACCTCAATTTATTTTTATTTATACAAACGGGATTTTATTACAAAAATCTGTCAACAAAAAAGCCACACTATGTATATGTATGTGTGCATATGTGCACACATGTAGAGTATGTATAATTTCTAAGGAACAAGATCATATATCATATTGCTTTTTTCAACTAACGCTACACTGTGGATGCAGTCTTACTATTTTAAATGCTCATTAATGACATCATGCGAGTAGAATACATTCAAGAGATGAGTTATATCTTCTTCTCTACAGTTTGCTTAGGAGAACTCTTGATACTAGAATAGGCCATCTGCCCAGGACCACGGTGCCCATCATGGTAGGCAGTTGCCATGTTCAGCACCCAGCCCTGATGAGTTCTCAAAAATAAAAAGCTTTGCCGAGAAAGAAAAGAGAGAGAGAGAGAGAGAGAGAGAGAGAGAGAGAGAGAGAGAGAGAGGAGAGAGAAGTGTGAAGCGGGCAGGGTGTGTCTGTGTAGAAAGGCAGGAGTAATGATGGGTAGAAATCTCAGGGTCCATTGCTAACACCCACAGTAGCTTCAACTTCACTGTATGCATTATATCAAAGAAGAAATGCAGACGCCATGTTCTCTTTCTGAATGAATGCTCATATGTAAATAACACTAAAATAGGTGCTCTGCTGACATGTGTGAACTGTGAGACCTGAGAAAAAACTAAACTCCAAATATGGTTTTAGCCTGCTTTAAAAGATCAATTCAGAAAGTTAGCAATACATACACGTTTCCCAGCTGAATCTAGCTGTCATAAATAATGCTTCATGATCAAGTCAGTTTTACCCCAAGAATACAGTCTGAGACTATCAGCATAATTTGCCATGTTAACAGAACAAAAATGAAAAATGAAGTAATAATCTCAAAAGGTGGATGAAAATTAATAGTCATTCACAATTTTAAATGACTATAAAAGATTTAAGTCCTTCTTAAAGGAGGAATGAAAGGAAACAAACTTCCTTAATGTGGTAAGGGTATCACTAAAACCAGACGGGAGCTAGCACAGTCATGGTAGATACTAACGACCTTCCTCTGAACGCAGAGGCAGGGCAGGGGCATCTGCCTTCAACAGCAGACTGAAAACTTCAGCCAGAGCAGTAAGAAGGGAGAAAGGGTAAGATAATTGGAAACAAAACTGTTGTTTGTGATGCTATATCTATGTACTTCATGAATCTTTTATAATTCAGCAAGGCTGCCAGATTTATCAACATACAAACACCACTCAATTTTTAGAGACAGAACAAAAGTTACAGTACTATTTAAATATTTAAGACTTAAGTGTCACAAGAAACATAAAAGACTCTCTATGGAAAATTATAAATCAGGGGACAGCAAAATGGCTCAGTGGGTAAAGGCACTTGTCGCCCAATCTGACAACCCAAGTTCAATCCCTACAACCTGCATGGTGGAAAGAAATGATTTCCACAAGTAGTCCTCAGTCCTCCATGTGGATGCCATGAGAAGCATCTGCATGCTTGTACATACACATTAAAAAAAGAAAGAAAAATTATAACACATTATTGATGACAAAGTCTCAAAAATGCAAAGGTGTTAATTCTCAAAAAGATTCAAAACAATGTCCATCAAGATCTCAGATTCAGAGATGCCCAACAAGCTACTTCTAAAATGGACTCTGAAATACAGAGTGCAAACAGCTAAGAAAAGAGAGGAAGACTCTAAGGTGTCAAAACTTGTTATAGAAAGCTATGACATCAAGAGTGTGGTCAGGCCAGGTGTGGGTGGCACACATCTTTAATCCCAGCACTCAAGAGGCAGAGGCAGGTGGATCACATGAGTTCAAGGCCAGCCTGGTTTACAGAGAGTTCCAGGTCAGCTTGAGCTACATAGTATGGCTCCATCTCAAAAGCAAAGACAAACAAAAAAAGAAGTCTGTCATCTGGGTGGATGTTTCTGCTTTATAATGTGCACCAAGTATCATGTCTATTATGGCACATACATGTGGTGATATTTTATTTGTGCTCTAACAATATTTTATTTGTGCTCTAACAAATAAAACTTATCTGGGGATCAGAGGACAGAGCCAGCCACTAGATTAGACACAGAGGCCAGACAGTGATGGTACACACCCCCTTAATCCTATCACTTGGGAGGCAGAGATCCATCTGCATCTCTGTGAGTTCAAGGCCACCCTGGAAACAGAGGCAGGCGTGGTGGCACACACCTTTAATCCCAGCATTTGAGATCTCATGTCTTTGCTTAGGAAAGACACATGCCTTTAATCCCAGGAGTGATGGCAGGAAACAGAAAGGTATATAAGGCATGAGGACCAGGAACTAGAGGCTTTTAGCAGCAGTTCAAGTGAGACCCTCAGGGGTGAGGATTCAGAGGCTTTCAGTCTGAAGATTCGTGGAAACAGGATCAGCTGAGGAGTTCACGAGGTGAGGCTGGCTGCGGCTTGTTCTAGTCCTCTGTTCTCTCAGCTTTCACCCCGGTATCTGGCACCAGGTTTTTTCAATTAATAAGACCTTTTTTTTTTTTTTTTTTTTTTTTTTTTGGTTTTTCGAGACAGGGTTTCTCTGTGTAGCTTTGCGCCTTTCCTGGGACTCACTTGGTAGTCCAGGCTGGCCTCGAACTCACAGAGATCCGCCTGGCTCTGCCTCCCGAGTGCTGGGATTAAAGGCGTGCGCCACCACCGCCCGGCTAATAAGACCTTTTAAGGTTCGTGTTACACACACACAACGGTGTGAGGCAAACAGGACCCGCGACGCTTTCTGCTGATACTTGCCGTAGGTGAGGGTGCAGGTGGCTTTCCCCGCTGTATCCAAGGCAGTCAGACAGGGGGCTTTGGGCTGTGTGGTGCCCCAGAGCTGCAGTGCAGCCAGCAGAGACGACGGCCCAGAAGTGCCCACCGACAGGGGCTCTCCCTTCAGCACAGCCATCTGATCTCCCTCAGGCTTGGGCTGATTTGGATCTGGTTGCTGAACTATAAAGCAACATCAAGATTTTAAACCCGACACTCCAGAGTACTGTCTGCACATCTGTTTACTAACGACTGTACTTTGTGATTTCACTTTGTGATCGAATTTATTAAAAAAGTGACAAGAATCTGCTCAGATTTTGTTTTCCATCATTGTAGTCACGGACAAATTAATCAAAGGACTAAAGGAAAGTCGGTTACAGACAATAATTTTGAGACAGAAACTACTCACCATTCTATTAACCACAACCTCTTATGATAAAGCTGACCGCAGGACAGCATGTCTGCTTTCCTCCCTTGGGGATACACTGTGGCACGGTGGCCCCCCACAGCTCCAAAGCAGGGGCAGGCAGGCCTTAGAGCCTCAGAAACAGGTCCTAGAGACTGGCTCACTTAGGATCAAGTGAACATAACCACTTCTGCAGTCCGATATCAAAACCACCAGCATTGGGGGCCAGAGAGACCACTAGATGGTTAAGAATATTGTTGCTCTTAAGTCTCAGAATCCATTAACTCCAGTTCCAGGGAATCAGGTGCCCTCTACTGACCTCCACAGGCACCAACCACACACATGGTACATATACATACATGCAGGCAAAACATTCACACGTAACATAAAATGAATAAGCTTAATAATTAAAAAATATTAGCATTATTTGAGAGGAGAACATGGAAGTTTATTTATAGGAATTATGCAAACAAGTCTGCCCCAGTGTTTAATAAAACTGTTCTATAGGCTGTAGGCACAGCTTAGTGGTAGAGTATTTAGCTACATGTGTGAGGCCCTGGGTTCAATTTCCAAGCCCAGACTGGGGGTAGAGGAGGACTTTTCTCTTCCAATAGCTCTGAGGTAAGAGAAAAAGAAAAACTGCAGGCTGAGCATGGTGGCACCCACCTGCAACTCCAGCTCTGGAAAGGTGGGGTAGGTAGGAAAATCGTAACTTTAAAGCCAGCTCAGGCGAGGGCAAGCCCTCTGCCCCCAAAGACGGAAATACTGCTTTAGGAAGCATACATACTGTGAACTCTGAACTTAAAGGGCACTGTCTAGTTTTACAGGATAACCAGGTCCTAAAAAACAGAGTTCATCTTCAGGCGTGGAGGAGATGTCCATACTGACAGTACTGCACAGAGCAAGGTAGTGAGGGTCAACTGTACAGTGACTGCTGCCTGCAACACAGACACACGGACACACGGACACACACACACACACACACACACACACACACACACAGGCTTATTTCTGTGCTCTATAGGCTTTCTCTTACTTTTGCTAGTTTTCTTTTTGAGAAAATAAATCTATATTCTTTCTTTTCTAAATATGTACTCATTTATAAATGAGGGGATAACATTTGGAAAGGAAATCAAAGGTAAGTTAAAAATCAAATGCTTTGAAGCCATGGGATGACAAGTAGTTTGGATTTAAAGTTTAAATCAAAGTTTAAATAATCTGAAGGAGAAGTTAAAGTAATCTAAATTAAATGAAACACTGGAAGTATTTTTATGAGGCGCTAACCACTGGACTGGACGCACAGAGGAACGCTAAGTCACTTTACTATGAGTCAGAAGTTTCCTACCTGCTTGTGTACAGGAAGTAGTCAGTGTGGCTCCACATTCACCACTGCACATGGTGTCCAGTATTTTACTCTATCACAACATGGAGTGACTCCCATGAAACACACAGCTGCCTGTTTCCAGCTGTGGCCACAATATCCGAAAACACGAAGACCAAGTCAGAAAACTCTACCTTCCAATAACTCCTCAAAATCATCCACAAAGAACTCCTTCAGGGGAGGGCGCTTGGGCCTCTTCAGGGTGTTCAGCAGCTGCTGGATTTTGGAGGAGACTCTGCTGTTCACGGGCACGCCTGTCAAGGGAAGAGCAGAGAAGGACTGAAGCATGCACTGGGTGTAAGTGCAGCAGACCTGAAATCCAGCTGGGTGCTGGCCGACCAGTCACTGCGGACTGTACTAACCCATCTGACAAGCATACACTGACTGCCTCTCAGGAAACAGGATCTGTCTGGAGCAGCAGTTTACAAAGTAATCCAGAAATCCTGGGGGGAGGAAGGTAACTCTAGGATCCTTCCAGAGCACATGAGGTCAAACTCGTTGCATGGTCTTATTAGAATATAATCTATAGATACTAGAGAAATGGCGGCTCTTCCAGGGGACCCGGGTTCAAGTCCCAGCACCCACATGGCAACTTAAAACCAATCCCGGAGGATCCAACACCCTCTTCTGGCCTCTGTGGGCACTGTATGCACATGGTGCACAGACATACATAAAAAAATAAAGAAATAAAATCTCAAAAAAAATTCTTTAAAAGAGAATATAATCTATTTTTCCTGCTCTTCTGTGGAGGTCACAGGTGTGACAGCAACAGACACATATAAGTCAGATATGGGAACTTAGAAGCTTCTGCCAGCCAGACATATGCACAAGACACAATGAATGTCTACTGTGGCAGAGATCCATCCTTTATAAGTATATGCGATTTATGTCAACATGCAATGAATTTAGTATTTTTTAACTTTTTCAAATTAAGCTCAGCGTGGTGACACATGCCTTTTAATCCCAGCACTTGGGAGGCAGAGGCAGGTGGATCTCTGTGAATTTAAGGTCGGCCTGATCTTCATAGGGAGTTCCAGGCCAGCCATGGCCTCATAGTAAAACACTATCTCAGAAGGAAAGGAGGTAAGGAGGTAGGAAGGAGGGATGGAGGGACAAAGAAAAGGAAGGAAGAGAACAGAGAAGAGAGGAGAAAAAAGAAGATTTCAACTTAATTTTATGTTTTTAAAAAGTAGATTACTGGGGCTGAAGAGGTGGCTCCACAGTTAAGAGCACTGGCTGTTTTCCAAAGGACCCAGGTTCAATTCCCAGCACCTACATGGCAGTTCACAACCATCTGCAATTCCAGTCTCAGGGGATCTGAGGCCCCTTTCTGGCTTCTGTGTGTACCAGGCACACATATGGTGCACACATATAAGTACATATCAAATCTATCCTATTTCCCTCCAATATCTTCCCTAACTCTCCATCACTGCTTTTTCTTCCCAACTTCATAAGCTTTTTTCTTTTTTAAAAACTCACTGAGTCACTGGAGGGTGGTGGCACATGCCTTTAATCCCAGCACTCAGGAGGCAGAGCCAGGCGGATCACTGTGAGTTCGAGGCCAGCCTGGGCTACAGAGTGAGTTCCAGGATAGCCAGGACTACACAGAGAAACTCTGTCTCAAAAAACAACCAAAAACCCCAATAACAACAAAAGCCATCTGATCATATATGTGAGGGCTTATTTCTGAGTTTTCTGTTCTGTTCCATGGACATGTAGATTTGTCTTCAAGCCAGTCTACACAGCTGATTGCTCCTGCCCTGTAATACATTTTAGAAACATGAGTATCTTCAGCTTCATTCTTCATTTTCAAGATCATTATGACCATTTAAAGTCCTTATGAATTTATAGATTGCTTTGAGTCATCTTAATTTAACTTAATATAATTTGAACCCGATCTGCCTGTGATGGCTGTGTGTCTTGCTACTTCATTGAAGTCATTTATTAATTTTATTTCTGTGAATATGTTTATGTTTTGGTTTTGCACATACAAGGTCATATCATCTACAAACAGAGATAATTTTATTTCTTCCTTTACAGTCTGGATGACTTTTTATCTGACTAGAGTCTCCACTCCTTTGCTGACTAGAAGCCCAGATGAAGCAGGCATCCTTGCTGTGCCTCACTGCTCTGCATCTTGATCCACACAACGAGAAGCTATGAAACTGTCCTGGTCTTTCAAAGAGCTAGCTTTCAGATTGTCTTGCCTTGTGTGGGGGTGTTAAGCTGTGGTCTTATATATATTATTTCTTTCCTTCTATTTTAGATTTATTTCATTCTTTTTCTGCTTAAGAAAACTCTTAGGAGACTGAGTTCAGACATTTTTATTTTCTAATATTATTATTTGAAGCTCTAAATCTCCTGCTAACATCATTCACTGATTCTGCACCAACCTCCAAGGCTGCCAAGGATGTGAGGCATGGTACCCAGCTTGCAGTGCTGACTGAGTATAGGAACTTTCCATAGCTGCTTATTTCCCTCCTCCAAAACTGGAAGGGGGAGCCGTTTCCTAGCTATTTCCAGTTATTCTTCTACATGATGTTTTCTATGGTAACATTCACTGCACACCGGTTTCTGTTTATTTGCACAGAAGAATCATAGATGATGTCTGGTTTAATTAGAGAAAGGGAATACACAAAGGCCATGTTAAATATCATAGCGAGAACCTGTTGTTTCAGAAAGGAAAGAGAAGCATTTCTTACCATCTGCGGTTTCCAGCACGTTCCTGCCATGCCCTCGGGGAATACCTCTCACAGACGCCACCTGTGGACGCTCGTAGTGGGAATGCTCCGCAAGTCCAGTGGTAACGTCAGGTGGGGCAGAGTGCAGATCTGATTTTTGAAAAACATACCCAAGTAACAGTGATTAATTCAACAAGCATTAAGTGTTTATTCCAACCTATCCATCTAAAGTTTATTGTCTGAGCTCTAAGCAAGGGATTGATTATGGTATCCTGAAAGTTCTGTTTTCCTGACTAAACAAAGGCATGCAGGGCCCTGCACACCCCCACATGTGTTATGCAGAAATATGTGCATGTGTTGGAGGTGTCTCAATTCAACTCCTTAAAAGATAGACCTAGAACCACCAAGTTATCACAAAGTGCACGGAAAACTTGCCTTTTAACATAACAGCCTAACAAGATCTTAGTTGGAAAGTTTCCTTAAGGAAACAAAAATTAATTTGAAATAAAATGCTACTAAATGCTTTTCATTACATTACGAAGAAACAACCAGCCTTGTAACTTCCCTAAAAGTAGGGTGGATGTTATGAAGACATCATCTTTGTTGATCTAAGAATAAAAATACAAAAGCCAGGGGATGGAGTGGTGGCTCAGCAGTTAAGAGCACTTGTTGCTCTTGCAGAGGACCCAGGTTCGGTTCCCAGCACCCATATGGCAACTGTCTGTAACTCCTCCAGTTTGAGAGAATCCAGCGCCCTCTTCTGGCCTTCTTGGGCAATGCAGTCTCATAAGGCATATATGCAGGCAAAACACTTATACACATAAAATAAAAATAAATCTTCAGAAAAATAAAAAAAAACCAGCCAGGTATTAAATAAGCCTCTAATAACAGTACCTTGGGAGACAGGGGAAGGAAGATCTCTCTAAATTTAAGGCTAGCCTGCTATACATAGCAAGTTCCAGGCCAGCCAGAGTCACATGATGAGACCCTGTGTCTGGAAAATTTTTAAAAATTAAGTACAAAAACTAAAAGTGCCCCATACGCTAGTTAAAATTTTCTACAATGAGCCTGACATACCAATAAGTGATTTACACCTACAAGTCCAACTACTTGGGAGGCAGAGACAGAAGTTCAAGGCCAGCCTGAATTGCATGGTACAATCCCACCTCAAATGAACAAAATATTTAAAAAATTAAGAGACTACCATCAACTTAATGTATAATCAATTAATGCCACATTTAAGAGAGTGTACATAAGATACAATTATTCCTTTCATTCTCTCAACATAAAAGTTTTTTTTTAATTTTCATGGAGCAGGACTTTGATCTGTTCCAAACACTGACTCTAAGTCGCTAGAGAAATTTTCATTACTATTGGCCTAACACTGAGAGGAACAACAGTGGGGCAGCTGTTGGATGTGACATTGTACCATACACTGAAGGCAACCAGTTCGTGCAGTGAGCCTGTGTGTGATGAAGGCTGGTCATCTGCAGTATTTAAACTAATATGCTGTTCACTGTGGTACTCTTAACACTCTGATGGTTCAATTCTGACCATCTATCATTTAATTAACTTGGATAAAATTCAAAGTAAGACCTGAGTGTAAAGAAAGAAAGAAAATACATAAGAGTGAAACATAAACTTACTATTTATAAAACAGAATATACTTTTTGGAAAAAAATCTAAAACTTCAATGACAGTTTTCAGAACCCTTGAAATAGCCTGGTGATGAGCACACTAGCATTTTAAAGTCTGTCCATCAGGAAGATCTTTCAGTTCATAAAGAAACATCTCTGTGCTTCCAAACCCAGCAAAAAGAAGAATGATTTTAAAAGCATATGCAAAAAGAAGATAATGTATATACCATGAAGTAGTTTTTTAAACAGCTACATAAACTAAACTTTGTGAGGAGTGGTGGTGGCGCACACCTTTAATCACAGCACTCAGGAGGCAGAGGCAGGTGGATCTCTGAGTTCAAAGCCAGCCTGGTCTACAGAGTGAGTTCCAGGCTAGCCAACCCTAGGCAGAGAAACTGTCTTTAAAAAAACAAAACAAAACTCTGATTTCAAAACCATCCCTAAAAGCATTGTTTTTGAGTACAGAAGTTTATATTTATGTCAAAATGTTTAATGTATTTTATTTCCTTAATCCAAAAACTGAAACTAATGCTTAAAAAAAGTACTCTTACCTAAAAAGTTCCACTTCCAAATTTTTATTTAATATATTATTCTTATGTACTTTTCCTTAGTTCATCTGAAGTTCATCTATCTGGAGTTAGAAGCAAAATGATGGTTTTGTAATGAGGACAGGGAAGGTGCATATAACCTGGGTATCCCCTGTGCCAATGACCTCGGAGTTGGGTTTTTTTTTTTTTTTGGTTTTTCGAGACAGGGTTTCTCTGTGTAGCTTTGCGCCTTTCCTGGGACTCACTTGGTAGCCCAGGCTGGCCTCAAACTCACAGAGATCCGCCTGGCTCTGCCTCCCGAGTGCTGGGATTTGACCTCGGAGTTTTATGTTTCAGAAATCAGTACAAATTTGGGACATTGTATACTTCACCAGTTAATCACTCCTAACTAAAACCCTGAAATGTGCTGCTCTAAATTTCAGATTTGAGATTGAGAAAGAAACTTGTGTTTGGAAGTCAAGTAAAGAGCCAATGAGATGGCTCCGTGGACAGAAGCACTGGGCACGCAAGCCTTCTGACTGGAGTTCTATTCCTGGAGCACACAATAGGAGGAGGGAACACATCGTGGCACATGCACACGCACACACGCCTGTGACCACACACACACAAAATAACAAAGCCCTGGTGGGCGGGGTCCACAGGTAAAGGCAATTACCACCAAGCCTTACAACCCCAGAACCCATATGGTGGAAAGAGAGAACCAGCTCCTACAAGAGACCCCCACTATGGTGCCCACACACACATGTGCACAAAATAAATAACTTCAAACGTACTTACAATTAAAAGAATAAATAAATAAAATTTAGAAATCAAGTTAACTGTGTTCTTCAATTACTCAAAAGCATATCAAAACTACATTTGCAGTAAGGTAATAGAAATCACGTTGAGATTTTTTTGAAACTGAGTAGAATCAATCACAAAACATCTATGCTAGGCCAAGCAAGTAAGAAAGGAAAAGGGGCCTCACAGCACAGCTGCAGGAGACAGGATGGATCATCTGCCAACACAGGCAGCAGAGCTACCTTATAAACACCAGAGAGTGAACACGCCTAACTCCAACATGCACCAGAGTGTTCCTGTTAAGACATCCATAAGCCACAACCACTGGGTCCCTGAGGGCTGTCTGACCAAATGCTGTGAGCTATGGCTAGCCTGGCATGCTGAATGTGACCAAGCAGTAACAGCTCAGCAGTGGCAAGCTTCCAATCAGGGTGCTCCTGAGTCCTGTCCCCTTCGAAAGAGCTTCACATATCAGAGACAAGGTAACTGAACATGACTCCATGGGAAAGAGAGCATGCTGGGCAAGCTTGAGGGCCTGAGTTCAGATCCCAGGACCCATGTAACAAGCAGGGATGTGCATGACTGCAATCCTGGCACTGAGTGTGCTGGGGCTTGCTGGCACCCAGCCTAATTCCGGGGTTAGTGAGATCCAGTCTTAAGGGAAAAGGGCAGATAGAGCAGGATGGTCAGTGTTCCTGTCTGGCCGCCCCACACGCCGACAGAGGTGTGCATGTGTTGTGTGTGTGTGTGTGTGTGTGTGTGTGTGTGTGTGTGTGTGTGTGTGTCTGTGTGCACACACACACAGCTGAATAAATAAATAAGTGTAAAACAAAAACAAAATAAAAGCCTGCAGATAAACAGGAAGGCACAGCCCTGGCTGCCTTCCTGCTCCAGACTGTCACATTCCTTGAGGAAAGGTAGACCACAGCCTCCAGCCACACAGGAAAGGAGCAGCCAGAGACACCCTGGAGGTAACTGTCTTATAATGGCTATCTACTCTTGCCACTGCTATTCATGTGGCTGCTCTGTGAGCAAGAAGCATGGTGTGGCAGAGGAACCACAAGTTTCCACCCGACACACATCGCAGTGGGAAACAGATGTCCGGCAGTATACAGGAATTGTATAGGGTCTCAAACAAACAAAAATCAAGAGCTGTACCGACAAGCTCCACGGGACAAACCACAGGCTACCAGAAGAAACATCCCCGTTCACTCTTAATCCAGCCAGCACACCCAACCTGACCGGAAAAGAACTCGGAACATGGTCCCAGCACCACCTACAGTGGCTTGCAGAAACCACCAACCCAGCCTGATGCACGCAAGCGCTCATCACCCCAGCTCTAGCAGAAAAGGAAAGGAAATGAAGAGGCCCCAGCAGCACTGGTACCAGCACTCCTCCCCACTAAGCAGTGCACGATCTCAGCAAGCTACCTCACTCATTTTATTATTACTATTATTATTATTTGTCTTCTTTCTTCATCTAGGAAAATGAGGGATGAGATAAGTCTTTAACACAGACTACGTTTTAAGGTACCAGGACACGAATGTCTGCGGGCTTCACATACAGCTAACCACAACTACTGCTCGTATGCAGGGTTTCAAATGGCTCGAGACATCACGTCTTTGTAAGACTACTGTCATCCAAGAACTCCTGACTGAGAAGACTCCTGTATCTTTAAGACTGGCTTTGACTGACATCTCGATTTTAGGAAGAGGACTATCTGTAGGAAGAAAGGCCAGACCTTAGCCCCCATCTCAGGACCTGTGCACAGGACAACCCACAGCCCGTATAGCCACATATGCAAAGAGCCACAGGAAAGACAGTGACTAGAGAGCCAGGCCCAGGGCGGCCGTCACAACCACCTGGAAAACAGGAAAAGACAACAGGACGTCAAGAGAACAGCATGTTGCTGAGGACTGGGGCACACCCCACCAGCCTGGAACTGCCAGGCCACGGAATCACAGGACTGCTTCTGTCCCCAAAAGACACATTTCAGATAAGAAAGAGGTGGATCTGGATGGAGACAAAAATTTAGCAACAGAGCCATTCTGTTCAACTAAAGCTGGATGCCAAGCTCTCCAAGTGTGGCCCCATTGTGTCAAATGTGATTATTAAAAGCTAAAAAACCAGCTGATATCTCAAGCAGACAAGGCATCATGTGACATCTGGCTCATGACCTCAGTCACTTGACAGTAGTCCTCTGTCCCGGACACTCCTGACCCTTCCCAGTGGGCGGGGCTAGGCAGCTGTTACTGACCTATGTGGGCGTGGGCCGTGAGGCCCGCAAGCGCAGTGGTGGTACTAGGAGCAGCGGCAGGTCTCCCTCCCGGGTGGGATGAGGTGGAGGATGCAGAGGATGAAGTGGACGAGCCCTGAATGACCCTGTCGAGCCAGGGCTCGATGCTGGAATGGCTCTGGAGCAGAGCGGAGGTGAGTCGCCCAGGTCGCCGTAAAGAGCCCTCATCTTCTGAGGCAGATGACGTGTCTGTGATTAAAATAACGATGACAAGCATGATGTAGAGATGGGTCAAGAGAGGGAGAAGGCCTCTCACTCGTCTCCAGGCCTGAAGCACAGTTCTACCCTGTATGACAAGTGGGCACTGTCTAAGGTGGAAGCTCCATTCCAGCCTCACTCTCCCCCATTGCAAACCCTGCCCCCTCTCAGAAAGCCAGCCAAGCGGCAGCTCCTCACCCAGAGCTCCTCAAGACTGCACCTACAGCATAGTGGAGCTCCAGTCCATAGACCTGCCACGTGATTTCCCCTCTTTCTCCCGAGATCACCCAGGAATGCTTTGCTCAGATTAAACCTGGTCCTTTACTTTTTAATTCGGCTCGATTTGGCTTATTGCATCAGTGAGAAATCCATGGGGGGGGGTCCAAAAATACTTATCAGGCACCTCAAAGGTCGCCTTCAGAAGGGCACATAAGAAGTCCTACTTTTGGGAAGTGATCTCATGAGTGCCGAGGTCCCCACAGAGGCCTTGGCCACAGGTTATCAAACACTGGGAATGAAAACATCTTTCTGTCCCCCAAACCTAGGAAACCCCAACTGTGATGTGCTCTGAGTGTCCAGCCCTCACTGCTGTCCAATCTGCACAGCCTGACACCACATCCACACATCAGCATGGCGCAGCCCGTACCTCGTATCCTAGCCTGGGCGTGAATGCCGCAGTACTGCGGTTGTTACGGGAGACTACAGCCCTGGCTACATCTATGTTCATAGGGAAAGGGGGAGAAATACCTCTGGAAAGGATTCCTTCCTCAACATAATTGCTTCAACTCATGAAATTATTTGTGAACTAAGGTTCCATGAAGTCAGCATACCTGTATTTTATTACAGTTATTAAGAAATTTTTTATTGTTGGATAGTGCCTACAGTGTTCATAGCAGAAACAGTAATGTGGCAATAATTTCTGAAGACTTCTTCCAACAATAAGCTTTTCTTAAAAGGGAAGAAGCCAAGCTACCAGGTCACCCTGTAAATCTTGTACGATTCCAAACACATCAAGCCTAAATGATTTTTTTGACTTAGAACTTGAGAGGCATCTGTGGCAATGCATGGATGAAGCCACCAGACATCAGCACCTCAGTCTGGCTTAACAGGACGTTAGAGAGAAACCTGTCTACATATTTTGATTTCCAGAGGCAACAATAAATGATGAATTATACCCACATCCTCCAAATAAACATCTTAAATGGCCCCACTGGAGGCATGGCTACACGGGTTAGAATAAGTTTAAAATTCAGCTCCAGAAGTTTGTACTCCACTACGTGCCTATCTTAGGTTCATCACTTTATTAACAGGTATAAATAAGATCTTAGTTTTTTTTTTTTTTGGAGTGGGGGAGCTGAGGACTGAACCCAGGGCCTTGTGCTTGCTAGGCAAGCGCTCTACCACTGAGCTAAATCCCCAACCCTGCATCTTAGTTTTTTAAAAACTAAAATCCATACAAAAATCCTACCACAATACAAATATTCACTTGGATAAGAAAAATATCAAAGATACAATAGATTCTTAGGTAAGGAATATGCACATATGTAAACATTTTTAATTTCTAAATTTCTCAAACCTGTATTACAGGTTACAAGGATATTCCAATTCAGTAAAATAAATATTAACCACCAGGCCTATAACACACTCATAAAAATCCATCCTGAAACCATTTATCAATACCTGGAGGAGTATAGGTTTCCACAGAGGAATGCACAAGGACAGACCGTCTTTTTGAAGGCATGGGCATCTTCCTCTCTTTGTATTTGGCCAAAGCTGCTTGCACGGCTTCTGTGTGGACATCTGCACAGGAACAACAGTAGCAGTAGATGTTTTACTACATAGGTAACAATCTACTTTCACATTTACTCTGAGCAGAAAAAAAAAATGCTCTGTCTCCCCACTCACCCCATACCTCAGATGCTCTCCACATATTGCTTTGCTTGAGGACTCAACTCTTGAACTTTATAAATACTTCCAGGTATAAAAAATGACAAAATAAAAAGCTGTGGACCCTCCAGAGATTCCCTGGCCAGCGTCTTAGCTAATCAGTAGGTACACAAAACAAACAGAAAATCAAGTGGACACATTTTGAAAACAGCAGCCAGGATATCAATGTCAGCATCTCAGAATTCAGTAAGTTCCCACTGGAGATGTTTCAATGTCTATGCAGCATATGAAGCAATCAATTCATCTGATATTTAAAAAATTAAGTGTACTGTGATTATGGAAGACGGCCAACATCAACCTCTGGTCTCCACATGCATGCACACCTGAACACATACATGTACAGGTCAGTTGGCATACATGTATAGCTCAGTTGGTAGAATGCTTGCACAGCATGTATGAATCCCTGGGTTCCAACCCCAGTACCACATAAACCAGGCATTTTGGTACGTGACCATGTTCTTAGTCCCCAAGACGGAAATGAAAGGATCAGGAGTTAAAGGCCGTACTCCACTACATAGTAAGTTCCAGGCCAGCTTGGGCTATGTGAGATTGTCTCAAAACAATGGGGGAGGACGGCAAACTTATGACCACCAATTCTGACAACCTAAGTTTGATCCCTAGAACCTACAAAGTAGAAGAAAAACCAACTCCTGCAAATTCTCTGACCTCCATGTGCGAACCATGGCACACATGCACACACACACACACACACACACACACACACACACACACTAAATAAATAAATAAGCAGAATTGTTTTTAAAAGTAAAATAAAAAATTTAAATATTATTTAAATATTTAAAAAAAAAAACAATTGCCAAATAGTGGGAAAATCTAAGTGAAAGGAAATTTAAAGTTACACCAGTTATACAGCAACTTCCATATACACAGGCATTACTGAGAATCCCAGAGCTCCTGCTGGAGAAGTAGATACAGATAGCAAGCATGCTGTCCTGGTAGGCAGGAGAGGAAGGGTTCTCTATAGACTAAAGAGACGCTTAGTCAGGGAAGGGCTTGCACTGCGCGCACAAGGACCCGAGTTTGACCCCCAGAACTCACAGTTTAAAAATATCTAGGTGCAGGCCGGGAGCTGGTGGCACACACCTTTAATCCCAGCATGTGGGAGGCAGAGCCAGGCAGATCTCTGTGAGTTTGAGGCCAGCCTGGTCTACAGAGCAAGATCGTGGACAGGCACCAAAACTACACAGAGAAACCCTGTCTCGAAAAACCAAAACAAACAAACAAAAAAATCTAGGTGCACTTGTAATCCCAATGCTAGGGAGGCAGAAACAAGAGGCTCACTGGGCTCACTGGGCTCCCTGGACAGCCAGGATAGCCTACTCTAAGCTCAAAGCTTAAATAAAAAAAGAGTAGATGGCACCTGCATGTACATGCATACATGCACGCGCACACATGAGCACACACACAATTGTTGCAAGCAAGCAACCTCTAAGGCAATCAACATATAAAAGAGAGACATTAAAACAAACTATCTGAACCAGGTGTGGTGGCGCATGCCTTTGATCCCAGCATTCAGGAGGCAGAAGCAGGCAGATTTCTGTGAGTTTGAGGCCAGCCTGGGCTACAGAGCGAGTTCCAGGACAGCCAGGGCTACAGAGAAAAATAGTTTTCGAAAAACCAAAACTATTAAACAAACAAAGAAACCCAAAACTATATGAAAGTTCCACTTTCTCTCTCTCTCTTTCTTTCTTTCTTTCTTTCTTTCTTTCTTTCTTTCTCTTTTCTTTTCTTTTTCTAGTTTATCAAGACAGGGTTTTTCTGCATAACAGCCATGGCTGTCCTGGAACTCACTTTGTAGGCTAGGCTAGCCTCGAACTCATGGAGATCCACTTGCCTCTGCCTCCTGAGAGAGCTGGGATTAAAGGTGTGTGCCACCACTGCTCTATAGGGTTCTGCTTTCTTGAACAATAAGATGAAAATTATCACTCAAGTGAAAATAACTACTTTGTTTGTTTGTTTGTTTGTTTGTTTGTTTGTTTTTCAAGACAGGGTTCCTCTGTGTAGCTCTGGCTATCCTGGAACCTGCTCTGTAGACCAGGATGGCCTGGAACTCTCAGAGATCTGCCTGCCTCTGCCTCTGTCTCCGCATGCTGAGATTAAAGGCGTGTGCACCATGCTCAGCTGAAAATGAACTAGTTCTCTGGTGGACATTCTAGCAAAGAAAAACCAAAAGCCTCAGTAGCCAGAACAGAGCGTCTTGCCTGCTGCAATCCCACCTCCTACTCCCGCACTTCCAGAGCTATGGACCTACCTGACCGGAAGCGCTCATCCCTTGAGTTGGTAGCCCGAGACTTCTGTGGTTTAGATGTGGCTGCAGTCATCAAGGGCCCAGGAATTCTATTCTCAGTTTGCAGACATGGGTCTACTCCTGAAACACAGTTTTATACCTTGTGTAAACAATTTTCTTTTCCAATGATAAAAAGCTCCATTTACAACAATGTGCATTCCTCTTATATGGCCATATAGCACATGCTGCACACCCCTGGTTTGGCTCTTAAAGCACAAAACACCCTCTGGTTTAGGATTAAGTGCCATGAACATGGGCCAGGGCAATGTCCACGTCCAGGCTACCTTCTCCCCATACCACTAGACCTAGTTCATAATGACGACTATACCCTCAGGGTGTCCTTGGCAACATGGCACCATCAGTTCAGGTCTTATGTGAGTCACAGATATCTAAGAGCTTGTTCCTGAATGTATGGCTGCTCCATAAATCTAAAATGGCCTGTACTGCTTGTGACTGTTACAGTCTACAGTGTCATCAAATATTAACTGAGAAACAGCCCATCGACCATCACTAGGTGTCCCTTAAATACAAAGAAAAAGTTGAGAGGCAGAGGATGAAACACCAAGACCAGCACTGAACAACTTCCGTGCACAGAATGTTCAGAGGCTGGCAAACTGGTCTAGTCAGCAGCACCTCTGTTGGCTCTGTCTTCAAATCTGGGATGGACAGAGAACATGTCACCTATTCTCCACACATCCTCAGCTAGCCCCTGGCTCACAGTGACAGCATCCTGACCAGAGCCACCCCTAGGATACAAGACAGTGAGAAATAGCAGGGTACAAACAGCATGGCCACTAGACAAAGTCTCTGGTATCATTCTAATCCTAGTCTGCTAACATCTGCGAATAGCACAGCAAAACCTTTAGCTGAGACTCAGTAAGAATGAGCTTGACGTTGTCAGCCTTTGTTTGAAAATACCTTATAAGACTAGCCAGCAGAGATTCCAGTCTCACTGGCTCCTCCAGTCTTGACCACACCCCCAGTACAAGCAGAGTCCATCCTGACTCCAACTGGGTCAGTGTCCCTCACAGGAACAGAGACAGAAGAGGTGCTACCTGACTTCTAAGGCTGGGTACACAAAGCAACACACCTCTCTCTACTTGACTCAGCTATGCCTGTGAAGTCCACTGTGCTGATCCCCACATCAAAAGGGCCAGGTGAGAAAACAGGAGAGGCAGGCAGGTGAGGGGGGCCTCCCAGCCCAAAAGCCAATGATGGGGCCCTCACAGGTCACCTACTCAGATACCTACTCAGACTCATAGCTTGACTTTGACAGCATTCACAAGTACTAGTCTCTGAGCTGGTCCAAACTGCAGGTCTATGAGCACAATAGATCTGTGGTGCTGTCTAGCGTGGCTGGTTATATAGCACTGGAGAATGAGAAGGGTAACTCCAGAAATCTATGCTTAATTCGACAAAATATAAGCACGCAAACACACACACACACACACACACACACACACACACACACACAACATACACTACATGCATACATACACATATACAGATATATGACAATACTGAACAGTAGCCCTACTGGGCTAAAGAACTAAACTTTCACTGAAGAACATGTAGTATCAGGCATTAAGGATTATGAAGTGGTACATGGCACAATATATTCCAAAACATGGGTGTCTCTATCCTTTAGATAGATAAAACATTCAATAAAGACAACAAAAACTGATCTGAAATTACTGGATAAAGGGGAAGGTGGTTTTTTTTTCTTTGTATGATTGATTTTGTTTTGCACAGGGTTTCTCTGTGTAATAGCTCTGGCTTTCCTGGAACTCACTCTGTAGACCAGGCTGGCCTCAAACTCACAAAGATCCACCTGCCTCTGCCTCTTGAGTGCTGGGATTAAAGGCGTGCACCACCATGTCTGGTTTGCTTTTGTTGTTGTTGTTTTGGTTTGGTTGTTTTTGCGACAGGGTTTCATTGTGCATCCCTAGCCAGTCTGGAACTTGCTATGTAGACCAGGCTGGTCTTGAAATCACAAAGGTCTACCTGCCTCTGCCTCCTAAGTAGTAGGACTAAAGACCCTAAAGACCATACCAGCCTTAAGTTTGTTTTGTTTTAAATTATGTATATGCAGTGGTGGTGGTGGTGGTGGTGGTGTGGTGGTGGTGGTGGTGGTGGTGGTGGTGGTGGTGCATGTGAGTGCAGGTGCCCATGGAGGCCAGAAGAGGGCGCCCCTGGAGCTGAGGTTACAGGTGGTTCTGGAACAGAGCTCTAGTCCTCTGCAACAGCAGGACACGTTCATATTTGCTGAGCCGTCTCTCCAGCCCTAACATGATACACTTTTAATTTTAGCAGGTATCAAGAGATAACTTTCCAGTAAGGTTATAGTGATTCACACTCCCACAAGCAACATATGTAAGTGCTATATCCTCACACATTTCTCAGCACTGAGTTAGAGGAAACCTAAGAATTCTTCCAACCTAAGAGGATAGTTCACTTTAATTTGCATTTCCATATCTACTAGTAAAGTTGAACATGATTTAGTGTTTATTACCTACTTATGTTTCTTATTCTTTGAATTTCTTTCTTCCACTTAAGAAATTTATGTCTTTTCATATGTTTGGATATTGGTTATTTCTTCTAAATATATTTTGTGATCCCAATATAGGTTCTGTATTTTTCTTGCTAAGCATATTAATAACTATTTTACAATGTATTTTCATTTTAAATGAATTTTTCATATTTCAAAATAGAACTATTGAAAAATAAAAGCTACATATTCTCTAAAGCTACAATAGCAATAAAGCCAACATCTCTTACTAATTCCAACAGCTAAACAAGCAGCCTTCCAAGCACACACAACGTCCCTGTACACAAACAGCTGCCTTTTGTCCTCTAGTATTTACCCTGTTTGGTTTCCACACCTCATGACGTCCATCTAGAACTCTCTATACCTTCGCTAGGACTGGAAATGGCTAAGAAACGCAACTGTTCTGCTTAATGGTTGTTTGTGATTTTTGAAAAAATAGGCTTTAAAATGTTTTAACGGTTTCCTTCAATCCCAATTTTAGTGTGGCTTTTGTTTGTTTGTTTTTGAGACAGGGTCTCTCCATTATGTAGATGTGGCTGTCCTGGAACTCACTATATATATCAGACTGGCCTCGAACTCACAGAGCTCTACCTCCCAAATGCTGGGATTAAAGGTGTCCACTATCACACTCACAATTTTAGTTTTTGTTTTGAATGAACAAATACCAATACATAACCATGATCTTCAACATTCTTTTTCAGTTATTTATAAATATACCCATACAGGTAGTATAAAGCACATGCAATTTCAGAAGCATTACATAGGGGGAAATGTAGCCACTACACAGTTTAAAAAATAAAGCATGAGTGGAAAGATGGCTCAGTGGTTACCAGTACTTGCTGTTCTTACAGAGGACCAGAGTTTAGTTTCCAGAACCCATGTGACATCTCACAAGCGATCTCTAGCGCCAGATATGACACTCGCTTCTGACCTCCATGGGCACGCACGTGGTGCACAGACAGACACAATACATACCAGACACTGGGGAGGCAGAGGCAGATGGATCTCTGTGAGTTTGAGGCCAGTCTAGTCTACATATTGTGTTATAGGCTAGCCAGGGCTATACAGTGAGACCCTGACCAAAAAAGGAAAAATGATAGTAATAAATAAGTAAACCACGAGAAACTACACCAGAGGCCCTTATGAAGGCCTTATGACACAAAACACACACATAAAAAAGTCAATCTTGTAATAATAGTAATATTTAAGCATGGGCGAACAAGATGGACCAGCAAGTAAGAGTGCTTACTGTGCCATCCTAACAAGCTGAAATTGATCCTCAGAACCCATATAAAAGAGTCGGGGGTGGTGGCACACATCTGTAATCCCAGCACTCCCATGGAAAGACGGGGAGCAAAAAACGGGAAAATCATCTAGAAGCTCACTGGCTAGCTACTGGAGTACACAGCACAGCAGAAATGAGACCCTTCAACAAAACGGAAGGAGAGAAGCAACTCCCAGGAGTTTTCCTCTAACTAGTACATGCACACCATGCTTGACACACTGAGTGCTCTCTCTCTCTCTCTCTCTCTCTCTCTCTCTCTCTCTCTCTCTCTCTCTCCCTCCCTCCCTCCCTCCCTCCCTCCCTCTCTCTCAAGTTTAAAGAAAAAGAAATAAAGCTTTCAGGTAGCTGAAGATCGCATGTGGCCTACTCTATCCAATCTCACCTCTACCAGGAAACCCTGTACTCCAATCTAGAAATTCCTTTCCTTTTCTTTAACAGCTTCATAAGGGCCTCTGGTGTAGTTTCTCGTCATTTACTTATTTATTACTATCATTATTTCTTTTTTGGTCAGGGTCTCACTGTATAGCCCTGGCTAGCCTATAACACAATATGTAGACTAGACTGGCCTCAAACTCACAGAGATCCATCTGCCTCTGCCTCCCCAGTGTCTGGTATGTTTTTAAAGCTCATGCTGGCCACATTGCTTTGTGCTGTCCTTCCAAACCATCATCTCACTGCGGTTCATCACTGATGATGTCTAGATGCTCTGGCATCCCATGGTCTGGGTTGGAGATCTTGGTGGTTTAGGGTCATAATGGACATTCTTGTGTACCTAAAGGAGAACTATGGCACCATGTGGCACAGATGCATCCACACTGGCTCCAATATGGATGTCAGGCTCTGGTTAATCTGCACTTCTCTGATCATCTGAGAGGTTACAGTTTATTATTATTGTTACTGTTTACTGTTCACCCATTTTTCTTATCACATTAGGAAACTTGGGCTCTTGGTGGCATAGGCTAGACTCCCAGTGCTCAGTTGTCCCCCAAGCCTCGTACTAGCCCCCTAGCCATGCAGATGGAGAGCATGTCTTCTCCTTCAGGAAGAGCCACTAGGCAGTGCTGTCTGGACATTCCGGGGCCATTTCTTAAATCACCGTGGGATAAACATCCTCCTTCAGTCTGTGGTTGGACTTTGCAATCTCTTTGTGGGACCTTTTGAATTTAAAAATAGAAGCTATGAAGTTTAATGGATCCCGACTTGTAAGTCCTTTCTTTTATGGCTGCTGTTGTGCTAGTGGCATATCTGGCAATTAAGAAGCCCTTCCTAGGGCAGTGGTGGTGCACGCCTTTAATCCCAGCACTCGGGAGGCAGAGGCAGGCAGATCTCTGTGAGTTCGAGGCCAGCCTGGTCTCCAAAGCGAGTTCCAAGAAAGGCGCAAAGCTACACAGAGAAACCCTGTCTTGAAAAACCAAAAAAAAAAAAAAAAAAAAGAAAAAAAAAGAAAAAAAGAAAGAAGAAAAGAAAAAGAAAAAAAGAAGCCCTTCCTATCTTGAGATGGCAACACTTCCCTGTGAGATCTCCCAAGGGCTCTCCAGTTTCTGCCCCCTCTCACACGTGGGCCTAACACACCTGCAGTTAACTCTGGTGTCTAAGTTCATAGATCTTACATAGGTACTGGCAGCTACGCCAGCACCCTAGCCACATGTCATCTCTCCAATACCAAGTCTGTATGTGTGTATGTGTGCATCTCAGCTGGCCTTTCTGTTCCAGTAGTCCAGCCACCCTCCCTTGCAAAGTAATCTATTCTCGGTGGTGACAGCCTTAGGATAACTCAGTAACTCACCAGACAACTCCTCCCACCACATTTTGGATCTCCTGACCTTTTGTACTTAAGACATAAGTTTAAGAATCAGGTTGTGAAATGCCATTAAAAATATTCAAAATAGCAGCTGGATGTGATGGCGCATGCCTAATCCCAGCACTTGGGAGAGGCAAGTGAATCTCTGTAAATTCAAGGCTAGCCTGGTCTACAAAGTGAGTTCCAGGACAGCCAGTGCTGCTACACAGAGAAACCCTGTCTCAATAAACCAAAAGAACAAACAAACAAAAACAAAATCAAAATAATGACTATGCCAAATCTACAAATTAATGTGCAAAGAATTAAAAAATTTACAATTTGTGTCCTTATCTAGTAAGGAACTATATCGGGCCACTCTATGACCACGAAGATAGAGTAAGTTGCTGGGGCAGTGGCACACACCTTTAATCCCAGAACTCGGGGGGCAGAGGCAGATGGGTCTCTGTGAGTTCGAGGCCAGCCTGGTCTAAAGAGCGAGATCCAGGATAGCCAGGGCTGTTGCACAGAGAAACCCTGTCTCAAAAAAAAAAAAAAAAAAAAGTCCTATTTGGGAGTGAGAGCTGTATCAAGCCAAAGCTGTAAACTATAATCTGTACCCTTGGATTTTTGTTATCTAATAACAGACATATTATTCAGCCCTTAATAAAATATGAAACAGATACCAATTTTTAAAATCCAAAATCAGTGCTTATTTATTATTAGTAGTTTGCAGTGCTGGGAATTGTACCCAAGATGTATCACACGCTAGGCAAGTGTTCTACCACCAAGCCACATCCCCAGCCCACTAAAATCAATCTTTATACCATGTTTTATAGGACAGGACATTTGTTACTAAAACAAAAGCAGGCACTGGCCTTACCTTGAATGAGGGGGATGTAACGAGCCAGCAGCTTCGCCCTTTTCTTCTCATAGCCTTTCTGAGTGATGTCACCTAAAACAACAATGGGACAAGAGAATTTCATTACTGTAAAGTCCCAGAACTATTTGTGTGTACGTGTAAGGGTGCACACGTGTGTGTATGTGTGTGCATGTTTATACATGCATGTACACATGGAGGCCAAAGGTCCACCTTAGGTGCCTCTAACCATCCATCACCTTGTTTTTTGAGACAGGGTCTGTCTCTCAGTAGCCTGGAACTAACCAAGAAGGCTTGGTTGACTGGCCAGTGAGCCCCAGGGACCCCAGGGGATATCTTCTTCTCTGCCTCCCCAGCACTGGAACTTTAAGCATGTACTATACCTGTCTCTTTAATGTGTGTTCTAGGGATCAAACTCAGTAACTCAGGCTTGTGCAACAAGCATTTTACCAATTAGAGTATCTCTCTAGCCAGTTCTAAGATTTTTAATTTAAAAAAAAAAAAAAAAGAATCTTCGTCTGGAGAGACGGCTCAGTGAGTAAAATTCTTTCTGAACATTGACAAGAACCTGAATTTGGATTCCCAGAACCCAGCTGATGTAGTGGTGCACATCTGCGACCCCAGCATTCCTATGATGAAATGGGAATGGGAGACAGGACAGTCCCTGCAAGCTCACACACTAGCTAGTCTGGTGTGTACAGCAGTAAGCAACAAGAGGCCCTATCTCAAAGAAGACACGTGGGAGCTGATTCACGGGATTGACCTCTGACCTCTACACATGCACTGTGCCCCACTCCCAGACACACAAAGATTTTTTTGAGTTATAATATAAAAACTATACACTAACGCCTCTCAAGAGGGTCACTAGATAAGTAAGCCGGGATGAACCCATACCATGGAAGGCGGTAAAAGGAGCAGACTACTGACGTGTAGCGCTTCAGGCAGATCTCATGTAAAAGCTGTTGAGCGAAGGAAGCCTGACTCAAAGGCTATACACTATATATACATTCTTCTCTAAGACGACACGCTGGAAAAGACAAAACCACAGAAGCCAACTAGACGGTAGGTGCCAGGAGACAGGGAGGGCACTGCCAGAGGGGACAAGGAATCCGGTGTAAGACTTGGATGACTTGGCTCTAGCAGTAATGACATGACTGTGCTCACCTGTCAAAGGCTTACAGAACACACACTGGGAAACAGTCTTACTGGATGTAAATAACACTTTAACTTTTTGAAAAAGGTGATCAACATCTCCTGGAAACTTGTCTCAGGAGACTCTGAGGCTGGAGAGACGTCTCAGCAGCTAAGAGTACTTCCTGCTCTTCCAGAGGACCCTAGTCTGGTTCCCAGAAACCATGTTACGCAGCTCAGAACTGCCTGCAACTCCTGCTCCACGGGATCCAATACCCTCTTTTAGCCTCCACGGGCACACACGTGTAGCACACACTCATACAGATAAGTACACGTAATTTTGTATTAAATCTTAACAAAAGGCAGACTCTGAGGTCACCCCTCGATTCAGCAGAATCCACACTGTATTTACAAGACCCTTAGGTGATATCTACTCGGGTTCAAGTGTCAGAACAACAGTAAAAGGGACCGTAGCCCTCCCCAGCCCTCCCCAGCCAGAGTGCCTTAGAGGAGGACTCAGGAAAAGGCCTGCTGTCCCGACAAATCACCATAAAGACAGCCAAGCACAGGTGAAATTCACCTGGCAATGAAGTAGGAAATGTACTTCACATCTTGGTCTTCAGGTGCTACCTGATTCCCACACAAAATAGGAGTGCTAACAGTGATCTTCAGTGTTTTTATGAAGATTTTAGACCAGAAATGTATACTGCAACGATTCTTATTACTAGATTTTAGTTCAAATGTATGTTAATACAGTTTTCACTATACCATGGGGGGGGGGGGGTTCTAAGCCCTCCTCCTTCATCTTCCACTTTCTTCCAAACAAAAAAGTAGAAGGCTGCTGAGTCTCAAAAGCTACTGCTGCTGAGTGCCCAACCAAGTACTTCCTTCAGAAGAGTTCATCTTGACTAGGGTTTGTCAGGTGTGGAAACACACTTTGGAGTGGCTGGCATAATATATATATGTGTGTGTGTGTGTGTGTGTGTGTGTGTGTGTGTGTGTGTGTGTACACACATATACCTATACAGTAAGCCTCACTAAAGTTCCAGGTGTACATTAATACATTCTCCTGTACAAGAAAGGCCTATAACCAGGGAAGGTCAGTCCTATGGGACAGACGGGCAGTTGCTAGAGCACAAGCTGGGCTACAACAAAGCCCTTCCCACTAGCCTGCCCTTTGTCTACAGCCTATTGGACAACAGCCTGGGCAACTAGGCAGTCCTGTGTCCATATATGTCCCTTTACCCATCTCCCTGTCCTCATGAGGTTCTGCCCCAACCCTCACAAGCAACTGCTCTGTAGCACTTAAGTGTGTGCATAATAGAATATCTCCTGTCAGGTGTGTGCGCACACGTGCGCACGTGTGCACACATATTTCTTTGTGTTTGTATGTTTTCAATTGAGCTGAGTTGGCATTGTCCCACAAATAATGTTTCTCCCATTGTTTATTGCACTAAGTGCTCCATTTTTAACACCAGCCCATCCTCAATGGATGAGCAAATCTGCTTCACTGCTCTGACCTTAGGATGCTTGGAGAGATGCCATCCTCATCTCACCCGTCAGTGGACGGCACTGGAACCTGAACACATCCACAGTACCTTCTAGACAGGTACTATCGGCTTGCTGGCTACTCAAACCCCGATCCCCATGACCACCACCATCACAGCACACATAGGGTCATGGGGACTATTCTCATTGGGTTCAAGGTAATACTGCATGATTTCACTTATTAAAATTTCAACTTATGTACAGAGTTAAAGCCTGAGTATTTTTAAACATATTAAAATTATATTTACTCTAGGATACATTCAAATGTGACTAATTTAATCAAAATTTAAAAAAATTAAGATAGGGTTTCACTATGCAGCCCTGGAACTCACTATGCAGATGAGGTTGGCCTTGAACCATGTGCCTCTGCCTCCTGAATACTGGATTAAAGGCATACATCATCATGCCCAGGGTCCTGTCTCAAATGAAGGTTATGATGGTGAAGGTACCAGATGGCACAAAGAGACATTAAAAATGTCGGGTGTTAAGATCAATCCACGTGAGTCTAATTAATGCGTAATAGGGATTTATTAAGATATAAATTGAGGATATACACTCATGAATACAGAACTGAGTAAACAGCTCAAGTCATCCTCTGTTCTGACCAGGAGCTAATCCACCTCACCGTTCAATCAGACCAGGAAGCAGGCAGCAGGAGGAAGGGGCTCGTGACCTTTTAAGAGGTCATGTGCAACAGCAAGAAGCACAGGGTCACGGGCAGAGCAAATCCCACTACAGTCTGGCACCCACTTGATGCTCACCATAAGATAAGGCGATCTCATGTGACCATCCACGGTGCTCTCACGTGACAGTGGGGATACATCCCACGAACCCACTCTGTTACTTGATCCTGATTCAAAAATTCATTTAATACAGAGACTTCCAAGCACTATACCTTAGCCTGGGCTTCCAGCACAGTAGCTTTCAACAGGATACTCTAAATGCTGATCATTAGCATGGGAAAAAGATCAAACTGCAAAATTCGAGGTCTGGTTGCCACTGAATACGTTATCACTTTCAAACCAACTGAATGATTGGCTGAAATAGGCGCAGTCAAACCATTATGTCAGTGATCATCTGTATTCTGTTTTCATGTGCAACCAGAGGCGATTATTTTCACACGCCAAACGTGATGGACATCGGTCCCATGCACACACCATGGCACAGCCACAGAGAGCAGGGTGGGCTTTTAGTGGAGTATAATGGAATCCTGGCACAAAGCTGGTACACTAGGAAAGAAGGGGCTCAAATACGAGCTTTCTAAACCCAAGTCCAATTCTCTTTCACAGAGAACAATAAAACACAAACAAGGAGACAAACAACAGAGCCTTGTTCCCCGACCACTGCACAAAACTGGGAGGCCCTGTCAGGAGGCAGATAGGGCAGTTTATGCCTGAACATCCAGGCATCTGTGGGCTTTGCAAAGAATCCCGGCCTACCACTGGACAGACTTCTCTGGTGGTTGCAGGGCAGGTAGCTGCTCTTCCAGACTTCCAGGTAGGGACAACATGAAACTTCAGCTGGTCACCACTTCTACAGAAATATTCTTAGGATCCCAAAGCCCGTTAAGGCACTAACTCACCAACATATTTCGAGAAAGTTGTCACCAAAAGCATTGAATTACTTTACAAAGGTAGGTAGTAAATGCTGTGGGTAATAGCAAATAACTGGACAGCCTAACTGTCTATCAGAAAAAGAAATCAATATCCTGTCATACATCTTTACTACAGAATCTGTTGGTTATGAAAAACGCCTGGTACTTGCCATACTGATGATGGATATCACATGATTCATGACTGCCTATCAAGTAAAAGAGCAAGCTGAATAACAATATAGAATGGTCCTGCTCTAAAAAAAGTAAGCATATATGAATGTGTTTACATACATACATATACATATTATGGAGTCCTACCTGTTCTATGTGGCTGTGCCATGGTGTGTGCATGGGACCAATGTCCATCATGTTAGACATATGAAAATAATGGCAGCCGGTTACATATGAAAACAGAATACAGATGATCACTGACATAATATACACACACACACACACACACACACACACACACACACACACACACACGTCAATGTGAATTATGCGCCATGTGTAGAGAATATTGCAGAGAAGAACAACACATTAATCCTGCTTATTTGGCTTCAGACAGAGTGTGAGACAGATTTCTATTTTTATTTCATACACATCTGAACTCCTTAATTTTTAACATATATCCTCATGACCTTTTGTATGTAAGAATGTATGGCAGATGATTTGGCAATGCTTTGGTTACACAGATGTTATTGAAGAAAACTAGATAAATCCTATGTATTATTTCTGAGAAGCTTCTTATGAACCTAAATTTCTTTCAAAATAAAAAGTTAAAAATTATTTGTGGAAAACTGTATGGAATTATCATTCTTTCTTTTTAAAATTTACTTTGACTTTATGCGTATGAATGCTTGCCTGCATGTATGTATGTGAGCTATGTGTGTGCTTGACGCCTGCAGAAGCCAGAGTAGGGCACTGCATCCCCTGGAACTAGTTAAGGACACTCATGAGTCACCATGTGGGTGCTGGGAACCAAATCCAGACCTTCCACAACAGCAGCCAACAAGTGTGCTTAACCACTGAGCCACCCACTCAGCCCCACGTTTCTTCTTCTTTTTAAAACTATGCTTGCCCTATGGTATAGAAGATTTATTTTCCAGAAGATGCTTAAATTATAAATGCAACTTCTTTAATAGCTATGGGACTAGTCAAGTTATGCGCTTCATTTCACGGAGTCTGAGCAGTTATTGGTTATCAGAAATTGATTCATTTTACCAAAGCTATTGAACGTACACGGAGTTCTTTAGCATAAAGAACCTCCACAGCAACATGGCCTCTTTCATTCCTGATTTTGGTAATTGGTGTCTTTGGTATATACACTATAGAAAACAACTCATCAATAAAAAGGAATGAATTACAGACAGCTAAAAAAAAAAAAAAAGATGGATAAATCTCTAAGATATTATACCAAATGATAGAAGCCATTTTCAAAAGGACATATCTTTGTGACACTAAAAAAAAAAAAATGATAAGGATAGAGAAAACCTTCATAGTTGCAGGTTTTTTGGGTTGGGGGATGAGATTGTAAAAGGGTGGCCTGAGGGTTGTTTCTAAATATAAAGTCATAGGACACAGAAACAGAAACCACCTTACCGCACAGTTTAAGTTATTTATGGTCAACACTAAAAAGTGAATATTAAGTATGCTTCTGAAGCGCTTGCAGATCTAGCTCATCCATTTTTAATGAAAAGACTTTGTACATGTTAAGTTTAACAAGCATCTTCTTTTATCTCAAGGTTTTTAAAGACATGGAAAACATATTCACCAAATGAATATTCACACAGGGGATTCCACTTATGGTAATAGCAGAATTATTGCCACCACCACCCCAAAAAAAACCTCCCTCCTTTAAACAACTAGGAAGATTGCATTTCTGCATTTTTTTTTTTAAATCTGACGACATAAAACTAGAAAAGAAGTGAAGAGTCAGAGGCTAATTTTCTGTTGTAAGAGTCTGTCACAGAAAAGTAGAAAACAGGTCACTGGGCCAGGCAGAACTGTAACAGAGGTACACAATGCTCTGAGCTCACCAAAGAAAAGGAGCCCTGGGAAGTACACAGATCATCTGTGAAGTAATGTATACTTCAGACATGAATGGAAAACAGAGGATCCAAGCCAGCAAAATGGTTCAGTGGGGGAAGGCACTTGCCATCAAGCCTGGTGACCTGACTTTGATCCCTGGAACTCACATAGTGGATGAAGACCTCTACAAGTTATCCCCCTGAGCTCCACATACATGCAACACACACACACACACACACACACACACACACACACACACACACACACGCACACACACACACATACACACACAGATACAGAAACAAATATAACATTCTGAAAAAAAGAAAACAAAGGCGCTTCCACAGGTCCGGTGCCAGCTTTACCCCACTTTACCCACGAGCAGATAGTGAGATCTTGGCCCGCATGTGCTCACCCACCTGCCATGGCAAAAGTAAACCTGCTATGGAGAGAACATGACACTAACTAGTCGTAAAAATTCGTACCACAGCTACAAGGTCTAGCATATGCCTAGAAATGACTAGGCATATGCGGCAGTATGAAACTGCAGCTAAAACACATGGAATTTAGAAATAACCGTGATCAGTATGTTTTATGAATTAATTAAAAAGCAAGATAATGAATGTAAATACCTAAACCTGGAGCTGAAAGACATCACTTTAAATCCAAGAATGAATTTAATGACTGGTGTATGTAAAACCATAAATCAAAAACATCACTAAGATAAATTAAAGATGATCAAGGAAGCATACAGATACGCCATCAAAACTGCAAAGATGGGTGATGTTTTTAGTACCAGCTATTTGAGAAGCCGAAGTAAGAGGACCACAAGTTCAATGCCTGCCTAAGCTACGTGGTGAGGTCAAGGCTAACCCGGGCAACTTAGTGAGCCTCTACCTCAGAAGAAAAACTGAGAAGAGCTGGAGATACAACTGAGTGGTAGAGCTCTTGCCAGTGTAGTATATGCAAGGTCCTAGGTTTAATCCTGTACCACCCCCAAAATAACAAGGCTCTAAGTAGGTCTTTAGAGTCATTCCAAGTAATTCTATCAAAATTCTTGAGGGTATTTTCTGTGAAAACTGACAAGCTGATTCTAAACTGTTATGTGGAAACACAAAGGGTCCAAATTGGTTGTATCGACTTAAAAATCAAAGTAAAACAGAAGGACAGATTTAATGTTCTGAATACAGTATATGCTACAGTATAGATAGAGTACAGTAGCTACGAATATAGACAAGTGGGGGCAAGAGAAGAAGTGGTCCCAGCACAGGGAAATGTGGCCATTTCATTTCCATGAGTGTCCAACGACTGGACACCCATGTGGGGGCAGAAATGAAATCCTTTCATACCATACACAGAACTCACTTCCATTCACAGTGAAATGTGAAAGGTAAGACATCAGAGCTTCTTAAAAAGAAAAAAATCACATAGGAGTTACCTTCACAGCCATGAAACAGCCTGGACACAGAGGACACTAATCATACTGGAAAAAATAAAATCCTTCAGACCTCTAATATAGTGAATAATCTAAGCAGTGAAAAGATACAACAGTTCTCCGAAATGTCACAAAGTGAGGTGACTGGATTAGTTTCCTGTGACTACTGTAACAAATTACCATGAAGCTGGAGACAAACAACAAAGGAAATTTATTGTCATCTCATGGTTCTAGACGTCTGAGATCCAAAATTAGTTATAATGAGCCAAAAGCAGGTGCAGCAAGGCTTCCTTCCCTCTGAAGACTCTGGAGGGAATTCTCTCTCTGACTCCTCCACCTTCAGTGGATGCTGATGTTCTCTGACTTGTGCCTGCATCACCGCAACCTACTTTGGCACTTAAATGGCCTCCCCCATCCTTTGTGTGTGTCTAACCTTCCCTCTGTCTCTTTCTTCCAAAGATACTTGTAATGGGATTCAGCACCCACCAGAAACCCTGCATAACTCAAGTCAGGACCCTTATCCATATCCACAAGGTTACTTCTCCAAATAACATAACACTGATTCCAGATTCCAGCAATTAAGACCCAATAACTGAATCCAGGGACAGGTCCTAAGTATACCAAAGTGGGCACCCAATTTAAACACAGACATAGACTCAGATGTAAGTGTGGACATACAGATGCAGACAGGTGGAGTTTTAGTTTCCCTGTGCTCTTAGAAAGGGGGCACGTCCTTCCTTGACATGCCTCAGGCAAACTTCTCTAGACTAATGCTATCATATTCACTCTACCAAACCTTTTTAAAACCATACTTAAAAAAAAGATTTATTTTTATGTTATATGTGTGGTTATTTTGCCTGCATGTATGTAAATGCACTGTTGTATGTGCCTGGTTCCCACAGAGACCAGAAGGGGGCACAAGATCTCCTGGAACTGGAGTTATTGATGGTTGTATGCAGCTATGTGAATGCTGGGAACTGAACCTGGGTCTTCTGCAAACACAGCACGTGCTCTTAACCTCTGAGCCATCTCTCCACCTAAAATCATACTTTCAAACATTTATTTATTTATTAGGTATGTGTGTACAGGCTGTGAGATGTTCTGTATGGCAAATGTGTTGCTGATTGGTCAATAAAACACTGATTGGCCGTTGGCTAGGCAGGAAGTATAGGTGGGACAAGGAGGAGAATAAAGCTGGGAAGTGGAAGGCTGAGTCAGAGAGACACTGCCAGCCGCCACGATGACAAACAGCATGTGAAGATGCCGGTAAGCCACGAGCCATGTGGCAAGGTATAGATGAATAGAAATGGATTAATTTAAGTTGTAAGAACAGTTAGCAAGAAGCCTGCCACAGCCATACAGTTTGTAACCAATATAAGTCTCTGTGTTTACTTGGTCGGGTCTGAGCGGCTGTGGGACTGGCAGGTGAGAGAGATTTGCCCTGACCATGGGCCATGCAGGAAAACTCTAGCTACAAATGGCGTCCAACGTGGTGACAAGAGTTTCCACCTAAAAACTGAGAAAAAAGATTCTAAAACGGAGCTAAAAACAGCTTCCTAATTGTCTCTCTCAAATGAGCGGCAGCTGCCGGTTTGAGCTACTGATGGGTTTCTGGCGTGTGGGTTCCTAGCGTGTGCACTCGACCTGCCGTATGGCAGGAATGAGGCCTCTGCAAGTGGTACATTAAGCTGCATGGTAGATTTAGCCTTTGCTAGTACAAAACAAAAAAAAAGAGGTTTCTGGGCTACACACTGCTTGGATAAAAGCATAGACCCAAGATAGCTCCCAGAGCTGGTGGTAAACGTAGCCATGTTGGGAAGCTGAGGTGGGCGGAGCCAGCAGCCACAGCTGCTGCAGTTTAAAGCAATAGATTCACAATAAGACAGATTCAGATGTAATAGTTTACAATGTGTGTAAAGTATACATAGGCTTGAAAGAGACAAAAAAGGTGATATATACAGTTATATAAACAAATACATAGTTTTAAAAAATAAAGTCTTTAAAAAGACAGTAAAGTTAATATAAAAAATAAGTCACGTAAAGATGAATATTACACAGAGAATCTGGATTGTGTTGTCTTTGGGATTCTTAACTGCAGAGAGATATTTGATTGTAAAGGAAGCTGAGTTAAACCAATATGCATATTTTAAAGATATCTTGACTTCAAAATTTGAATATAAGGATATGTTGCTTTGGAAAGGAGACTCTGCTTTTGTTCCCACAGAAAGCCAGAGGCTATGGATTTGTTCCAGATTAAGATACATCAGGTTTGACCAGCCAAGACCCCCTGAAAGGTCTCCGATGACACCATGGCCCAGATGATCCAACATCCAGAACCGTTTGAAGGCAGCTGGCTCAGACAATACAGCCTCATGGACTATTCCATAATCCTAAAATTTTCTTTGTGTCCCCATAAGATACAGCGCCCCCCTCCACCAGGAAGTAGTAAGAGAAGCTACGCCCAAATTCCCAAATTATATGTAATTTTACTTTGTTAAGGTTAAAACCTTCCTTTTTGAAAAAAAAAAAAAATAGGGGAAGTGCTGTAGGATATTCTGTATGGCAAATGTGTTGCTGATTGGTCAATAAAACACTGATTGGCCGTTGGCTAGGCAGGAAGTATAGGTGGGACAAGGAGGAGAATAAAGCTGGGAAGTGGAAGGCTGAGTCAGAAAGACAAGGCCAGCTGCCACGATGACAAACAGCATGTGAAGATGCCGGTAAGCCACGAGCCATGTGGCAAGGTATAGATGAATAGAAATGGATTAATTTAAGTTGTAAGAACAGTTAGCAAGAAGCCTGCCACGGCCATACAGTTTGTAACCAATATAAGTCTCTGTGTTTACTTGGTCGGGTCTGAGCGGCTGTGAGACTGGCAGGTGAGAGATTTGCCCTGACCATGGGCCAGGCAGGAAAACTCTAGCTACATGTACATGACATGCACATGCAGGTCAATTCTCTGACCTTTCCTTCCACATGCGAACTCAAGACATCAGGTGGCAAGCACCTCTATCCAATAAACTACCTTGCTGACCCCTAAGCAACTCTATAATTAATGGTTTATATCATCTTCACATTTCCATCATCAACCTATACAGTAAAAGTGAGGCTTCAAGAAAAACCCAGGGTGCCATAGTCCTTCTTCCCCCAATGTTGTGTCCACAGTTGACATCTCTACTTCATGCCAACAGCTGTCACCTCGGCCTGGCCCATGATAGTAAGTTCAGTTCCCTCTCTTCCTGAGCCCATCTGTCTCAGAATGTCTGTGCTGCTGGGTGCTCTCTCCAGCCCACTGTGAGTGGACTGTGGGAAAATGCTGGGGCCAGCTCAGTAGACCGTTCACCTTCTATTTGTTCCAAAATACACTCAGGGAGCTAGATGTTGGAGGGTGTACCTGCAAGTCCCAGCTACACTGTAGGATGAAGCGCTGTCCGGATGAGAGGAGGGAACACAGCAACGACACATGGCCACTGCTCACTGAGGATACACTGCAGGAACGGGGTGCCAGGCAACAGGCACAAGGGGGATCTAGTCCCTCATGCGGTTTCCATGAGGATGCTTCATTTGGCTCGTGACACCCCAGTAGATTAGCACCCTATCCCTGAGTCTCTTTTCAAGCTTCTAAGACCTAGGTGAGGTTCACCTCTCTCTACAGAACCGAAGTTTGACCTTCAGGACAAAGAGGAGCCTAAGAGTCAACAGAAGCCTTCAGAGTGCACAGCCCGATCCACACTCTACCACCTGGGCTGATGGCCTGGCCTGGACAGACAACAGGGTTCTCCTGAAAGAGAGGGGCCCCTGGAACAAGGCATTCCTTCCTCTCTGCCAGCAAGGGCCTGACTCGAGAAACCAAGGCCATTGACAGGCCTGGCCAACACCATCATAACAGTACTACAAGTCTCTTCCAAGTCCAAGTGCTGCTATGTGGGGAAGATAAACATGGGTGCTCCTAAAGAAAAGGGAGAAAAGAGGGTACTACAAGTCACACAGGGAGACTCGGCAAGCTGAATGGTGGCTAGACGGTCTCAATCCTACTAGTCACTCTTCAGTAGAAAGTTTTGTAACTAGCATACGGGAGCCAGTCTAGGTACAAACACCTTCAAAACCACCAACCACAAGTGACATAACAGGAGGATGGCAAATTCTTAACCTTACTGGCAGGTTGTACACAAAGAACATTCAACTAACATATACTGGAGACAGTAACCGAAGTACTCTCAAAACAGCAAAACCATCAAGTTGACTAGGTGTGTCAGCCTTAACCTAACCCCGACTCTTGACCTCCAGCCTCTTCCTGTTTGGCCAGTCTCAACATGGGAATAGCGTTTCTTCTATACAAGCACTTACTAAAGGAAAACCCTCCTCTGCTACTCCCCTCCTCTTAAAGTAAATGCCAGCCCCGAGAAGGTTAGAGGGACTGTAGAGAGCTTCCGGCCCTCCCTGTCTTCCTGTGCTCCATGAACATGGTCCTCCTATGGAACAGGCCTGGCCTACACAGGGACTCCCCATCTGCAGAGTCCTAAACAAAAAACTCCTCATGGTTTCTCATTTTCGTTTAAACATCACTCTTAATGCCTTTCTTGTTTAGCCTCAAGGAAACTGAGACCTGCTGATCCTAAACAGACACATTCACCCTCACCCAACTGTTCTCCATTATCTCTCTTAACACTTATCATGACCTAAAACCTCCATTCCCTTTTATTAATATCACTGTCCCTCAAAAGGCACATCCATGTCAGGGCCCATCCCTCAGCACATAGTTCACATCAACAGTGAATGAAACACCCGTCTGTGGCTCAAACCTCTCCTTAGAATTCCGACGGGCACATTGTAATTCAAACATTTCCCCCAGGGTTCTGTTCAGACAGGTCCTTTCTTGAAACGCTCACATCTTCTCATACATTTACCCTCAAATTCTGCCATCTGCGACTCTCCCCATCCATCTCATGATTATATATGCAGCACTGCAAGTCAAAAAGCCTAGGCCTTGAGTCTTCATTTCTCACTCTCCGACTCTGCACACCATAAGAAGTCACTGAAGGTCCGAATCTGCCTGCCTCCTCTGCAGCCACTACTCAGTCCAAGCAGCCACCCTCATCTGGGAACACCACTTCCCAGCTGGTTTTTCTCGTTTTACTTTCGCAAATGAGGCCAGGTGTGGTGACACACACCTTTAATCCCAGAGGCAGAGACAGGTCAATCTCCCGGAACTGGAGGCCTGTCCGTTCTAGACAGTGAATTTCAGGCCAGCCAGGGCTACACGGTGAGACCTATCCTGTCTCAAACAAACAAACAAACAAACAAACAAATAAATTTTAAAAAAGGAAGAAGATAATTATACAAAATTACTGGATGGGTGTTCAACAGTTGTCACTGGTTTTCAAACAAATTTTTTTTATTTTTCTTATTTCTTGAGGATCATACATGTATATAATGAATTATAATCATACTCCCCCCAATCTCCACTCCAACTTCATTTTTTTTAATAACCCAATAAGTTCAATTGCTGTTGCCTTGGTGTACACTGGTGTGGAGTCACCAACAGGATCATAGGAATCCTATCAGTACACATCTTCAAAAAGAGTGACCTTTCTCCCCTAGAAACTGCCAACTGCCAACAGCCTTCAGTAGGGGGTGTGGCCTGGAAATCACCTACCCCCTCTATGCCAGAATTCTGACTGGCAGGACTTGCACGGTTCATGAGTGCCATGGCCATGTCCAGAGGACAGCACTGCAAAGCACTCCCTCTCGTCTTTTAGTTCCTAAACTCTTTCTGCCTCCTCAAGCCTTATGGGAGAAGGTGGGGGTGGGAGTTGTGATGTGGATGTCCCATTTAGTGTGGGGAACTCAGTCTTCTATTCTCAGTACTCTGACCAGCTATGCATCTCTCCACTGACTGCTCCCCACTACAAAGAGGACCGGCTAAGAGCGGTGGATCTACGGCTATAAACATGAATATTGAGAGGACTTTAAGAGTATGACCACTTAGCAAATTAACAGTAACAGGTTGGTTCTACTAGGACCTGTGACCTCATCAGCCATGGGCTTTTTTGATCAGGATTACAGTCCCAAGCGAGGAATCTCCTGCGGAGGAGATGTGTACACTCCACATCCAACTGTTACACTATACCAATCATGCCACTATTACACCAACAGACACATCTTGACTGGCCAGTTGGTGTTGCAAGGTCCAGCACTGGGTAAGACCACTGGTGTCTCTTTCCTCCTCGGCAGGCTGCATAGGACCTTCTGGAACTATGAAAGCCAGCCAGTGGGGAGAAAGTTCCCTGGTCAGTTTGAAATTGACTTCTCTATGTCCTACAACCAAAGTATATAGTGTCTTCAGCAATGTGGTCTTACCATGTAGTTACAATGGGCAACCAAGGACAATGGAAATAACCTGTGCCATTTTGGAGACCTCTGGGGCGTTCTTGATCAATAACTAGTGGGGAGGTATCCCATGCCTTACACCATGATTTCATTTAATAATCCACGTATTTGGGGATTAATGCTGTCCACACATGTAGGGAAATTCTATTCAAACTTTTTTAAGAGCTGTATTTTGAAATTAACTTACTAACTAATGGGTTCCCAGAGGGTTTTTCATACATCTTTAGTTTTGGTTAACCCACCCACTGCTCCTGTTCTTCATCCACCCACTCTGATCCGCACTTCATCTTTTAACCAATGTTCTCTCCTCTTCTTTCATTGCATGGATTCTACTAGCTTCCCAACTATTTTTTTAATTGAAGTATTAGACAGTGGGCTTCCACATGGACTTTTATACACACTTCCTCTGGATTAGCCCTCCCTTCTGCTCCCTGGTTTCCCCCATATTCCCACACCCATCCTTGCTTAAGCCTTTCCACACCCAGTATTCCACCTCTCTACTCTAATTTTACCTATAACCTATTATCCTCCCTTCCTTAAAGTGTACCTTCTCCAGAAAATGCTTTCTAGTCTCCTGGCTTCCAATCGTGCACCAAGTTAAAGATTTGAAGCTAGGACCGTATATGAGAGAGAACACACGGCATTTCTTTTTCTGGAACTGAGTTACCACCTCACTCTATATAGTTCTTTTCAAGTTTCATCCATTTATCTGCAAATTGTGTTATTTTACTTCTCCTTACACCTGAGTAATATGCCATTGTGTGGTATGCACTACATTTTTCTGGGAATTGAACATTTAAGTTGGTTCCATTTCCTAACTGTTGTGAATAGAGCAGCAGTGAACATGGATGAGCACGGATCTCTGGAGCAGGCATAAAACCCACCAGGGTGCATGCCCAGGAGTGGTATAGCTGGGTTATATGACAATAAACCTACACATTGATTTTCAAAATGGTTGTACTAGTTTACATCCCATCACAATTGTATAAGGGTGTCATCTCCCACCCCAACCCGCCCCACCCACACTGGCATTTACTGTCACTTGTGTTTCTGATGATGGCCATTCTGACTGGGGTGAGATGACGGGATCATAACGTAGTTTTAATTTTCATTTCCAAATGTCTAAAGATGCTGAACGCTTAAGTGTCACCTAGACATTTGCGTTTCTTCTCGTGAGAATCCTCTGTTCAGTTCCTTAGCCCTTTTTTAAAATTGGGTTGCTTATATTCTTAATGTTTAGCTTTTTAATTCTTTTTAAATTCTAGACACAACTCCTCTGTGGAGTGGACAGCTGGCAAAGGTTCCCTTCCATTCTGTGGGCTGTCTCCTCTTTCACTCACAGTTGTTTCATCTGTGCTTCGTGAGGTCCCACTTGTTGACTGTTGGTCTTATTTCCTGTGCTGCTGGAGTAGTCCAGTAGCTTTCATCAGAGAGCCCCTGCCCGTGCCTCTAAGTTAAAGTGTACTCCCTATTCCCCCACAACAATTTTGCAGTGTCAGATATTTTTTAAAAAACCTTTTCTATTTGTATTTTATGTACATTGGTATTTTGCCTGCATCTATGTCTGTGTGAGGGTGTCGGATCCCCTGGAACAGGAGTTACAGACAGTTGTGAGCTGCCATGTGGGTGCTGGAAATTGAACCTAAGTCCTCTGGAAGAGCAGCTAGTGCTCTTAACCACTAAGCCATCTCTCCAGCCCCGACAGTATCAAAACTTATGTTGAGGTCCTTGATCCATTTGGAGTTCAGTTTTGTGTAGGATAAGGATCTAGTTTCATTTGTCTGCATTTTGAAATCCAGACTTCCTATAGCATTCTTTTCACTCAGGGTTGCGTTGGCTATCTTTGTTCTTTTGTGCCTCCATATAAGTGCTGGAACTTTTTTCCATGTCTGTGAAGAACAGCGTAGGAATTTTTATTAGAACTGCATTGAGGTTGTAGATTACTTTTGGTAGGAGAAGAGTCTTTTTCACAATATTCCTTCTTCCAATCCATAAGCATAGGCTGGCTTTCCATTTTCTAGTGTTTTTCTCACTTTTTTTTCTTTAGCATCTCCAATTTTTCATTGTAGAGGTCTTCTGTTTCATTGGCCAGATTTATTCCTGGGTACCTCATTGTGTGTGTGTGTGCGTGTGTGTGTGTGTGTGTGTGTGTGTGTGTGTGTGTGTGTGTGTGTGTGTGTCTACTGTGGATAGGTTTGCTCCCCTGATCCCAGTCTTTCATTGGTTTATGGGAGGGCTACTGATGTTCGTATGCTGTTTTTGCACTCTGACACTTTATGTCTTTATGAGCTCTTAAGGGTTTCTTGGTGGAGTCATTTGGGTTTCTTACATAAAGAACCATTTCTTCTGAAAAAGGAGGATAATCAACTTCTTCTTTTCCTACTTCTATCCCTTATAATATTGTCCTAGCTGGACTTCAAGCACTATATTGAAGTGAAGAGAGCAGACACTCTTGCCTTGTTCTTGATCTTAGCAGGGATGCTTTGAGTTTTTGTCCATTTAGCGTGATGTCTGCTGTGGACTTGCTGCATACAAACTTCATTATACTGAAGTAGGACCCCTCCATCCATAGGCTCTCCCTGACTTTCATCAGGAAGAATTGTTGGATTTTTGTTTTAAGTTTTTTTTTTCTGCATCTATGGAAATGATTATGTGATATCTGTCTTTTAGTCCATTAATGTGTTGAATTACATTTATTGATTCATGTACACTGAACTATCTCTTCAATGCTAGAATAAAGCAAATTTAGTCACAATAAATGATCTTTTTGATGTGAAGTTGAATTTCATTTTTGAGAATTTTATTGAGGATTTTGTATCTTTTTGCATCAGGGAGGTGGGTCTGTAATTTTCTTGATTGGGTGATGGCTTTACATGGTTTTGGTATCAAGGTAATACTAACTTTATAAGAGTTTGGAAGCAGGTTGGAGAGATGGATCAGCAGTTAAGAGCACTGGCTGCTCTTCCAGAGGACCCGGGTTTAATTCCCAGCACCCATATCATATGGCAGCTCACAAATGTCTGCAACTCCTGTTCCAGAGGATCTGATGCCCTCATACAGACATACCTGCAGGCAAAACATCAATGTACATAAAATACGAGTAATTTTTTTAAAAAAGAGTTTGGACACTTCCCTTCCTTTTCTACTTTATAGAATAACTTGAGTAGTATTGGTATCAGTTCTTTAAAGTTCCGGTAGAGTTCTGCAGCGAATCCATCTGGTCTTGGGTTTTATTCAGTTGGGAGACTTTTTATTACTTTTTCAACCTCATTGGTAGTTAAACATCTGCTCACTATAAGGCTCCATTTACCCCATTCCTCTTGTAACCATGACCTAACTAACCCACCTACTTGGGATGTCTCTCTTGTCACCCAAGCTGTCTACCAGTTTACAGTAACTTCCCATAGCCCCTTCTTCTCTCTACCAAATAAGAGAAGGCAAAAAAACAAAACAAAACAAAACAAAACCATGCCTTTCTTTAGGACAGTGGCTAAAGTGTATATAATTGTTTTAGGAGAAATGTTTTCTGCTTTTTGTTCCACTCTTTCTCGGTTACTCTTTTTTAATTTATGAGTGTCTTGCCTTCATGTATGTGTGTGCACCACATGTATGCCTGGTGCTTGCGAAGGTCAGAAGAGAATGTTAGATCCCCTGAAACTGAAGTTACAGAGAGTTGTGAGACACCAGGTAGGTGCTGGAAAACGAACCAGGGTCCTCTGCAAGAGCAACAAGTGCTCTTAACTGCTGCTCACCCATTTTTGCTGTTGCTGCTGCTGCTGTGACAAATATCTAAAGCAATTTAAAAGGAGTTAAGATTTATTTTAACAAGTTCAAGTTTCAGGGCTGACAAGATGGCTCAGCAGGCAAAAGCGCTTTCCAACCAAGCCTGATGATCTGAGTTCAGCCCCTGAAACCCATGGTGGCATGAGAGAACTGGTTCCCAAGTGCAGAGCATGGTATGTGTATATTCATCCCCACCCCCATCCCCCCCACACACACAACATTCACAAACATATATATGCACATAACAATAATCTTGAATGCAGAAGGGAAACTTTTGCAGAGGAAGGAGGAGGAGGAGCAAGAAAATAAATGTGCCTTATTATGTTTTGGGGACTCCAAAGCAGCAGTTCAGTATACCTGCCCTATAAGAGGAAGTCGGCATAGTTTAAGACCAGAACCTTCTCTGAGGGCCAACCCCAAGCAGAACGGTAGATGATAAGAACCAGTGATAATGTTGGAGAATGAGGCCATGTTTTGTGAATAAAGACAGAGAATTGCTTCTGTCTAGTCACTGATGATATACAGTTGAGGAGGGACACACAGGATTTTCCAGATTATCCAGGTGACACTATTCCCTGTTTGTGTGGCTGAGGGAGAAACACAGGGTTTATGGACGGTCCAGGTACTGTTTCTCACTACTGCTTCCCACCAAGGCAGCACTGTGTCTGTATTGAGTTCTTCCCATCCCCTCCAACGTACCCAGCAAGGACACATGCAAATATTAAGGAATTTCTCACTTAGACAAATGTGAGAATTATGAAATTGACATTACTCCATTCAAAACCAGAAGTCTATCTCTCTGCCCTGAATATGGGAAAAAGGAAGCCCCACGACAGATAGACTCCCATTTCTACAACCTCTGGTTGAGCAAAATGTAAAAATAATGGCAAATGTGAAATACATATGTACACACACACACACACACACACACACACACACACACACACACGAGATATGAAAGGAGAAAGGGACTAAGTGAAGAAAACAAGTTAGGAGCAGGAATAAGAGAGGCCACAAAGAAAGACAAGTGTTGTTTAAGTTTTCTCTTATATGTGGACTCCAGATCTAATTCTCTACATATACATATTTATGTGGCACTGGATACAGAAGGGGAAGAGAAAAGGAAACAGAGGTTGGGGGACAAAAGAGAATAACGGGGTGAATATAAGCAAAGTATAACAAATATGTATGAAAAGGTCACAATCAAACTATTTCATATGCCAAAAAGTTAAAGTTAGAAAAATAATGAAATACACTAGTTTTTGGACTATGACTCATTAACAACACATTCCTTTAAATAAATAAAACACCTTCAGTTTCAAAATACTTTCATACGTTGAGTAAATCTTTACAAGAACCTTGAAATGTCAATAAAACGTTCACCTCCTTTTTACAGCTGGCCAAACCCAAGTTCAGACATGTTATAAATCACTGACTTGCCAGATGCCACCAGCTTCTATGTGTAAACCCCAAAAGTCTGCTTAAAACAGTCTCTATCAACAACAACCACAAACTATACAATCCAATATTACGGTGTGGAAGGGAGCTCTCTGTGAGCAGGGCAAGCGTGACTCTGCCAAGATAATCACTAACCTACCTGGCAAAATGAAGTGTGCCAGTCTTGGGGGGGTGGTGGCTGTGACTATACCAACTCTGGGGCTGCCAGTGCACTTTGCAATCTCCTTCTATGAACACTCCATTGTCTGCCTCCTTTCTCCACTTAAGCTATTTTCTTTTTCAAATTCTCTCCAGGGCACACAATCTTATACCCTTAACTTACATATATACCCTTATATATGTCTAAAATAGCAACAACATAAGTAGATTGAATTGACTTAATAGATACTTCCTCAGCTGATATAGTCGGGTTCTGTCACAAGTTATGAAGTTTTTACTTTGAGGAAATAATTTAGTTCACTGTCAACTCCTAGCAAGCACTCAAACACATAACCCCATGGAATTGAAATAACAGATATTCTGGAGCAGAAATTAGGAGCAATCTGCAAAAACACATTTGACATGTGAAAGCCAAACTACAACTATGTGATTTTCCCAGAGGAGCCATAGCAAATCCAGTACAATAGATTTTTTTTTTTTTCAGAAACATTCCTAACCACACCTCCAAGAAGAATCAAGAATTCTCAAAGTGGGGCTGGAGAGATGGCTCGGTGGTTAAGGGCACTGGCCGCTCTTCCAGAGGACCTGGGTTCAATTCCTAGCACCCACACGGATCTGACACCCTCTTCTAGCTTCACCAGGCATGCATGTGATGTCCAGACAAACATGCAGAGAAAATACCCATAGAAAGGTGGGAGGGGGGAGGAAAGGCAGGAGGGAGATGGGGGGGTGTAGGTCAAAAATTCACTAAACCAACTTCAGCAAAGCAGACCAATCTAAAGTTAAAGAACAGTATTATGGAAAAACAGATTCTAAAAGGTCAAAATGCATTTAAGTCTCAAAAGCAGAGTTAAGAATCATGCATTTCCTCCATGGCTTGGGGAGGGGGGGCAGTTTATGGAGAACTTAACTCTTTTTCCTGAGAGGTATAGCATCCAAATCGAGGGTGCCACTCACCAACTCTGAAGCTGTCTTATTGCCCTATTCCGTGTTGAACAACCACTTATTTGACTTATTAACTTTTAAATTTTTCATGTAGAGGGCTGATGAGGTGGCTCGGCGGGCACTTCCCCTCTAATCTGACAACCTGACTTTATTCCCGGAACCCATACGGTGGGAAGAGAGAACCAGCTCTGTGCAAACTGACCTCGGACCTCCCTACACCGTGGCCCTTGCTTGCCCCCTAAAGTGTAAAATAAATGTATCAAAATTCCATAAAGGAACGAACCTCCTCTTCAGTGTTAACGCGTTTTACATCTGCTATACTAACGCACTTTAGCCTCGTAAGCCACAGAGCGAGTGTTCTTATAGCCTCGTTTTATAGATGAAGAAACTGAGGCTCACGAGGCAGTCTGGAGTTCTAGGGGTGGGGCTGGGCTTCTGCATCCCCGGCTTCCTGCCTGCCCACAGGCTGCAAGGAAGACTCGGGAAGCACAGACCATGGCCTTGCCGCTTCGAAAGCACAGACCACAGCTTGGGCAGTAAGACGGCCTTTCGGAAGAGTCCGCCTAGGCCCACCTCCCAGTCCGTCCCTCCGGGTGTCCTTCGGAGGCCGGGCACCCGCCAGTCTGCAGAAGCTGGCGGGGTGTCCAGCGAGCGGCCCACCGGCGCGAGTTCCCCCAGGCATGGGATGCCGAGGGAAGGCCGGCAGGGATCCCGGGTGAGGGTACCCTGCAGGTTCCCGGGGTGACGCTCCCGAAGAGGGGGGTCCCTGGGCGGGGTCTCGGGCGAGGGTCCCGCTGCTCTCACCTTCCGACAGCTCCAGCTCCAGCTCCGCCAGGCTCTCGAGCACCTCGGCGGGCAGCGGCGCCGCCTCCAGAGGGCATCCGCGGTCGGCCATGGCCAGTGGCTGAGACGTTCCCACCCCCCGGGGCCTGCAGACCCGCAGCGGCTGCCCGCAGCCCGCAGCAGGCGGGGCGCGGCCGGGGCTGCCTCTCGCAGACGCGGGCACGAGCGCGGGCGGCTCCGACGCTGGAGCGCGCCGGAGACGCGCGTGCGCGGCTGAGGGGCGGGGCAACGCTGGCGCGGGTACGTCGGGCCGGGCCCCGCCCAGCAACTCTAAAAACTCGCTTCCATTGGCCAATAAGCCACGTCGGAGAAATGGGGAGCTTTACTCCTCTAGGGGGCGCCAGAGGAGCGGTGGGCGGGGGAGAGGGACAGAAGCGGCTCCGGATACGCGCGATCCCTACAGTAAACTGATTTCAATGTCGCCCAGGTGACCCTCCTGCTGGGTCTTCCTAAGGAATCCTGCTGGCACGCTTAACTCTATCGGCGTTCCTGCTATATGATGTCAGCAAACTCCTTCTGGCATTTTTCTCCTGTCTTAAAGTGTGTTTGCTTATGGCTTTTCACAATAACCCTGGAAGTACTCTGACACTGACCAAGAAGGATCTCCAGCAGTGTCTCGGACCTTGAGATGACCTTGGGACGTGGAAGCATAGGCATGACATGTTGGAACCTTAGTGGAATTTTTGAAAGAGCTGTGCCCAGAGCTGAGGGCATATATAAATGGTGCAAGGACAGACTGGTGGCCTGCAGTGGGTATCATTCCAGTTCTTTGCCAGAGGTCCTACCCTGGTGCAGACCTCATCGCCTAAATGAGTAGGGTAGGAGAACAAAAGTCTGGTCTTTGAGTCCAAACTAAACGTCTCAAGAGCTGTACTTTTGTTACAAAGATCTAGCCAGATCCTTTAGTTCCCCTCAGGTGGCAATTGCAAGTAGGTGAGTAGGCTCTCTTCTTGTGGAAGCAGCGGGCCCTACAGTGTTGAAGATTTATGAGCCAGGCTGACAGACTTGGGGCTTCAAGCCCTGAGAACTGGAAACTTAAAAGCTCAAGGCTTCAAAGCCTGAGACGTGACTCTAGGTGCCCGGGTTAGAGGTTAGATGCTCGCGGGGGGTGGGGTGGGGGGGGGTGGCGCACGCCTTTAATCCCAGCACTCTTGGGAGGCAGAGCCAGGCGGATCTCTGTGAGTTCAAGGCCAGCCTGGACTACCAAGTGAGTCCCAGGAAAGGCCCAAAGCTACACAGAGAAACCCTGTCTCAAAAAAAAAAAAAAAGAGGTTAGATGCTCTGGGTTCCAATCGCCAGTGGCCAGCACCTAATCAAGTCATCATAGCAACAACAGAGGTCAGCACCAGCTGGTGTTAGAACTCTCTAAACCTTGGGCTTTAGGACCCTTGGCCTTTATAGCTACTAGTGTTGTTACCAAGCCTTGAGTATGAAGACTGTTTGTCTTTACGTCTTGGCAGCTCCCAGAAACTCTCCCAGTCAGAGATGCCTGCTGTCTCTCACTGCTTTCCTCAATCCTGCCCCTCTCCCACCGCACACACACTTCTTTCCAGCACTCTTTGGCCACCCTCTTGCCACTTTCTACCATATCATCCAGCCCTCTCTACAGACATTAAAAATCCCAGGTAGGCAACAAAAAGACCATTTTTGGAGGCTTTTACTGGACCTAATATTACATCATCAGGAAATGGCATAGGAAGGTATGGCCAGCTGACTAATCTGGTTATACAGCAGCCAGGATGTGTGGTATGCAAACGATAGACTATTTATTTACACCGATCACTGGCTCCTATAGGAACCAGCCACAAGCTTTGCATGAAAATTGGTCAATTGTTTCACATTTCTCCAATCACCGGTTTCTTCCTAAGGAAGTGCTCCTCTGTTGTCTTGAGTGAGTATAGCTGCTGAAGGTCATTGAAGCTTGTGAAAAGCAAGGGATTTGGCCTTTCGGAGCCGGTGCAGACTGTCTGGAGCGGTTGTGATTAAGGTGACTGGAGCAAGGCTTCCTAGATCAGGTATCCTGGAGTCAATTGCTCTAGATTATCTCACCGCTGGAGTATTTTCCTAGTGATTGTAATGTATGCAAAACAGCCAGACTTGAAGGCTTGCCAGCAGGTTGCTAGGGAGGGGGGCTGCCCAGTTGACAGTCCCTCACTCCAGGCTGCCAGGCATGAGGAAGAGATCTACTTGTCCTTCAAAGACCTCAATTTTTACTCATTCATATAGAAACAAAAACTGTTTACAATAAAGACTTAAAAGTTCAACACAAAGATGGACATTGTAAACAGCATTTAACAATGTTTAAAGAATTTAACAATGATTTTTTTTTAAGGCTTACTTTATGTGTAAGTGTTTTGCCTGCATGCATGTCTGTGCACCACATGCATGCAGTGCCCAAGGAGACCAGAGAGGGCGTGCGACGCCAAAATGTAAGACTGTTCTTAGCCACCATGTGGGTGTTAGGAACCAAACCTGGGACTTCTTCAAGAGCAGCAAGCACTCTTAACTGCTGAGCCATCTCTCCAGCCCCCCATTTATCCTATTTTTTAGTGTTTAGCCACTGCTTTAAGGCTCTACAGAGAGATGGGTCCCTCTGTCAGTCCTTCTCCACAGCTCCTCAACAGGCTGAACAAAATTTTGCCTAGAAAACATGTACTTTATTTACCCCTTCCTCTCCCAAATCTGTCTTCTTCTTTTCACAGGTGTTGATACCAGATAAATATCATCTATCCCAAACTCTATCTCAGCATCCCTTTCTGGAGAGATCATGCCACTTCAGTTAAAGCCAGCAATGACATGGGTTTGAGGTGGACTCAGTCATCGGGATAGACAGATGTAAGGTGAACCAGTGAAACTGGAGACACAGCAGGCGAAATGTCAGGCATATACAGTGACTATAAGGAAGGTAATGGGATTCGTCAGTACCACTGGACCTTTTAATAAAAACAATGGGCAGCTGATAGCAAACAACAGGCAATTGAGAGCCAAAACCCTATGAAATTGCATGCCAAAACAACAACCAACCAAACCGAACAGTCTTTTACAGCAGGATGATTAAAGGCCAAGACGGAAATCCCTGAGTAACCCCAAACATGGGGTGAAATGCTGAAATGAAACAATTCTCTAAAACCAAGTTTGGAACCTTGGTTGGGAAAAGCTGGTCCTGTAACACACGGGAAATACTCGTGGATATATTTTCAAAGATTTTGACCCCTTAAACTGCCTGGATACCTTTGTAGCCTGTCCGCAGACTCGTTTCCTAATTAAGCCTAGCACTCCTCCTCCTACCTTTAGCCACAGTGATGATTAATTTCGATTATCAACTTGGCAGGATCTGGAATCAACTGAGAGACACACCTCTGGATGACTCTATAGGGCATTTTCAGGAGAGGAAAATCTTGCTCCAGAGTGGGCTCCACCTTACAGTGGTGGCCCAGACATGCTGTTGTTGCTGCTGCAGCCCTTCTTGTCCACCACTGACATCAGAACTAGGTCCTTCTTCCAAAATGGACCTATGACCAGTGACTGTCCTGGAATCCTCCAGGCCTTTAGCACCAGATCAGAACGCTGAGGCATCTAGCTTCATGGACTGAGCAGCTCTTGGGTCTTGGTCTCTCCAGCATGCAGACAGCCAGTTTGGCTGCCCAAATAAGTGTATTGTATTGTATAAGCCATTCTAGTAAATCCTCTTTCAATATACCGTCTACTGGTTCTGTTCCTCTAGATAAACCTTCCTAATACAGCCACCTACTAGACACTAGACACAAAATTATGATTACTTCTGAGCATGATTCAGATAAAGATAATGAGATTAAAAAGGGCTCTGTAGTCCCACCTCTCCCTCCAAAAAGCTGTGCATTCAATCACTAGCTACTGGAAACTGAGCCAGCTCAACATGGTTTACCATACCAGAATTCTGGATGCCAGAAGTCTTAAGATCTAGGTGTTGGACAGGGTTAGTTCCATCTGAGCCTGCAAAGGATAATCTGTCCCATAGCTATCTCCCAACCTCTAGTGGCTACTGCTAATATTTTATGTTTCTTGCCTTGTAGATGTTTTACCCCAATCTCTGCCCTCATGTCCACATGGTGATCTTATGTGGCCATGTGTCCAATTGTCAGTAGACACCAGTCATACCTAAAATGAGAACACTCTAATTAGTTCATGTTAACTTGGTCATCTGCAAAGACCCAATTTCAAATAAGGTCATATTCATAGGCATTTGATATTAGGATTTAATTTAATTTAACCCCTTTGGTTGGGGTGGGGGTACAGTTCAACCCACAAATCATAATACACAGCCAACATGTGTATACTGGTAGAATCTGAGGACTGTATGAGGTTGGGTAATGATAATGTTTAATGAAGCAAGCTAGAATGTAAAACTGGGCAGTAGAGTTCATTGTCATATAAGGAATCTTCCAAGATGAACCTCAATACCCTGGCAATGAAACCCTTCACTTGTGAAGAACTTTAACATTAGGGTTGATCAGTCAGATGGGTAACATGGAGAAGGTGCTGGAAGCTAGTGATACACAGTTGTTTCAGACATAAACCCTGCAAGAACTGAAAGGCTTGCTGTATCCTAACTGATCATAGGGCTAGTGATCAGGGGTGTTCCAGGGCACCACAAAGTAACAAATTTACCACACCTTGCACTCCCTACCATCAGAAGGAGCAGGAGACACAGTCTGGCACTGCCTGTTAAATAGCCTGAGGACTTCTTAGAAACCTCCACTCAGGTGTAGCCAAGATCTTGACATGCCACAGACAAGAACTTTAGGACAATTGGATAAGAGATGAATATAGAGGTGCTAGCTTGCTCTTTACGGCTGGGATACCAAAAGGGAGACAGCACAAATTATATCTGTGTTAGAGAGCAGCTAACTGGGATCCAAACATTCGGAACTCGCAGGAAAAATCAGGTAGTGAAGAGAAGAAAAACGAGGCTAAAGCAAGAGAAGATGCTCTCCAGTTTGACCTTTAATACAGAGAGGAAAAACCCACGATTCAGCAAAGCTCAGTGTATGAAACCCTGATAGGGAGTAGACTATCTGTGCTGCTTGAGTTGGGAGACATTGTCAGCAGGAAGTGAAAGACCATATCACAGCCCAGCTTGCAAAACAAGGGGGCAGATGAGATTTGTCTGAGTGATGTGAAAGTAAAGGAATTGAGTACTAGAACTACATATCTCTCCTAAAGACAGATTATGAGAAAATAGAAATCCTGATGGTTTGGCTCACATAGGCCATTAGGGACACTTGGTTATCACTGGCTGAGGTCTCCATGAATGCCGGGTGTTGAGATATTTAATTACACTGTGTTAATGATATGTCATTTTGATTGGTTTCAATAAAAAGCTAAATGACCAATAGCTAGGCAGGAGGTATAGCAGAGACTTCTGGACAGAGAGATGCCAGCCAGACACAGAGGGAGCAAGACATGCAGGAGGAGAGGTAAAAGCCACAAGTCACGTGGCAACACGTAGATGACTAGAAATGGGTTATTTTGTTGTAAGAGCTAGTGGGACAAGCTTAAGCTATAGGCCAGGCTTTTATAGTTAATAATAAGTCTCCGTGTCACTTTGTGAGGTGGTGGCTCAAAGCAAAATCCACCTACAATCAGGGACTGGAAGACAGTGGAGAGGGGACAGGCATTCAAAGGGAATGGAGAATGGGAGTGTTTGATGCCCAGCTAGCTCACTGGGCCTGAGGGGACAGTGTGGTGGTATTGTGTTCCCCAAAATATTGTGCACCCTAATAAACTTATCTGGGGTCAGAGAACGGAACAGCCACTAGATACAGAGGCTAGAAAATGGTGGCATTCACACCTTTAATCCTAGCCTTCTGGAGGCATGGATCTCTGTGAGTTCAAGGCCACACTGGAAATAGCCAGGCATGGTGACTCACGCCTTTAATCCCAGAAAGTGAGCCTTTAATCCCAGGGAGTGACGGCAGAAAGCAGAAAGGTATATAAGGCTTGAAAACCAGAAACTAGAAGCATTTGGCTGGTTAAGCTTCAGGCTTTTGAGCAGCAGTTCAACTGAGAGCCATTGGGATGAGGACACAGAAGCTCCCAGTCTGAGGAAATAAGATCAGCTGAGGAACTGTGGAGGTGAGGAAGCTGTGGCTTGTTCTGCTTCTCTGATCTGCCAGCATTCACCCCAATAACTGGCCTCAGGTTTGATTTTATTAATAAGACTCTTTAAGATTCATGCTCCAGGACAGTGTTCACAGGAGAGGGGAAGTTGATTCAGTGGATATCCCTGGACTGGTAAGGTACCTTAGTGGCCTTTTCATACCCCAGGGTAGGGCATGACCTCTATGAAGGAGATGCTCTGGTGGATCTGAGTGACTGAAACCAGCATATAAGTCAATTCACAGAGAGCTAAAGCATCCAACAGAAGAAAAGAACGGAAGCAAAGGGGTCTTATCTGGGTCACTCAAAGTCAAATATGACAAGATTTGTGTTGAGCTGGAATTTTTTGTTTGGTTTTTGTTTGTTTTTAAGACAGGGTCTATGTAGTTCTGGAACTCACTCTGTAGACCAGGCAAACCTTGAACTCACAGAGATCTGCCTGCCTCTGTCTCCCAAATGCTGGGATTGGGCATATGCTGCCATGCCTGGCAAACTGGAATTACTGTGGCAAGGACAGAGATGCAAAGCCAAATGCTATGCTAGTGAGCGCCTATGAGGCTTTACTGTGAGAACAATTCACGAACAGCATAAATGATTAAAAAAAAAAGTGCAAAGGTAAAAAAGATTAAGCTCGTATCATTGGTGGGCAGATATCCTGGAGGAGGATAAACCAGATTAAGCTGGGAGTGGGGAAGCATGAATGCAGAGGGTAGACTATTTATCCGGCTTGAGGACCTCTCTCTCGGCAGTCCAGTGGGGTTGAGGGCGGCAGCAGCTTCAGGTTCAGCCACAGCCTCCTGCTAAGCAGCTGCAGCTGGCTCCCCTGAGGGTGGGGAGATGAAATGTAGCTCACAGCAGTGCCCCAGCATGAGAAGGCAATGGTTTACAGAAAATTATTATGGATGATAGAGAGCTAAGTAAGATCGTGCCTCCCATACATGCCTTTGTCCCTACCATTGCTCTTCTGAGGAGACCACTGATACAAGCAATGCTATCTTTTCATGCTGTATTGGACTTTGCTAACAGTTTTCTTCAGCAATCTCTTAACTGTCAACTTCTGAGACCAGCTGGCACTTGCCTGGAATGGATAGCAGCGGCTCTTCATTACATAGATGATATAGTACTGGTTTCTGAACGTCTTACAGATTTATAAGAGTATCTAAACAAACAGAAGTTAGAGGATTTGGAAGATGGCATCTATACTCCTCCAGAAGCCACACAGTTGTTAAATAACAATCCCAGTAGCTGGGGATGAACCACTGATATATCCAGAGGCCCCTGGATAAAGGCTACCACCTCTGAAGCTGGCTGCCTAGCAGGCCTAGATTAGTAAATCCCTACTGTTGAAGACACCATATGCTTTGGTTGTAGTACATAGGGAAATCAAGCCGGGACTGTACTGGAAGGTCCCTCTATGCTCAGCTGACTTTTAAATAGTGCTTGCAAGATACCATGCAGGCTGTCTTAGTTAGGGTTTCTATTGCTGTGAAGGGACACCATGACCACAGCAATTCTTATACAGGAAAACATTTAACTGAGATGGCAGCTTACAGTTTCAGAGGTTTAGTCCATCATCATTATGGCAGGGTGTAGCTTGAGTTTTCCTGTCTGGCCCACAGTCAGGACAAATCTCTCTCACCTGCCAGTCCCACAGCCGCTCAGACCCGACCAAGTAAACACAGAGACTTATATTGCTTACAAACTGTATGGTCGTGGCAGGCTTCTTGCTAACTGTTCTTATAGCTTAAATTAATCCATTTCCATTAATCTATACCTTGCCACATGGCTCGTGGCTTACCGGCATCTTCACATGCTGTTTGTCATCGTGGCGGCTGGCAGTGTCTCTCTGACTCAGCCTTCCACTTCCCAGCTTTATTCTCCTCCTTGTCCCGCCTATACTTCCTGCATGGCCACTAGCCAATCAGTGATTTATTTATTGACCAATCAGCAACACACTTGCCATACAGACCACCCCACAGCAGCGGGGAGCATGGCAGTGTGTAGGCAGACATGGTGCTGGAGGAGCTGCTACATGCTGATATGCAGGCAACAGGAAGTAGACCATGACACTGGGGTGTATCTTGAGAACAGGAGACCTCAAAGCCCGCCCCCACAGTGACACACTTCCTCCTAATAGCTCTACTCCCTATGAATTATAGGGGGCAGTTACATTCAAACTACCACACAGTCTGCTGAGGTAGAACTATCGTTAATGGCAGGCTTACAACTACTGGGTTGTATGTACTGTACACTACACTACCAACATGCCAGGTAAGATTGGACTGCTGAGGAAATGGTGGCATAACAGTTATAGGTACAACAAACAACTTTCTGATTGGATTAAAGCCTTCTCCAAAGGAGGGGATTCACATCTGGCATCATAAGGCTCGACAGAAATCTGTGACCAAGGAGGTCACAGGCCCCAGTGGAGAAGCAATTGCTCTTTTTTTATTAAATGAGTGTAACATGCCTATCAAATTGCCTTGGAGGACTGTTACTGTCTGTCCTGATAGTGGAAGAAAACTCCTTTCAGTGTGGTATTTACTCAAGAGACTTAGGACTGGTTAAAATGCCAAGAATGACTGACTCATGGTGGTGTGGTGGCCACTTGGTCCTGTGGGTGGTGAAAAGGCAGAGGTGAAGACGGCACCCTGTTGGTGTGGAGTGCTGAAATAACGGCAGGTAGTCTATGCTTTGAGTGAACAATTCATGCTGTCCTTGCTCCCACAGGAACACAAACCTGGGAACCTGGAGACTAAAGACAGGAATAATGCTGGAGGAACTTTTGCTTCCCACTGCTCACCTTGCTGTGGAACAACAATCTTTTGGTATTACTCTCATTGGCTAATAAGGAGCTGACTAGCAAATAGCTAGGCAGAAAAAAGTTAGGTGGGACTTGTGGACAAAAAGAGCATGGGGTAGAAGGAGGTGGAGTCACCAGGAGATGGAGAGAGAAGATGAACATGCCATGTTGAAAAAAGGTACCGTCACGTGATAGAGCGTAGGTAAAAAATATGAGTTAAGATGTAAGAGCTAGTTAGTAACAAGCCTAAGCTATCAGCTGAGCATTTATAATTAACAACAGGTCTTTGTGTGGTTATTTGGGTGCAGCTGGTGGGACAGAGCTGACTGGTGGTCCTGATGAAAAACTCCACCTACATTTCCTCTTCTATGTGTTGGTAGCACACTAGCCTTAAAAACTAGTCAGTCATTGCCAGATCTCAGAGCTGACCCTAGTCCTGAAGAGATCTGTGTAACACCTGGGCACCCTAGATTACTGAACACGAACCTCACCAGCCTCTCAGAAGATGAAGTGTCTTCTAATGGAAAATACCTCACATCAGGCAATCACATTAAAGTATATTTCATTGATTAAATGAGGGAGGAAAATGAGAACAAATCCCGAGTGGCCAGAGGGTAGGCTCTATGTGCTTCAGTGCCCAGGCACTCAAGTGGAGGACAGGAGGGAAAAGATGAAAAAAAACTGTTCATTCACAGGGGTAGGGGTGTGTGTGTGTGTGTGTGTGTGTGTGTGTGTGTGTGTGTGCGCGCGCGCGTGCGCGCTGATGTGCCTCATTACACCTTGTCTTTTACCATAGGGGACTTAAGAGTCCTAGGAACAGTGTCACTGTTCGTCGAGCTTCAGGATGGTGGTTCATCTCTGGGTTGCTTTACCTTGTCCATTTGTCGAAGCTTCTCTAATATCAGAGTAACCAAACACTTACATTAAATTCCCCTTGAAAAACAGAACTGCTTTGTTTTCTAGCCTGGGATCTGACTGATAAGACATCATGTATTTGATTAAAGTATTTCTGGGCAAACTAATTGATCATGATGAATTTTGCCCCTCTTATAGTATGAAAAAGTTTTAAACAATATTATCCGTTAACTATATTTACTGTTTCGAAAGACTTTGCCATGTATACTGAATCTATATATATGTGGATGTCTGTGTGACACACTTACACATACACTTGACCTTATATCCAATTCTGGGTGAAGGTCCTGAGCCAGAATCACTGCACGGTATAAATATGAGTGAGTTATATAATAGCTGTAGCCACGAGAAACAAGTTTGACATCAAAAAGAATTAACTGAATGGACTAAAAAAACACAACACAAGACCATCCATAAGAGAACAGTACTTAAAATTTATTCTTTCCTTCCAAAATTTATTCTTTCCTTCCTATTTGTTCGTTTACAAATGAACTTTCCATCCTTACACGTTAAGAAAATAAACAACTGGAACCGCTCTCCACTTCTGACCTGGAGGCAGATGCTCTATCATAGGCACAGAGTACAACACAGCCATTGCTCACTGGCAGGAGGGAGGAGCGAAAGTGCTCCTTATAGCAGTGTGCAGATTTGGAAACGCTCGGCCCTCCTAGGGGCTGGTAGCATGACTCCTGCAGAGTGTCCCAGACCATACCATGAGCTTTCCTTAGGAAAGCTATCTTTCCTCAGATACAACTGTCACAGGTTAAGAGCCACAAGACTTTATTCATTGTTTACTCTTCTGATGGCAGGATTTCTGAGTAGAATCTAAAATTAAAGCAGAATAGAAATTTGTTACAAAACCTGTTAAGAATTTTTAGTTTTTACTAACTTCAAAACACCACCACCTCAGAGCTTTGGTGAAAATACTGAGTTATAATGAAATTGGAAGGTTAGGTTTAAGAAACTATTACATAAATTACATACAGGCCAAATAGTAATTGGTAATGACTGGAATGTAAAATATCCTTCACAAGACCATGTGTTTTAACACTCAGTCTTCAGGTGGTGGCAGTTTGAGGAGGCGGTGCACCATTTAGGGTCTGAAGCCTTGTTGAAGGAAGTAGTTTACTGGAAGCAGGAAGTGAGCTCTGACAGTCCGTCTTCACTTCCTGTCCTTTCTCTGCTTCCTAATCTGCACAAACCTGCCAGCAGCCACACACTCCTGCCCCCACCTCAAGCTGCTCCAGCCAGCAGGCACACCTACTGTGACGGACTCTTTTCTCAAACAGAGAGCCAAAACAAATCGTTCCTGAGTTGCCTCTTGTCAAGATATTTGGTCAGATGCCGGGCGGTGGTGGCGCATGCCTTTAATCCCAGCACTCCGGAGGCAGAGCCAGGCGGATCTCTGTGAGTTCGAGGCCAGCCTGGGCTACAGAGTGAGTTCCAGGAGAGGCGCAAAGCTACACAGAGAAACCCTGTCTCAAAAAACCAAAAAAAAAAAAAAAAAGACTCCAGAGAGTGGGGCCCTTGCTGTGATAACCATGGCCATGTGGTTGGTAAGGCCTGTGGTCAAATTCTTTGCCTGAACAATTTGGAAGAGTATGGAGCCATGGGCTAGAGAAGTCCAGAGTGCTGGAAGCAGAGCTTAATGGACAAGCCCAGTAAGAGGAGGGTTTGGACTTTTCAAACTCTTAGGACCATGGACACTTTTGAAGTTGGACGTCACTTTGCATTATGAGAAGACTGACCAGGAGCCAGGTTATGAGTTTGTTACAGTTTCAGTATGAAAAGTCTCCCACAGGAGCAAGTGTTTAAACACTTGGTTCTCAGTTGGTGGTACTGATTTGGGAGTCTGGAATCTAGAGGTTGAGCTGTGCTGGAGGAGGAAGTGGGTCACTGGGGCAGGCCTTGAGGTATTAGAGTCCACCAGCTAGCTGCCTGTCCGCTTTCTGATCCACCTGTCTCTGAACAACAAGGAGCCTTTTCTGCTGCCATGCCTTCCCTGCCGACTGCTTCTTCTCAATGATCACATGATGAGACAGTAATTAACACAATTATCCCCACATTCCCTGTCCGTGTAAGAGGACAGAAAGACCCAGCTACTGACTGAACCAGACCTACACACCACATACCGCTAAGTGCATGCGTAATGAGTCTATTCACTCCAACTAAAAATGCCTCAGCGGACACTAGCAGACTTCTGTTTAGAGGCAGCATATAGCTCTGTAGCCCTGGGTAGCCCAGTACTCACTGTGTAGACCAGTCTGGTTTCACACTGTTGGCAACCCTCCTGACAGAGCCTATCTGGCGCTAGGATGACTCAGGAGTACTACTCTTATCAATTTACTAGCAGTTTTTGTCTATGTTGTTATGTTTCTAAGGTACAGTAATACTATTTTTAACAAGTACTTTTTTACCTGGTGGTAACCCCCCAAGTCTTTGCTGGATCATTTCTAAATGATGAATATATTCTGTCAAGGAATGTTCTGGATCTTGAGAAGCATTCAGAGATCTTTCTAACCTTGAATTTGGTGATGAAGGTGATCTGCAAACAAAGAACCATATCAAGGAGAAAAGAAAGGAAAAAACACAACAAAAACATTAAATTAATAGGTGGTATTACAGTCAAAAGTGCACAGATGAGGGCCTAGGATCAGCTGACCAGATCTGGGATGGGTTTCCTCTAGGGCTAGTCTCTTCATGCCCATTATTTACCACAAAGAAAAAGTGTTTTTATTTGCCTGGACTCCAGAGGCTCATGAACGCTAGGCAAGCTCTGTACCAACTGAAATCTACTCTAGCCCTGCGTAGTACTTAAACAAACAAACAAACAACTTTTAAGGCTGAGTACAGCGGTGCACTCCCATAGTCCCAGGATTTGGGATACAAAAGTAAGAGGGCAGAACATCTGAGTTCAAGGCTGGTCTGCACAGTAAGTTCCAGGACAGTTAGGTTACATAAAGAGACTCTGTCTCAAAATAAAACAAGCACCAAATGAAACCAAACAAATCAACTTCTATATCTCACTTTGCAGTCAGAATAAGTGGCAACAATTGTGTATTATTTCATTCAATAAATTTTGAGATTATACCCGTCACCCCAATTGTATTATGCCTCAGCACCCTTCACAGGGTGACCAAGATGGTCTACCTATCAGCCTACACTTCCTTGAGCAAAACCCACCCTTGTCTCTCATCCTGAGCATCCTTCCTCCCAGGCCCCAGTGTCCCCAGGGACACTGTGTCCCTTTCCCTTTCCATGAGACAAGTTCCCAAAGCTCTTCCTGAACACAGGTGATCTTAGTCCTTCTTGAACAGAACAAGGTCCCCAGGCTCTTCAAGACTCTCTGCTGCCTTCCTGAGCCTGCCAAAGACAGTACTTCCAAACGACACTTCTCTGGGCAGCCATACGGGGTCCTGGATCTTATTGGCATGATGTCTAGGTAAAAACCTGGAGCATCCCAACTGACCTTTCCACTTTGCCCAGCGAGATTGCTGCCGAGGATCTGGGGCTGTGTCTAGAGTCCTTGATATGACCTGAGGAAACTTCTCTGGTTGGCAGAGACGCTCTGTTTTCTGATGGAGAATGCTGTCTCCGGGACATTCGATGTCCTTCTCAAGAATGATCAAACAACATATCGTTAGAAAAAGAAATGCACATTTTAGGAGGAGCCACCTACTAAAATCTAAGCTTATACAAACAACTTTAAGAGTCTGCATGGTGATTTCAAAACATACCAAGTTGTGATATTTTAAGTTTTGGTGACCTACATTAACTTGGATAACACTGGCCCTGACTGCCAGCACTGCATGGCAGCCCACGGCTCCGGAAAAAAAGAGGCAAGCATGCCTGCTGACCTGAACTGAAGCCACTGTCAGGATGGCAGCCAGTGGTGGCTTAGTGGCCCAGAGGGTAGAGAGCCTACACCCTCCGTGTCCTCCAAGTAGGAAGGCCACTCACATCTGCCACCCCTAGAGACTAGACAAAGAGCCAGCAAAGCATCTTGCTGTCACTGACCCGAGAGTCCAGGAAGCCACTGCTACACTTCCTATGAGTAGGCAGCAGCAGCTCTAGAGATGGCTAAAACAACCGTGGGTGCACACACAGGTAGGCACAGCAGCATAAAGCAGAACTCTAGGTGACTCTGGAGCAACAAGGACCAGTGTGCTCAGCACTCTCCAGAATCACTGCTCAGCTCGCGCTCCCTGGCCGACCTTGGCCGTCAGTGCTGTTCTCAGTGCTCTAGGGGGCTGCACTGTGTTTCCTGGCTTTCTTACTGGGCTTTATCACACCCCTAAACCAAAACGCTCAAGAAAATGCCACCAGCAGCAGGAAGGGCGGTGACACCCGAGGCCCACCTTGGCGGGTGCTTCTGCCATGTAGCAGTGCTCCTTTCCGATCCACTTCTTGCCATTTCTTAACCAAAAATCGCAACCTATACAGAAAGGTGACAAGAGACATTTAAAACAAGAGACGACAGGAATGCAGGAAGCAGTGGCACTCCTGGTGTCACCCAACCACCAGATCTTACCCTCTCTGCCCACCGCTGAGTCAGCTGACAGCTAGCTGTACTTCCTATCATGTAGGAACTGCTATGCTCCATCACCATCTAAAGGAGTCCCCCACCACCCCACCACCCCACCCTTGACAACCAGCTGGTCCTGCAAACACCCACCACAGCTTACCTGCAGCCTAACACATTAGAAAACGCAAGCCCGTGTGCATCACCAGAAACTGGGAAAACACTGCTTCTGCCTGGTTGGGCCATCAACAGACCAGCACTAATAGTGTAGGGAAGGCACAGGCAGGGTGACGGTCCATGGGTGCTTCACACTCCTTTTAGCATGGCTCTCCTAACAAGTGGTGTGACTGGAACTTTCCTCTGTGGTGTGGCAAACCACAGATTATTCCAAAAAGGACTACCAGGCCCTGGAAACTTTCTTCAGGCATTCTGATGCTGGGTCTCATAAATAGTTCAGGCTAGCCTAGGACTTTTGATCCCTGTCTCTGCCACCTGCATGCTGGGATGACAGGCCTGTGGCACCATACACATGCACAGCACAAATTCGCTTTTTTGTATGTATATTTTGCCTGCATATATGTATGTGCACCATATGCATGCCTGATGCCATGGAGGTCAGAAGAAAGCACGGGATCCCCATGAACTAGGGTGACAAATGGTTGTAAATGACCATGAGGGTTCCGGGAGCCATCTCTCCAGCCCTTACATCATGACTTCTTAAAGACAAATGTGATATTTAAGGCCACGAGTGCCACTGATTTTGAAAGAGAAAACACTGTAGTTTCAAGGAATAAGGCCACCAGAGAAGCAAGCATATATTCACTGCCACCTGGCTTGGAGGCAGGGCATTTACCTCAATACTGCGATGACTACCCGCACAGCAGTGCGGAACTTTGTAAAAGGACGTGATGTAGTAATTTTCTTATCTGCTTTGGAAGGAAAGACCCCCAAATGAGCAATCATGGAGAGCGTTTCCTGTTCAGAGTCCTGGAATCCGCCAATCAGCAGCAGGAGATACTTCTTTTGATAAATTAGAGCTTTTCTAAAGCTCTCTGCTCTCAGATAGTGAAGGTACAGTTTTTCCATCTAAAATGAAGACAGATTGACAATCAGAGGAAACAAAAACACAGTCCTGATAGATCCTGTTCAGTATACTGGTATAGTTAGTTGTTCATTACAAAAAGAAATCAAACTGGCTTATAATTCACAAATTATCAGTCACCCATGCACATCTGTAACCTCCTCTTGAAGAGTCCCAGATACAATCTAGAAAGAAGTATCTTCTCCAGAACACTCTCAAATGAGCCCCCATGAAGACCACTATCTAGTACAAGTACAGTCTATACCGGCTATGTGGGTTGGGGGGAAGAGGATATCACGATGAGTTCTACAGACGATATGGGTGATGGGGAAAACCGTGAAACTACAGAGCTTGGATCCAAACCCTGACAAGCACTTTGCCCTCAGGAGCAAACTACAGGAAAGGGTTTCTTAACCTATAGAAATCACCTCCTGATGACTTGAGCATTCCACATTCGTTCAGCCATTAGAGAAAACATGGTATCTGCACACAAGCAAACCAAGCTTTAGATCCACTTTGTGCTAGCTTCCTTTCTCACAGTGATCTGACAACTAGGGCAGCGGGTCTTCTCCTGTCTGAAGTCTGTTTGATGTACGTGTCAACAGACGCACGAAGCAAACAACAAGAACCCTGTAGTTAAGACAACCCTTCTCCTGCAGTTAACGAGCCCTGGTTTAAGACATGGCTGGCACTCTGGACCCAACCCTGCAAGGCTTACCTTGGTATTGCAGGTGTTTGTTTCCACACTTGTGGTCGACGTGTGCCACTCGGGATCTGAGTGCCGTAGAGAACTCTGCAAAACCGTCCCATCTTGCTTCCATGAAGACTTGCTTTGCCTCTGTAAAAAAAACACAGCTGGCAATATAGAGCTTTTCTTTTCAGGGGTTGTAGGTCAGAAGTAAACCTTCAGTGTTGTTCCTCAGGAGCTGCAGCTATTTTTAAAGGATAGGATCTCTCGCTGGGGTCTGGGCTAGTTACAAATTAGGCTAGGCTAATTGGCCAGGTAGCCCCAGAGATCTACCAGTCTCTGTTTCCCCAGCACAGGGATTCCAAGTACATGTGCCACTATAACCTGTCTTTTGGTTTGCTAGTTTTGAGATACGGTCTCACTTTGCAGCTCTTGCTAGCCTGGAACACGGTATGTAGAATGGCTGGCCTCAAAACTGCCTGCCTCTACCTCCCGAGTGCTGGGATTAAAGGTGTGCCACCATGCCCAGCTCACATCTGGCTGGGGACAGAGCTCAGGACCTCACGGTTGCGAAGCAAGCACCTCTCCTGAGCCATCTCCCCAGCCAGTGTCTACTGACTTGTTCTTTTTTTTTTTTTTTTTTTTTTTTTTGAGACAGGGTTTCTCTGTGTAGCTTTGCGCCTTTCCTGGGACTCACTTGGTAGCCCAGGCTGGCCTCGAACTCACAGAGATCCGCCTGCCTCTGCCTCCCGAGTGCTGGGATTAAAGGCGTGTGCCACCACCGCCCGGCCTACTGACTTGTTCTTAAATAACATCCTGGGAAAGATTCAGAGGAGAATAACGGAGGAGACGACAGCAGCTGCCCTGCCAATCTCAAAGAAGCAGGTCACACCCAACACCTCATTCTACCGCAGCTAGCCAGCACTACTGTGGGGCAGCCTATCACAGATGAGCGTAGGGACTGGGAAAATGTCTCAGGGCCAGGATCCAGTGAGGCTTTGCCAGCCGATGATCACATGCCCTGTGCTGTCCCTTGTCAAACTGGACATCCTTTTCAGTAGTGCTCAAGTCACGTTATAATGTTAACACTTGTGGGGTAATTACCATTCACTTACTGAAATATCATTGCACAAAATGTACATGTTAATAAGAACAAGCCAGAAATATTTGCAAAATACCTACTCATTCAAAGCTTTAAATCTTAAATCATCTTAACAGTTCCTCATTCTAGAAATGCCGATTGCTAACAAAAACAAACCCACAGTTCTGTTCTAGCTCCATCAAACCACACAAGAAAAGCCTAACTGAATGGAGGAACAATGTGAGAAATTTTATTTGGTTGTTTTTTTCTATCAAAAGTAGTTAGCCCAACAAGGGCCCTCCCCTTCCACTTTGCATACCAATTAGCCAATTGTGTCAGATTGTGAAGATGAACTCCCACCAATGGGATGAGACACAGTTACCACCTACATCAGGAATAAAAGATAGATACCATTTTGGCTAAAGTGTTTGCTAGCCCAGTTTGGATTCTGGCACACACATCCTTTTTACAAAAAGAGGAGTCACCTTGCCAAATTACTTTCGCTTTGTTCGTTGAGCAATGGGGGAACCTGTATAGCCACCATATGCCAAGGGCCTCCAAGTTTCTACCATGGGAGCACAGACTTGGAAGGTGACTCCAAGGTGATGGGACAGAGGTGCCCCCAAAGTTGATGCCTGGGACCTGCTCAGGCATCAAGGGACAGGAATCAAAGGCAGCTAGTCATCATCATGCCAACACATGGCTCTCCAGGGGGAGAGGCAGAGGCCATGGCAGGCCTGGATGAGGAAAAGGAAAAGACAGAATGATCTGTATGAAATGTCACAGTCGCTACTAGAAAGAACTGCTCTGGCAAAGCAAGTCACCCTGAACATAAAGGAGGTACTCTTTACTCAGTAAAGATACCATTTCCTCATCTCTGTGCTAACCTGTGGCCAGAACCCACAAAAGCTCAATGGGTTTCATCACTGTCCAATAGATGTAACTTTGAGGAGTAACCCAAGTTAAGGGGGCACTTTAAACAAGGAGCCTTAGAACACACACTGCAGAAAAGTGAGAGGGCTCTGGACTGATGCTCTCATCAGCTCCCAGGCACTTCCCAGTTCCTCACATCCACCAAGACTGGGTCTGGGGTGGTCAGGCACAAAGGAAAGAACAGACTTTCCTTTACTTTTCCTCTACCAACAAAACCCAAGAGCAGCAACTGAAAGAAGAAACAGAATTATCCACAGCTCTACTACTGACAGAACAGAGCAGGAATAAATTCAGTATGGTTGTGGACAAATTAAGCAACACTACCTTTGTTTGTTGGATGGACAGTGTAGAGCACTCCTCCATCCCAAGCTGGCTACTTGCCTGCTGTGGGATGGTCTGTATGTCAAGTGTGTTGCTGATTGATCAATACACAAATCACTGATTGGCCAGTGGCCAGGCAGGAAGTATAGGCGGGACAAGGAGGAGAATAAAGCTGGGAAGTGGAAGGCTGAGTCAGAGAGACACTGCCAGCTGCCACGATGACAAACAGCATGTGAAGATGCCGGTAAGCCACGAGCCACGTGGCAAGGTATAGATTTATAGAAATGGATTACTTTAAGCTGTAAGAACAGTTAGCAAGAAGCCTGCCACGGCCATACAGTTTGTAACCAATATAAGTCTCTGTGTTTACTTGGTCGGGTCTGAGTGGCTATGGGACTGGCAGGTGAGAGAGATTTGTCCTGACTGTGGGCCAGGCAGGAAAATTCTAGCTACACTTGCCTGAGACACTCAGCAAGAAAGAACAAACACTGGGTCAGCTTAAAGGAGTTTAAATTACTCAAAATATGTCTCTGACAATAGTAGACTCGAGACCTAACACAAAGTTGTGGATTCTAAGAATTAATATTGTTGCTAGGTCTCAAACCCACGACAAGTCTTACTCAGTACCTGTGGCTCCTCCCATCACTCTTCACCCCGCCCCCCACCCTAGACACCCCCCCCACCTCTCCCACCCCCACCTGATCCATATATAACTTGGCCATTTTGGCTACACCACTCTCTTGGGCAACAGCTCCTCTCTTGGTCTTCCTCTCTCTCTCTCTCCTCTCATGGTCTAGTTTAGTCTGCTGGCCATGTTCAGCCTGGACTCCTCCATCTGCCTGTTTTCCCCTTACATCTGCAATAAAAATCTTTCTTCTCCATACTTTGGGACTAGTCACATGCTCCCCCTTTCATTTCATGTCTCATTCTGCTGTGAAACTGGCCATCCTACCAAAAGCAATCTAGAGTCAATGCAGCTGCAATCACAATCCCAGTGTCACTCTTCACAGATTCAGGAGAGAACAATTTCAACCTTGAACAACAAGAAGATAGCAGGAAGTATCACCACACCTGACTTCCAATTATATTACAGAATCACAGCAATAAAAGTAACAGTGATGTGGAAGAGTATAAAGGCTTTACTAATAGACTTGCTTAGGAGACATGAAGTGATTCAAAGTACAGTTTAGCGACAGAATGCTGCTTTCAAAATCCCCCGAAGATAAGTAGTATTCTAACCAGGCCTGTTAGCAATAACAGAAGTTTAGGGTGCTAGGATGTAAATGTTTATTCACCAGGATTAACCAACTATTAGGCTCCACTCCTGTAACAACGGAAACAGCCCTGACATACAACATTACAGCCATTAGGCCCTGTTCCCATAACAAAAGACATACCTCTAAAGGGTAGCTCAAGGGCAGCACAACTAAGTCCTGGTCTACAATTAAATCCTATGAGCTCTTATAAGAAAAAACATAATTCTGCCATGTGGTCAAGATGACCAGATAACAACTATTCAAAAAAACAACACTGGTGTACTTAATTATGCTGTGTAAATCTCCTATCTGCTAAAGCAGCCAAACTCTATTTACATTTTTCAAGGTATATATAACCTGGGCCTAGACCTGACAGAGGCTTAAGGATGGTGTGTTTATGTTTGTGGACTGCATAAACCTAAAATGTATATAACTTAGTAAAATCTTGTATTCAGGGCCAGCTTCTCTTTGAGCCTTAGCCCCAGCAAGACAAGCACTAATAAAGAGCTTTTCCTCCATCTCTGATTCCTCACTGGGAAGCCATATTATTTCTGTAACAGTAGCACTGGGACAAAACCAGATACTCAGATCGATGGAACAGAACAGAGGACCCAGATACAAGGCCATGTGACTACAACTATGGTAGCTACTTGGCTTGTTTTGTTTTGTTTACAAAGATTCCAAAAGTATACAATGGAGAAATGACAGCATCTTCAACAAATGGTACTGGTTAATCTGGAATAATATCAGCACGTAGAAGAATAAAACTAAGTCACTATCTCTCACTTTGCCTGAAACTTAATTCCAAATGCATCAAAGACCTCCACATAAGACCTGATACTCTAAAGCTGCTAGAGGAGCAAGCAGGAGAACACTTCAACACACAGGTATAAGTAATGCTGTTCTCACTGGCACAGGAAAAAGAACAAAACAAAACGAACAACAGACAAAGAGGATCTCATGAAATCAACATTTCTGTATTACAACGGAAACTGTCAATCAAGTGAAGAGAAAGAAGAATATCTGCCAGCTGCAGATCCAAGAAGATCAGAGTCCAGAAGAGACACAGAACCCCAAAAACTAAACACCAAGAAAACAAAACACTGATTGGCTAGGAACTAAACAAAAAATTCCCAAAGAAGAAATAGAAATGGCTAGGAAACACTTTTAAAACTGTTCCACATCCTTAGCCTCAGGGAAATGCAGATAAAAACCATTTAAGATTCTATCTCACCCCAATCCAAGTGACTATCATCAAGAATAACAAAAACAACAAATACTGGATGTAGGAAAATGGGAACCCTTACACGATGGTGGCAGGAGTGTGCACTAGTACAGTTACTTTGAACATCAGTGTGGAGGGGTTTTTTGTTTGGTTTGGTTTTTTTGAGACAGGATTTCTCTGTGTAGCTCTGGCTGTCCTAGAACTCACTCTGTAGACCAGGCTGGCCTTGAATTTGGAGATCCACGTGCCTCTGCCTCCCCAGGCTGAGATCAAAGGCGTGACCACCACCACCTGGCTAGTGTGGAGGCTTTTTAAAAAGCTAAAAATACCATTTGCCCCAGCTCTACATTCCTGGGCATCATATACTACAGATACCTGCACATCCACATTCACCGCTGCTCTAGTCACAACAGCTGGCAAATGGCCAGGTGACCACCCGCTGAGGAGCAGATAACAGAAGTGTGGGACATATACACACAATGGAATTTTATTCGGCTTTAAAGAAAAGTGAAATTATGTAGTTTGCGGGGAAATGGCTGGAACTGGAAAAAATTGTACTGAGTGAGGTAACCCAGGCCAGAGGACAAGTACAGTATATTGTCTCGTGGTGGATTCTAGCCCCAACTCTTTAGTTCTATTTGTTTAACAGAGAGTACCTGTGGAAGTCAGGAAATCAGGAAGGAACACAGGGGGAAGTTGCCTTAAACAAGGGAAGACACAGAGTGTAGGTAAAAAGACAGAAAAGGGGGATGCTGTGGGAAGGAAGGTTTAAGCTGGGAGGGAAGCGGGATGAAGGGAAGGCAGGTGGGAGAGGAGGGTGTAGGAGAAGTTCGGGAGGAGCAACCAAAGAGAATACAACACAGCCATACGAAAACCAGCTGTCATGGAACCTAAATAAAAAAGAGGGGAAATACTTTTTTAAAGGAAGAAACAAACAAAAAGGATCACTCTTAAATCAATAAAGGGCATTCAAAAAACCATCCACAGCTAACATTCTTTTTAACAGAGAAAGACTGACTAGGGACCAAGACAGGACAGACCAGGGCCATTACTACTTGACAATGCACTGGAAATCTAGGCACCGCAACAAGAGACACACAAGTCTGGCGTTCAGAGCTAAATAAGGTAGAGCCTGCCCTCAACGCTGTTATGCCAAACATGGCTTTTTTGATAAATAACTGACACAAGTGATGGAATCTTTCCTTGCTAATGTTTGTCTTTCAGTATCCTCTTTGCCCTCAAAAATAATTGGCATTTATTTAATCTGGCATAGACAGCCACAGGCCTTCAGAGATCCTGCCTCTTGTTAAAAAGTTTCATTGTATAATGCTAACCTTTACTATTATGCAGTTTTGGAAAAGCATCTAGAAGGATAGAAAAATAGCAGTAAGTTGTAAGTTGAACAAGGAACTACCATAAGCCGAAAGTTGTTGAATGAAAATCCCAGCCTTAGTAGTGGGCTATTTCCCTATGAGTTGTTGGCCTTGAAGGCAAAAACCCATACAGGCTACTGCCATTACATCTGGTTGTATGCCAGAACTAGAAGGTAAGACCCTATTCATGAAGACACCCTCTACTCTGGTTGTAGGACATGGAAATACTAGACTGGCATTGAACTGCCTCTTCCTGCTGACTAGCTTCTGGAGTGCCAGAGATGCTATAAAGGATGCTGGGGGAGAATTGGTGCTTAGTCCCGCCCAGTTACAGATCTTGCACGCTACCAACATGCCAAGCAAGATGTGCTTGTTAGTGCAAAAGTGGCACGACTGTTGTGTGTACAGCCAACTGCTTTCCAGTTGGATTTAAAGCCAGTTCCACGGGAAGGCATGCATATCTAGTTAGGGCAAAAATCTGTGGCTGAAGTCAAAGGCCCCACTGAGAAGGAAGGTCACTGTCATTATTGTGTTAAACAGACATGATGTGCCTGTCAACTTGCCTTCAACATTTATGTAAATTCCCATAGATCATTCTTGCCAGCCTCAGTCATGAAGGAAAATTTTTTTTTGCAGTGGGTGGGAACTGCAGAGATTCATAACTGGTCAGCTCCCAAGAACAAGTGGCTGCTGATGTGGCATAGTGGACCCAAAACACAGCAATGAATGAAAAAAAAATTCACACATCTGCATTACTCCTGCCAATGCTGAAGAACTCTGGGAGAAGGGACATAAGAATGTAAGAGTAGGAAGAAGGGGCAGAATATACTGTGTAGCCATTTCTTCCAAATTCTAGCATTCCCTCCCAGTTAGAAAAAGTGTTACAGCAACTTAGAAGACTCAGGAAGTTCAGAAAGTTACAAGATTCACAAGTCCCTTCCCAAGGTCATAACAATCAGTAAACAACGGCTGGGGAGAGGAGCTCACACTGTCAGTAAGTAGAACTGTCTCTAAGTGTGCAAGGAGTTCCAGGGACACAGCTTTGGTGGTGAGCTTCCTGGAGAGGCAGCTGCTTTTTGAGTCACCAGCCATGCTGCCATAACTAACCCCAATAAACTCACTGGTCACCAAGCTAGACTTGTTCAGAACTGTTTCTTCGGTCTGTCAAAATCTCTTCTATCTAGGATCGAGCAGATATTTGTTGACATCTCTCCAGGAAAAGTCATGCAATACAGGACCTCGTATTTGATAGGCAAACTACCCCTGAGTTATAACCTTAGCTCTGATAAATCTTTATCTGTTCATCAGCTGATGGACATTTGAACTACTTCTACCCTTTGGATAAAGAATGATATTGTAAAGCTTTATGTACAAGTTTTAAAGTACTCACATTTTCAGTTTTTTCTCATGGGTAAATACCTGAAAGTGGAATTATTGAGAGACCTTGAGAAACTGTCAGACTGCTTTACAAAATAATTGTATCTTACAGTCTCACACAATTCTTTACACACTCATCTATAGATCTAATGTAATCTAAATTAAAACAGAAAACGAGCAAGACTCTAGTTTTATATAGAAATTTAAACTGAACTAGAACTGCCAAACAACTTGAAGAAGAACAGAACTTGGAAAAAGAGCAGAAAGCCTTGGCGGCTGGAGTCACAGGTCTCAGAAACAATGAATCTTGGAGAGCAGAAATAGCAGCAGGAATGTATTTTAGTCTGCAGCTGAAACATGGGGTCTTGGAGGCTAAGTCTCAGGCTGAGTATTGGGGCTGGAGAAGTGAGAGGCTTGGTGAGTTCCCTACCTAAGGCAGAAGCTCACACACAGTGAACCACTAACAAGTACATTTCCTACAAATCCTGAGGGCAGTCTTCTCGAACTTCCTCTTTCACTGTGCAATCCAACAGGTCTATCTGTCTGTCTGTCCAGAGCTCTGCACACTCTGTGGTAGCCTTTCACTGGCTCTGTGTGCACACACATAACATAAAGCTACTTCAGCAGGCACAACAGGACAGTTTGTACCCGAGAGTTCCCATCAATTCTGGTTGCTATGGTAATACTCCCATGACCTGTGCTGCTACCATACTCTCTGCCAGGAGCCAGTTCCAACACACACAGTTAGGAGAGTCTGAACTTGTGAACTCAGCCTGCTCCAGGCCTGACTGCAAGCAGGCTGTGTTGTTACGTTCCACTCACCACCACTTCACTGACAGCTAACTCGGTGAATCACAGACCTAAAACTAAAATTTTTCAGAAAAAAACAAATTAATATATTGGACTCAAAATTCAGAAACTTTAGCCTTACAAAGGAAATCATTCAAAGAAGCATACAGCACAGACCAGGAGACCATTTCACATATCTGAGAAAGGAGCTGACACGACGCTAGCTCTCTGTGGGCAGTAAGGTAAAGGGGCCCATGGTAAAAAAATGCAAGTTGCTCACATACGTTGAAATGAGAACAGGCTATAAGAAAGATTAGAGTTCTTTATGTTATAGAACTAGAAGCCTAAAACACTGGGGGCGGTGGGGATGATGAATAAGAATGCTTATGGCAGCACATGAGATAACCAGATTCAACACGTAAGAGGAAGGAAAGGGTTCTGGGTAAGGGATGCAGGCCAGCTGGTCTTCCCAAACTCCCTTCTCTGAGGAACCAACGCACAATATTACTACATCTAATGTAGCTAACTGTAATAGATTAAACTGTAAGAAAGGGGAGCTGGAGCAATGGCTCAGCAGTTAAAAACACAGGATTTCCCAGCACCCATGTGGCAGCTTACAACTGTCTATAATTCCAGTTGCAGGGGATCTAATGACCTCTTCTGGCCTCAAGGTCACCAAGCATAAAAGTGGTGCACAGACATACAGGCAGGCAAAACACCCAAACACATAAAAATAATAAATAAACTGTAAGTAAAGGTGGCATCTGCCTCCATCTACTTCAAGAAAGAGATCCCAGACCATGCCATCATCAAAGTTAACTATGAACAACTGTACCTACTTCTTAGTAGTTCTAAGAATGAGGAGGGTTTAGTATATTAACGGCCTTGAGACATCTCCAAGGTTGGAGGAAGGAACAAACAGCTAGTAGACAGTCAAGGTCAACAACCAGCAAGAGCCATGAGATGGACAAGGGGAGGGTAGGCAGCTCATGAGATGGACAAGGGGGAGGGAGGGTAGCTTGCTAGCACTTTGTTTACTCCCACAACTGTGTCCTAAATCTTCACTGGCTTGGACAACAAACTGGACAGCACTGCCTTGGGTTCACTTTTGATAGTTAATTGAGTTTCCAGAATAAGCACAACTGGGCTGAGAATGGTCTTACCACACCCAAAATTCCTGCATCAGAGTCATATCTAAAAACTCTCAAGACTCAGGCAAGAAAACAAAAATCCAACCCAAAAAATAGGCAAAAGCTCTTAAGAGTCATTTCACCAAAAAGATACACACAAGACAGAAAAGGTGCAGAATACACTAAGTCATCAAGGACGGGGACATTGAAACTCCAGTGAGATACCATGTCACACATGTTGGTCCAGACAGGAAACCCAGACAACAATCCATGTGAAACTCACATCACTAGACCCTTTACTTCCTTGGAAAGTGAGTACCACAGTGTCATTGAGGAAGGGTGAGTTCACTCCTGGGTATTTTTATCAGAGAAATGAAACCTATGTCTACATAAAACTACGTAAGTACTTATAACACTCAGAACTGAAAACAGTTCACATGTCCATCAGTGGACCACCCATTACACAAACTCTCAGCAATAAAAAAACAAACAAACAAAACAAAACAAAAAACAAACCAATTTTTGGTACATCAACAGTCTGGGCAAGTATCAGACCCACAGAGAGATGTGAGAGAGACCCAATCAGAAGGTGACACACTCCGGTCCTGACATGTTTAAGAAGGTCACAGGTCAGTACTTTCTGGCTCCAGAGTGGCCCAGGTAGTCTTGTTCTTTTGAGGGCTGGCCTTGGCCTACATTTTGCAAATGTGTTTATTGGAAAGATAAGAATTCTATGCATGTGTGAAAACTTACATAATACCATACCAAAACAGCAAACTTTACTGTAAGAAATTTTTAAAATTTAAGTTTTCATTATAAAAAGTTAAGTAAATCACCAGCTAGAAAACCTCAAATAGGAAACAACTATATCTGCACCATTAGTAAAGAACCAATGAAACCCTAAGCTGATCAGGTTACCGCAGTCTCAGTCTACGTTCCCTTTCGTGGCACAGACAAATACTATGTAGTAGCCAGGTCTACACGGGACAACGCATGCATGTGCCGGAAGTAGAAAATCTGATGCTATGATATCAAATCAAACACTGAAGTGCTGGGTAGACGACTCAGCTGGGTGAAGTGCTTACCACACAACCAGGAGAACCTGAGTGTGCATTCCTAGCTGTGAGTGAAAAACAAGCACAGCAGTGCACATCTGTAATCTCAGCACTGGGGAGGTAGAGAGTTTCTGGGGCTTGCTGGCTAGCCAGTTTAACTGAAACTGTGGCTCCAGATCCGACTAGAGGCTTGGTTTCAACAGATAAGGTGGAGAGCAAATGAGACACCTAATGTTGACTTCTGGTCTCAACTGAACTGGTCGCACAAGCGCGCGCGCGCGCGCACACACACACGCACACACACACATCCTAAAACACTGAACACTGGGCATGATGGCACATCATTGTATTCCCAGCAGTTGGAATGTTGAGGCAGGAGGATCAGAAGTTCAAGGTCAGTTGCAGTTATATCAGGAATCTGAAGCCCTCCTAGGTATTACCTGGGATTCTGTCTCAAGCCCCTGCCTCCCCTCAAAAAAAAAAAAAAAAAAAAAAAAAAATTAATCAAACAAAACAAAATGAAACCCATCAGCCAGGTGTGGCAGTGTGTACCTGGGGAACTGAGTGAGGAGGAATACTTAAGCCTAGGAGTGTGAGACAAGCCTGGGCAGCATAGCAAGATCCTGGAATTCTGAGTCAGGTTGCATACTAGAAAGGATGGAGCCCATAGGCCAACCACCAGAAAAAACGGCACAGAGGCCCAGGTCTAGGAAGAAGCCCAGTTCCCTGAGGAGCAGAATGGACAGATCTGACCCAGCACTATGGTATAGAGACAGTGGGCAGATGCGATGTTGGGAAGAGACAGAACTCCCTACACTGAGAAGGCAGCCCTTCTGGGTGTGGTGCTTCAGGGTCTTCTCGAGCCGGGAGATGGTCCTGCACAGCTCTGCTTTCTCTCGGGTTGCTGCGCTGACGGCTTTTGAAAGGGCATCATTGTCTCTCAGCAGCTCATTCACCAGCTGGACTTGTAGCTCTGCCGCCATCTTTTTCTTGGAAAGGAGTAAACAAATGGTACAGCTGAGACCCCAAGATGTCAGGATTAGATGTTAAGATACAGAATACAGTACATAGTACACCCACAAGGACACACAGGGCAGATGGCCACTCACATGTCCACACAACAAGGGAGTAAGGGACCGCTGGTTAGCAAACAAGCTCCAAAGAAGCCGTGACCAATTCCCCAAAGACTCCATGTGCTGGGAGCTTAGTTTTAGCTCACTATCTAGGCAGAGCAAATGTACAGCATGGAGAAGCCCACTGTACCTTGGAGGAGGTAGGCATGCTCAGTTCAGACTTCAGTTCCTCAAGAGTATGCATTAAGGACGACACTGCCTTCTCATTTGATGACGTCCAATCTTTAATTGTCCTAAGAAATCAAACAGGTGTTTAAAAGGTTTATGTATACCCAAATGATTACACTCCTAAGCTGTTCAAGAATTCTCTGCTAATGGCACAAAGAAGATGCATTTGTGCAGCATTTCCTCTGAGAAAGCAAGGGATCCAGGTTTACACTTCAATGTGGTCGATTTGTCATGCTGGTGAGTCACTTCATTCAGAATCTTTGTCTATAACAGTGGCTTAGGAGGCACTCTTCTGACAAGAGTGGTGTGATGGAAGACTCACTATACCAGCAAAGAGACACATCTGTGAAATTCAGAAACCCTCAAACTTGAGCTGGCAGGAGTAGCCAACTGCCCACATCCCAACATCCCACTGCTTCCTGCTGGGTTGATCACTAACGACAGTGTACTCCTGGGTAGTAAGATGTCTCAACATATAAAAGCACTTGCTGCCAGGCCTGACCATCTGAGTTTGTTCATCCACTTGGTGGAAGGAGACAAGAGACTTTAACAAGCTGTCCTTTCACCCCTATGCGCTCACCCACACAGATACACATGCACAAAATAAATAAATATAATAATAAAAAAATTGAAGTGATGTCTAAATGAAACTGCCTGGAAATCATGGTGTCCAATGAATCAAATCCAGGTCCGGACAGGAAGCTATCCGAGCTGATAACAGCACCCCACCTTGATGGGCATGGACATGGCAGGAGGACAAGCTGAGGGAGCATCCAGGCCTGGACTCTCCACATCTAGGTGCATGTGAAAAACCAATCTCAGCATACCTTGAAGTCTATGAATAACAAGATTTTTTGTAACATTACAATGTGAAAATATGGTTTTATTTGCATTCCTTAGAAGATCTTGCCCATAATTCAACTAAACTCATGGAATAAGAAATTGTGCAGGGGACCATTAAGACACGGTCCTGAAATCAAAGCTGCCAAACACTTCTTTTTTTTCCACTTAAATAGTTTTGCTATATAGACCTTGTTGGCTTGGAACTGTGCAGACGAGGTCAGTCTTGAACTTGTGGTGGTACTCTTGTCTCTAGCTCCCTAGTGTGGGAATTACAGGCGCATGCCATTAGCTAAACTTCAGAATTTTCTTGATAATATAAACTGTCATGGAATGGATGGGGGTGGGTACTGGTGGCCACTGACTACCATGTGCGCGTGCGTACCTGTCCACAGTGCGGTCGGTGAAGCTTATGAGGAGCCCAGCCGCACACAGGAGCTGCTGCCGTATCTTCTCCAGCTCCTGTTGCTGCTCCTGAACACGGTCCAGCTCCAGAGAACCCAGGCGGGGGGAGCTCCGGCAAGGGCCGTCCCCCTCAGTCGCCTTCTCTTTCCACCTCAGCTCTCTCACCATCTCCTGAAGCTGCTCGATTTTATGCTCATCGCGCTGGCGCTGCAACTCTAATTCTCGCTGTTACAATGGCAAGAACAATGGAAAAGACCGTTAAGAGTTTTCCAAAAGAAACTTTGCTGTTGGGCTTAGTGGGGCATGCCTACTTGGGAGGTAGAAGCAGGGGGATCAGGAGGTGGTGGCTGGCCTGGGTGTACACAGTAAGTCTAACTAAAGCCAACTAGAGCAACACAGCAAGACCTCATCTCAAAACAAAACAGGCCCTCAACAATTATCTGGCCAAAGACCAGCAGGGTCATGTAGCACCTCACAGGAAAAACCCAACACAGACCAACCACAGCACCTTTAAAAAAAGGTGTCTACACTCTGTTTATTGGCCCTCTACCAAGATCCCGACAATGAATCCACTCACCACCGTCAACAGAGTCAGGCAACCCGCACAGCATAGTCTACACCGCAGTCTCAGCTTAGGTTTCGGCCAAGTCCAAGGGAAGCCCTTGGGTAATCAGCAGAGGAGCCTGCTGACACAGAGGCTGACACAGGCTGAACCTCGTTTATGTCTATGCACGTCCCAACACACACGTCAGCAGAGGAGGACAACAACATGCATATGACAAATCATGCCTGCCAGGGGTGGCCCTGTGGCCTCGAGCCTGACCTAATTGGTCATCAACCTAGCTTCATAAAATGGAAGTGACCAGTGCCATGGTATTGTAGAGCTGCTAGACTCTGACTGGGTACAGGGTAAAGGGCAACCAATTCCTGGACCCTCCCTGATGAGGTGGTGTCGAGTTACCAGGTAGGGTAAGAGGTGCCTCGGGGAAGGCCAAAAAAGGCCTCAGAAAAGCCACAGCGGTGAAGCGTTTTTATCTAATATATCACACAGCATGGCAGATTCTCAGGGGTACCAGAGGACCTTTTGTGCAAAAGGTGTGAGTGGAATTGCAAGATCCCAAGACAGAAACACAGAGATGAGCTTGCTTTGCTGGAGAGAGAGTTCAGAATCAGACCCGAGCCCACAGAAGGCTTCGGGGAGACAGGTTACAGCGTCACACCCAGCACAGCTCACAGGAAACCAGCTTTCTGACATTACTTCAGTGTTTCTGCTCCATTAGCAAGCAGAGATCCATCATTCTTAATCTCCCAGGTGAGTAAAGCGAAGTAGACATTGTTTAGAAAAGAGGGTCCTGGGCTGTAATGTCCGGGCCAGGCTAGGAAATGGGGCTATGATCCAACCACACTGATCCTGTGCAAGGTAGATACCTCCAGCAGGAGGCACATCAGATTGAGATATGCCGCCATGAAATGCTGCTACTACATCAGGAAACATCCTCTTTGTTTTAATTAGTTCTAAGCAACTGAGACATCTTTCATTTTTACAGAAAAAAAAAAAAAAAGATCAAAATGAAACAAAAGGTTTGCTGGAGAATGGAAATGGCTTGGGGGGCTGGTTCTTGAATGTGAAGACCTTTCAGGAACTGCACTGGTTGAAGATGCTTGTTGGAGGGGAGGGGCAGGGGAAGGCAAAGGCAGCATACAGTCCTGGCTCCCGACACATGCTGCATCCTTCAGGGCACACACACCACCACACACACACACACACACACACACACACACCCGTCTGGCCTGACTACTTCACAATGGTCCACCTGCCTACACCTCTGAGCCATACCTCTAAGGCCATTTGTGTTTTCTACTATGTGCAGTGACAAAAATACTATACTATTTTGGAGGGCAGTATTTGTTGCTGAAGTTGGACTTTCTACTAAGAAAAGTTTTCATACAAATTTAGAGTCTGAGTATTAAAGTATGTACCTGAAGAATTTTTTTTTAATGTCCTTATTGGCTCTTTTTTTAACTTTACTTTATGTGAATTGGTGTGAAGGTGTCAGATCCTCTGGAACTAGAGTTACAGACAATTGTGAGCTGCCATGTGGGTGCTAGGAATTGAACCCAGGTGCTCTGGAAGAGCAACCAGTGATCTTAACCACTGAGCCATCTCTCCAGCCCCCTGGAGAATTTTTTTAAGCAGCAAAAAAAGGACCAGTGGATTAGAGTAGTGGTTCTCAACCCGTGGGTCACGACTCCTTGGTGGGGAGGGTGAACAACCCTTTCACAAAGACACATATCAGAGATAACCTGCATATCAGATACTAACATTACAATTTATAACAGTAGCAAAATTACAGTTATGAAGTAGCAGCATAATCATTTTATGGTGGGGGGGGTCAACAGCATGAGGAACTGTATTAAAGGGTCTTAGCGTTAGGAAGGTTGAGGACCACTGGCTCAGAGGGTAAAGGTGCTTGCCAAAAAGCCTGACACCCTGAGTTCAATCCTCAGAACCCACATACAGGTAGAAGGAGAGAACCAAATCCTCGAATTTATTCTTTTGACTTCCACGTGCTCAGCACAGCCTGAATGTACATGCATGCACATACACGCACTGAGAAAATAAACTTTAATGTGGTATATGTTCACTGGAAACCTTAAAGTCATCCGGACACACAGGCCAGTCACAAGAGTGTACATACTGGGAGGTTCCACTAACACAAAGTGTCTTAAACACTCATAGAGACAGACAGATCAGGGATTCCCTGGGCTAGGCACGGGGAAAGGCAAGTGACTTCTCAACAAACATGGAGCCCCACTGGAGTGTCATCACTTTTCACAGATTTCCTAAATTGTTCTGACATAATGCATCTCTACATCACCGATGGCCCAATTTAGATCAGGGGAGTTGATGTATGGGAACCCTCTCACAGTAGAATATTAAGCACATCCCTGATGGGCATTTACAAAGCTAATGTTATTAGACTGATTTATTCTTCTGAACATTTAGAAATGTGCAGCTTTGTTTTTAGAAACAAATGTTCCTTCCGTAACTGCTAAAGACAAAGCCACTGGTTCTGGTCTAAATAGCAAGTTCCAGGATAGCCAGGGCTACACAGAGAGACTCTATTTCAGAGAAAATAAATAAAATAAAAGGGAGAATACTTCCCAGTGCAGCCCAGAAAGGCATTGCTACTCTGATCTAAACCCAGAGATAACATAAAACTATAGGCTAATATCTGTGGGATGGTCTGTATGTCAAGTGTGTTGCTGATTGGTCAATAAATAAATCACTGATTGGCCAGTGGCTACGCAGGAAGTATAGGCGGGACAAGGAGGAGAATAAAGCTGAAGTGGAAGTGGAAGGCTGAGTCAGAGAGACACTGCCAGCCACCACAATGACAAATAGCATGTGAAGATGCCGGTAAGCCATGAGCCATGTGGCAAGGTATAGATTAATGGAAATGGATTAATTTAAGCTGCAAGAACAGTTAGCAAGAAGCCTGCCACGGCCATACAGTTTGTAACCAATATAAGTCTCTGTGTTTACTTGGTTGGGTCTGAGCAGCTGTGGGACTGGCAGGTGAGAGAGATTTGTCCTAACTGTGGGCCAGGCAGGAAAACTCTAGCTACAAATAACCCTTCTGAACACAGATGCAAACATTCTAACAAGAGAACAACAAACTGAATACAGCAGATGAACAGAATTGTTCACCACGACCAAGTGGAACTCTAACAGGAATGAACAGCTGGTCATCCGGTGTAAACCAATCACTGTAATATTCTATCACAGAGTAAAAGATGAACCTGCAGACATGAAACACTGGCAGGATACAAAAAAAAAAAAAAACAAAACAAAACAGGGCTGGAGAGATGGCTCAGTAGTTAAGAACACTGGCTACTTTTCCAGAGGACCCGGGTTCAATGCCCAGCAACCACATGACAGCTCCCAACTGTCTACTAACTTTAGTTACAGGGGATCAGACACACTCACAGACATACAAGCAAAACACCAATGCAATCAAAATAAAAATGTGAGTCATTTAAACAAAACAAAACAAACAAACACAAAACTCAGTAACTTTTCTATCAATAAAGAACTTGCCAAAAAAGAAATGGAGGGGGTGATACCTTCAAAAATGCAAAACAAACCCTCCCAAAACAAACAAAAACACAACAACCTAGAAATAAACATAAAGAAGGAAGTTAAAGACCTCTACAATAAAAACCTTAAGACAATGAAGACAGTAAGTGGACGTTATAAGACGGAAGAACTCTTCATGCTCATGGACTGATAGAATTGCCATTGTGGACAGTGGTCTACAGATTCAATATAATCCCCATCAAAACCCAACAACATTCTTTACACAACTGAAAAAAAAATCCTAAAATTCATATGGAAGCACAAATAGTCATGGCGACCCTTAGCAGAAAGGACAGTGCCGGAGAGATCATAATTCCTGACCTCAGACTACACCACAGAGCCACAGTCATAAACCAGACAATGTGATTACATGAAAGGAACCTCTGCGGTCAAAGGCTGTAACGGAGTACAGAACACGGCTAGAAAACGGAGGGAAAACCTGCTAACCACACACAGGCAGGGATTAACATCTAGAACTAATAAAGAATTGCAAAAATTAGACAGTGAAAAATACTTCACTCTTCACAAGCACAGAAATGGAACCAGCCTAGACATACATCAACAGAAGAATGGATACATAAAATGTGTTCCACATACACAACAGAATTGTACAGTCATGAAGAAAAATGAAATGCAGGAAACTGAAATGGATGAAACTGGACTTCATTATATTAAGTGAAATAAGCCACACTGAGAAAAATTTAAATTTTATATATATGGCTGTGTGTGTATATACATGTATGTATTTCTATGTAAGTGTCTAAGAAACTACAAGTGGGATCACAAAAGGAGAGGAAGTGATATTAAAGGAGGTGAGTAAAGAAGATAATGGGATGCACGTGCTATGAAAGCAGACTGTGTATGGGGGTGGGGGGGGACCTTAGAGGGGAAAGGAACCAACCAGCGAGCAGCAGAGCTGTGAAAGACAATGAACAAGAACAAAATATAACGAATGACACATGTGAATGAAAATACCAGGATGACACTCATTATTTTGTATGCTAACCTAAAAATTTGATGAAAATTAAAAAACAAAATAAAAAAAGAATGAGAGAGATCATTTTCAAATTCAAGACTTGCAGGGCACCCAAAGAGCCCAGCAATACTTAGAACAACAGAGCAGTCACACTTCTAACTCCAAAGCCTATCACAAAGCTAGAGTGAGCCACACGGCGTGGTGTCAGCATAAAAAGGAACGGAGCGGGGACAGGAGTAAGTCCCAGTGACTTGTCATGACCTCCGGTCACTTAGGACCTGTAAAGACTTATGATCTGCTGGAGGATTGCTCTCACCAGCTTCTCCTTGTCTTTCTGCAACTTCTTCTTTTCCACGTCTGCTCGGCTGGACCTCCTCTCCATCCTCCTTGCATCCTTGAGTCCTTCTTGCTCTTTCACTCTGGTGGATAACTGTTCTAATTCTGCCTGTAACCAAGTTGATTTCTCCCTCTCTCTCTCCAGACAGTATCCCAGCTCCTGCTTGTGGGTCTGCAAGGCATCCACGGCTGATCTCAGGTTGCCACTTACCTCCTTCTCTTTCCTGAGCTCTACACAGCGCTCCTGAGCCTGAGATTCCAGTTGCTGCTGTATGTGTGCAGCCTGTTTCTGCACCTTCTCAAGCATGGTTTCCAGCTCCAGTGCACGAGCCTTCTCTGCTTTGAGCTTCCGCAGTAAGGCATGCTGCACTTGTGTCTCCTGGCGGGCACAGGCCTCCTGCGCGTTGCGGCTCAGCTGCTCCGTCAAAAGCCGCTCATGCTGCAAGGCCTCTGAAAGCTCGAGCGAGCGGCTCCTCTCAGCCTCTAGGCTCTTCTGCAGCTCACAAAGCTGGCCCTTCTCCTGGGCCAGCAAGGCTTCGCAGCGGGAGGACTCGATCTGCAGCTCCTTCTGCAGGTTGTCCTTGGCCGCACGCTCGTGTTTTAAAGCAACGCACAGTTGGTTATTTTGAGCACGCTGCTTCTCCAAAGACATTTTTAACTCCTATGTTGATGGAGAAAACAAGATTGTGACAATTAATACCAAGAGGAAAAGGATCTAGATGGTTTTCTTATTTATACTTTCATTCAGAAATCAGAACTTTCCAAAGTTATCCTATGGGTAAATCCGTGCACAGGACTGCATAAATGAAATACTGTGTGGTTGAAGTATTGAGTAAGCACGTGCACACATCTTGATCAAGAGGGGGCCCATTCTCCCTTTCTTAGAAATCCCCAAACGCCAGGATGCTCAAAGACACACCCGACATGTGTTGTTTAAAGTCATACACTGTAGCAGAAGACTGAGCTATGGGGCACCTGCTGAACCTGTGGCTCACAGACCCCACATGCTTAACACTTATCTGCTCTGAGATCCTTAGACACTGTGCATCATCCAGATAGCCACAAGGAGGTTGTGTGACACTGGGTACATCAGCCACACTCCAGGGCTGGCATCATTCTCGGAAGTAGCTGACCAAAACAAATTGGACTCCATTTGTGTGTGTGTGTGTGTGTGTGGGGGGGGAATCTAATCAAAACATATTGTATGAAATTTTCAAAAATTAAAATAAAACACTTTAAAAACTAAGTAAGTAAAAATCAATGGAAATGCTCAAAGACCATAGCTAGGAGTAATCAACAACCAACAAGGCACCACAGATATCCACCTCTGCCACTGCCAGGTGCTATTTTACTTCAAATACAGCGTTGGTCCTACTTCCAGTGTCCTGGCCTAGTCTGGCCACCCCTGCCTGAGCAGCAAGCTATTTCTAGGATTCTACCTGGAGCTGCCTTACCTGCCACCACCACCCAGAGGTCCCTTCTACACTGCATCCTCTCCACCCAGGAAGGTCTCACACATCTTTCTCACACATCTTTCTCTAGGGTCTAGCCCAGTGAGTCTCTTTCAGCCTCTCTACAAACAAATTTCTCTCCAGCCTGCCAGGGATAACTCAGGTCCCACCTACAATGTCCTGAACTAGTCTGACTACCCTGCATGGCCACCAATCTCTAGGCTTCTAATAGGGCCCTATTCCCAAACCCCTTCCATACCACATCCAACCTGTCTACCCAGCTAGATGTACCCCACACTCCCAGGTTAGACCAGGAGGCACATCCTGTACACCAGCCCAGTCCCTGACTCCATTTCACTCAAGCCATCTCCAACCTCTAGGCCCGGTGCTTACACGTCCTCTCTTCTGCCCCAACCTGTTTTGTCCACATCAGATTTAGGACTAACAAGTCCACATGCCTAGATCTCATCATAGCAATAACAACATGAAAGATCAAGCCAACATCTCCTCTCCAAACCCACCAGAAATGGAGAGATGAGAATTATCTGGATGAACCCCAGAACACAGACTTTAAAAGACAAGCATTAACTTCTTAAAAGAATTCCAGGAGTTTAAAGAAGACACAACTCAGTGAAATGAGAAGAAATGGCTGAGTGACACCCAGAGGCTGGTGGAAATGAAGATAATCCAGGACTTGAGAAAAGACTTCAATAAGGGGACAGAAACACTGAAGAAGACCCAAGCCGAAATAAAGATGGAATTGGAAAACCCAATAAACTCAACTTGAAAACTTTTTTTGGTAGTCCAGCCATTATGAAAATCAGTGTGGCAAAGTCTCAAAAGGCTAAAAATAGTCCTAGCACATGACCCAGCTACCCCACTCTGCGGCACATGCCCACAGGACTCAACATCCCACTCCACATATACTGCTCAGGCACATTCACGCTGCCATATTAACAAGAGCAGGAAATGGAAACAACCTAAACGTCCTTCAATTGACTAACAGATAATGAAAATGTGGTACATCTACACTATGAAATACTATGCAGCTGTAAAGAAGGATCAGATCCACTTTGTAGGCATAGATGGACCCAGAAAAGACCATACATACTGAGGTAACAAGAACCACAACCCACAGGTTCTTTCTCATTTGAAGCTCCTAGCTCCAAATAGCCAGAGGTGAGCACGCACCCTGGAGTAACTTCAGAAACCAGCAAAGGAAAGGGGATCATGTGGGGGGTGGAGGGGGAGAGTGGGACAGGAGGCCACAAGGGATCTGACAGGGGAAATGGAGGGGGCGGGCTGTAATTATGAAGGGGAAGGGAGAAAATACAGAAGGAAGGTGAAACACAGAAAGGATGTCTAGAAAGTTATAAGGAATCAAACTACTATGTACCAAAAAAAAAACAAACAAATGAAAAACCTCTTATACATGTAAGTCTGTATGTAAACATCCATAGATAGTTTAAACAAAATTTTCTCACTTGGTTGACAATACTCCCTTTAACAGCCAATGACTACCTCACAAAAAACCCAACCCCAGGCATGACAAGCCCTTTTTTGAGTTGTTGGTCAGAGTGCTAGCTAGTTTGTGAACTTGACACAAGCTAAAGTCATCTGAGAGAGGAGGGAACCTCAACTGAGAAAATACTTCCTTAAGATTAGGCTGTAGACAAGCCCATAGGGCATTTTCTTAATTAGTGATTGCTGTGGGAGGGCCCAGACCACTGTGGGTGGTGTGACCCCAGGCTAGTGGTCCCAGGTGCTATAAGAAAGCAGGCTGACAGGAGTTGGAGATTTATTTTAGCTCAGTGGTAGAGCGCTTGCCTAGCAAGCGCAAGGCCCTGGGTTCGGTCCTCAGCTCTGGGGAAAAGATAAAAAAAAAAGAGAAAGCAGGCTGAGCAAGCCATGGGAAGCAAGCTAACAGCAGCACTCCTCCGTGGCCTCTACCGTCTACTTCCAGGTCCCCGCCATGGCTTTGAGTTTCTGCTATGGCTTCCTTCGATGATGAACATGGATGTGTACGCCAAACAAACCATTTCCTCCCCCAAGTTGCTTTTTGGTCATGGTGTTTCACCACAGCAATAGTAACCCTAACTAAGACAGTCAGGGTTGTCCAAGAGACTCCCAAAACATTACAGGCTATTGCTATAGCCCTTGGTTGTTCCCCAAAGGGACAAAGGTAAGTTCCTATTGCTAAAACACCATGCACTGCAGACACATGGCCCAGAGGCCACTGATTGGAGCTGATCTGAATGTCTTCTCCTTGAGGACTAGTGTTCACCATTCAGAAGGTACCATGCCAGCCTCCAAAGGAGGGAAGCAACAGATAGTCCTAGCCAGCTATAGTGACTATGAACCACAATGACAACCAGTTTGGCACAATAACTCCAAGGGTGCAGTAGTGGTAACCAAGAGCTTTCTTCTAATTGGACTTAGACCCACTCACAAAGGGAAATCATGCCTGGTACTGGAAACCGAGCCAATAACCCAGGACTGGTGAAGTCATGGATCTTGGAGGAGAATCTATACCCACGACTTTATTAAGTAGCATAACCCTCAACTATGCTCTAAATATGTCCTTCTACCCACAGGTAAGTGTAGCCTTCACCTCTCAAGGAAACTTCCATTTGCAACGGATGGAGACCATTACAGAAAACAATCACAATGCAGAGCTGTGGAATCCAGTCCCATTGGATACGTCTTTAAAACAACTCCCACACCTAAGGCTCAGGAAACATTGGGTAAGGGGGCAGAAAGACTGTAAGAGCCAGAGATCAGAGTTTACTGTGAGACGGTGTCTCCAAGCAATCTCAGAAGCTACCAGCATGACTGAAGAAGTCTCACCAACATGATTGCCTGAACGTGAGCTGAGCAAGGACACCAACAGACATGCCAAAGTGGATAGGGAAAGACCCTGAGGCCCCAAGCCTACATACAGGACTACAGGCAACTAAGGAATGCCAGAGGCGGAAAAAGCTTTCCCCATGGAACTTAACTGGTTATCCAATACCAAATGGCCAGCCCTAAAAACATCCATACAAGTAACAGTATACAGAATGAACAGGTTGAATTCAGACCACGGATTTGAAAGAGAGCAAACTGGGCTATATGGGAGGGTTTCAATGGAAGGGAACAGGGAAATGACATAAGTTTTATCATAATCTCAAAAATAAAATAAATAACAAGGGCAGCGGTTGCACACGCCTTTAATCCCAGCACTCGGGAGGCAGAGGCAGGCAGATCTCTGTGAGTTCAAAGCCAGCCTGGTCTACAGAGGGAGATCCAGGACAGATACCAAAACTACACAGAAAAACTGTCTCGCAAAACCAAAAATAAATAAATAACAATATAGCCTTATTTTGTCTTAAATTCCTTCCAGCTGTGGTGCCATAAAGAAGAGTAAGAAAGCAGTCACCTCCAGGGCCCTGGAGCTCTGGCCCTCCCTCTGCAGGTGCCGCAGCGTCTGCTCCTCCTGCTGGGCCTGCAGAGCTCGCTCCTTTCCTCGCTCACACTCCAGCTCCTCAAGTACAACCTTCAGCTCATTCTCCTTCCCGTCCAGCATGGCTCTGGAAGGGAAACAACGGGTAGCAACCAGCCCTATGTAAGGGGAACGTTCTGGCAGGGACCCCTCTCGTTAGTCTCACATCTAAACCCCACAGCTCCCACAGCACCGGCCAGCCGAAGCAGAAGTTGTTCCACTGTGTGACTTCTACCCACAGTCACACCACATGGCCATACCTGAGCCGCAGGACCTCCTGCTGCACCTGGTCCAGGGACTCCAACAGCCTTGTGTTCTCCTGCTTGCACGCATGCAGCTCCGATTTCAGATCCTGTACTGCACTCTGTTCCACCATCAGGAGCTTGCGGACATCACTCGCCTTCTCTTGTTCTTGGTTCAAGGTTTTCTGTAAGTCATGGGCTATGCACTTTTCCTGCTCAACTTTGTATGCCAATAGTTCAACTGAGAAAGATGAAAACATTAGACAGCATTAGCCAGAAATCCATAATGCACCACATGAACCAAGTTAAACTATACATGATGGTGATTTGGTGGAGATGGGTTCCTGTGAGGGAGAAATGGTATTTCTGTGAGCTGGAAGCCACTGTCTCTAAGGGAGCCAGAGCCACTCAGAGACACGTCCCTTTGTCTTCTGAGCCCATTTTTTCCTTAGGTACTAATCTCCTGGTCAGGACATGTCCCTGAGACCTAGAGCACCAGCCAACCTCACACATATACCTACAACAGAGACAAGTCAAGGCCCACATGACTTCACTGTAAAATTCTCCCAGAACTCAGGAAGAAACTAGCCTGGTTCTGCAGAGTCCTCTGAAACACAGAAGGTAACACGGGTTCTTACAAGGCCAGTGCTTTGCCAACATGAGAATCAAAAAAGAGTCCAAGCCAGGCGGTGGTGGCACACGCTTTTAATCCCAGCACTTGGGAGGCAGAGGCAGGTGGGTCTCTGTGAGTTTGAGGTCAGCCTGGTCTACAGAGCGAGATCCAGGAAAGGCACAAAGCTACACAGAGAAACCCTGTCTCAGAAAAAAAAAAAGAGTCCAAGACTGCAGACCAGGACGCATGTAAACAGACAAAACATTGAGTACAGCCCAGACATGCACATGACCCAGCATGAGGATGATTACTTGAAAGAAACCAGACAACATCAGAGATACTGACCCACACAAAAGGGTAAACAACTGAATGTCAGGAAGGTTGTCAGGCTAAGGCCTGAGCAATACAATGGCTAGAGAGATGTTCCGTTTGTTCACAGATGCTGTCTATAAAAAATTCCTTAACAACATCTATTAACTGTGAAAACCTACATATACCAAGATCCGGAATTCCACTGACAGATCTAAACACTTGCGCCCACTCAGGGCCACTGGGCCTTTGCATCTGAGGGCCTGGCAATGCCCCTTGCCTCAAGCATCCTAAGTAGAGTGGGCAGGGCAGGTGAGGGTGAGCTGCACGAGATGACAGCGGCACCCACCTTGTCTTCGTAGCTGGTGCTCCCGCTGGCTCCCACGGGCCTCTGTGCTCGTCAGTGCTGCACACAACTGCTGCAGCTTCTCTTGGTTCTGTAGGTGTGTCATGCGGAGCTGAGCACGCAGAGCCTGAATCTCAGACAGCAGGCTGCTCCTGTCCGGCAGACATAGTTGTCCCTGGACCTTCTGCAGGTCTCCCTAGACGATGGGGAAGAACAGATGAGGTGTAAATGCTGGATGACAAACACCCAGGCTAGGAGGAAGCCAGGCACGTCTCATCCTGCACGGCTCATCCTGCACGGCTCCATCCTTCCAAACCCAAGCTTCCAGCGCTGTTGTTAACAAATCTGACGACCACTTAAGGGTGTAACAGGTGCACAGTGGCCCAGGGCCTCACCTCCAAGGCCCTTTCCTGACCATTCTGGACCCAGTGTAGTGCTGCATCAGCACCTCAACTTCAAGTCTAGACTTCTCATCTGGAGGCAGTGACACAAACAGGATGTCCAGCGTCCTACCATGCTAATGTCCTCTGGCCCATGAGCAGCATGCTGAGCAACGCAAGTGAGCCCAGAGAGCCTGTTTTATTTTTGTTTTATTTTATTTTTGTTTTATTTTATTTTTGTTTTATTTTATTTTATTTTTTTATTTTTTTTATTATTTTATTTTATTTTATTTTATATTTTATTTTATTTTATTTTTTGGTCAGTTATGTCCAGGGGAGAAAGACTAAGAGAAAAACCCACCAAGCACATTAGTGCCAACTGTTACAGGATATCTGATCATACTGTGAATCCTGAAATTGTGTTATTTATTGGAAAAACCTCCTTCTAGCTATGGTGTGGCCCAGCCCTAGCACACACTTTTGAATCCAAGAATTTTCTGCTTGAATATTGTAAAGAGGATCAACCACAGGTCAAGAGGTGGAGCAAACAACCAGCTGACAGGAAGTGAAGAAGAAAAAAGCAATAGCGAGTAAGAGAGAGTCAGGAGGACGGAGAGAGAGACACAGGAAGTAGAAGAACGGACACTGAGTTGGAGGAGTCTTTTCCTGGGATGTTGGAGAAGAGGAAAGTGCTTTCCCCACCTGAGCTAGCAGGATTCCACGCCAGCATCAGACTCCCAAGTCTTTATTGGTAAAACAATTGAGATTTTGTCAAGCACCACACTTACACGTGAAAGCATATTACACAGGTTTTCCTCAGCCAGTGGTCACCACATTCCAAAGTTTAGAAAAACATGTAAACCAAAATTTTCCTAAAAGATAGACCGCCCCCCTCCCCTGCCACCTTATACCCTCCAGAAGGTGGTCAATTATGGTTGATATATTGTGTATCCTAATAAACTTATCTGAGGGTCAGAGAACAGAACAGCCACTAGATTAGACATAGAGGTCAGAAAATGGTGGCACACACGCCTTTAATCCTATCCTTGGGAGGCAGAGATCGTCCGGATTTCTGTGATTCAAGGGGACACTAGGAACAGAGCCAAGTGTGGTGGCACACACTTTTAATCCCAGCACCTGAGATCTCGTGTCCTTGCTTGGGAAAGACACATGCCTTTAATCCCAGAAGTGATGGCAGGAAGCAGAAAGGTATAAGGCGTGAGGACCAGGAACTAGAGGCTTTTTAAGCTTTTAGGCTTTTGAGCAGCAGTTCAGCTGAGATCCATTCGGGTAAGGACTCAGAGGCTTCCAGTTTGAGGAAACAAGATCAGCTGAGAAGTTGGCAAGGTGAGGTTAGCTGTGGCTTGTTCTGTTTCTCTGATCTTTCAGCGTTCACCCCAATCCCTGGCTCCGGGTTTGTTTTTTTATTAATAAGACCTTTTAAGATTCACGCTACAGTAAATCAAAGCCTAGATTCAAGGCTGCTGCTCACCTGCTCTTGAATAACCTTCTCCAGCCTCTTGAACAGGGCGTTATAATCCCCTAGGTCTAAGCCGTAGGCTCTCGGCTGCAGCTCAGCATTCTCCTGCTCCCTGGCAAACACTTCTTGTATGGCCCGCAAAAGCTCCTCATTCCACGTAAGTTGTGCTTCCGAAGACTCCTATAAATGAGAAACAAGAGACTCAGTGCTGGGCTGGGGTGCAGGCTTCGTGGCAGAGGCTTGCCCACGTACAAGGCGCCTGCTTTAAACCCTCATCCCGCCACACACACAGTCCTTGTGCTCTCACCAGTGTGCACGGCAAGTGCTAAGAACTGAATGTGTCCCACCAATTCACACGTTCAGTCCTAGTCCCCAAAGTGAGGAACAGCACACTATGACTAACCGTGATCACAACGTGGGGCTTCATTGATAACACTGTGGTTGCTGTGGATTTTTTTCTGTATGCTGTGAATATATGTTGCTCTGACTGGTTGAAAAATAAAATGCTGATTGGCCAGTGGCCAGGCAGGAAGTATAGGTGGGATAAGCAGACAAAAAAGAATTCTGGGAAGAGGATGGCTGAGTCGGGAGATGCCAGCCCACTGTCAAGGGAGCAGCATGTAATGGCACACAGGTAAAGCCACAGAACACATGGCAACATATAGATTAACAAAAATGGGCTGAGTTTACATGTAAGAGCTAGTCAGTAGTTAGCCTGAGCTAATGGTCAAGCAGTTTTAATATAAGCTTCTGTGTGTTTACTTGGGTCTGAGCGGCTGCGGACTGGGCGGACACAGGAGAACTTCAACTACACACGGTTATCTCTACATCCTCTCTCTGCTGCAGGAGGAGGAAGCAACTGCAAACTGAGTCCTGAACTCTCACCAGAGTCAGCCTGGAGCCTCCACACAGGTCAGAAACTTTAAACCATTCAGTCTGTGGTGTTTACCATGGCAGCTGAGTAGATGGAGAGTAGCAGAAATCAGACTGCCCAGCATAACTCAGGGTGTGAGAGGCAACGCTTTCCCCAAAATACTGACAGTTCTCTAAGAACACAGCCCCTGGTAAGCTGACAACTCACCAGTGGAGACCACTGTGGTCTCTGAACGAAAAGGGCCCCCAGAGGCGTTATTTGAAAGGATTAGGGTATTCGGCCTTGTTGGAGTAGGTGTGGCGGCTTGGCTTTGAGGTTCCAAGTCAGACCCAGTGGCTCTTTCTCTTCCTGCCTGCTGATCTAGATGCAGAATTCTAGGCTCCTTCTCCAGCACCATGCCTGCCTGTGTGTCACCAACTTCCCACCATGACAATAATGGACTGAACCTCTGAAGCGGTAAGCCAGCCCCAAGTAAGTGTTTTCCTTACAAGAGTTTCTGTGGTCATGATCTCTCTTCACAGGAATAGAAACCCTAACTAAAACAACCATACATCCAAGAATATTAAGGTGGAGAAAATTTGTCTTGAAGGATAAATACATACACATACAGTTGGGTATGTAGGAAAGAAAGATAGAATGAATCTGAAAAAGATTCATTGAAGTGGGGTGAAAATGATCAAAACATGTATAAAATTCCCAAATAATAATAATAATAATAATAATAATAATAATAATAATAATAATAATAATAAAATCTTAGTACTGGTGTTAGTGACTGCAGAGATGGCTCAGCGGTAAAGTGCAGCGGATGCTCTTCCATGGGACTCACGTGGAAGCTCATAACTGTCTAACTCCAGCACCACTAGATCCAGCACCTTTTCTGGCCTCTGCAGGCATGAGGCACGCATGCAGTGTACAAACATACATGCAGACAAAATACTCATGTGTGTAAAATAAATTAATTTTAAAAAATACTAATAATTAGGGGGCGAGCAAGATGGCTCCACAGGCAAAGGCTCTTGTGGCCAATCCTGATGACTTAAGTTCAATCCTCAGGAAACACACGGTAGAAGGAGAAAATCAACTCCCACATACACTCTGACCTCCATACAGATGATGTGGCATCCCTCCCCACATAAATTTTTTTTGTCTTGTTTTTAATATTGGCAGAAGTAGTGAAGTGAGATAGAGCAAAACCTGGGTGTAGTGGTTTGAATGTGAAGTGTCTTCCATAGTCTGAGGCATTTGAACATTTGGTCCGGGGGTGCGGGGATGTGTGTGTGTAGGGGGGTATGGGCTGTGTGTGTGTGTGTGTGTGTGTGTGTGTGTGTGTGTGTGTGGCGTTGTTTGGGGAGGTGCAGGAAGTGTGGCCTTGCTGGGGACAGGCTTGCTTTACCCACTTACAGTTTACTTCCTGCTCTATGCCTGTGGTTGAGACTTGAGCTCTCGGCTGCCTGCTCCTGCCACCCTCGGCTGCTTCCTGAAAAAGGACTCTTACCCTCTGGAACCATAAGCCAAACTAAACTCTTCCTCTGGAGCTTGCCTTGCTTGCCGTCCTTGATCACAGCTATGGAAACATGACTAACGTAACAGGCACTCTTTCCTTGTCTTCCTGCTGCTGCACCTGCTGGGCCCTGGTCTGGAAAGGCCCAAAGCTACATGGAGCTGTCCTGCTGGGGTATTTTGTGCTTCCTGGGGCTATGGCCAGGAGCAGGTATGCTGATCGAAGACATGCAGCACAACCACGCTATGAGCAGGTCCTAGGCCTGTATGTAGTTCTGTCGCTAGACTTGGCTCCTTCTCACTCACTGGACCAGCAATTTCCTACCTTCTCTCCTCTGTCAGTTGTCACCTCCAAAAGGGCTTGCCTGTCCCTTGGAAGGCCATCCAGGGGGTCACGTGGTTCACCCTTGCTCAGCGAATTCGGGAGGTCCTGGCTCTCTGACAAGGCCAATATCTGATGGCTCTCATCAAAGACCAACTGCAGCAAAGCCTACAGCAGGAAACACACATTGAGAAGAGGGGACACATCAGCCCAAACCATCATCCACACACGGAACCACCACCACCTCAACTCGTGAACTTAAGCTAAAAAATTATTTTACTGTTAGGTTGCTTAAACAGAAAACACTAAAAACCTCTCACAAAGAAATAAAACATAGATCAGTTATTCCAATTTGCATGCATGCACACGTGCGTGCGTGCGTGCGTGCGTGTGTGTGTGTGTGTGTTGTGTGTGTGTGTGTGTCCGTCCCATACATATGTGTACAGAGACCAGAGGTTGATGTCAAGTGTGTTCTCAATCACTCCTCCCCTTACTATTCAGAACAGAACCTCTCCCGGAACCTGGAGCTCAGCAGGAATGTCAGCTACACTGGCTGGCCTGAGAACCCCAGGGACCTCCTGTCATTGACTACCCACTGCTGAGATGACAGGAACAAGGTACCCTGTCCTGGTTTATGTGAGTGTGAGGGTCACCTTCAGACCCTCCTGCCACTGTGGAATTTCTGAATAATGCCTCCAGTCCCTTGGTTTCCATTCTGAAAGAAATTGTTTTATTTTAACATAATTTCAGAATTCTTAATAACATTAAAATGGTGGCATTTACTGGTGGGATTAGAGAGCTGTCTCAGCAGTTAAGAGTGCTGGCTGATCTACTGGAAGACACAGGTTCAATTCCCAGGACCCACAGGGTACCTCACAACCCTCTGCAACTTTAACTCCAGGGGGTCTGACACCCTCTTTTGGCCACCATGGACAAGAGGCACACAGTGGCATACAAACAACATGCAGGCAGCTTACAGTCGTCTAGAATAGGGCATGATGCCCTCTTCTGGCATGCAAAACACCATCACAAAAACAACTGAATCAGATAGGTGTGATGGCTCAATGTACAATCTCAGCATTAGACAGGTTAAGTTAGAGGCCAGACTGGACTATGCAGAGACCATGTTACAAAAGTTACAAAAACAAAACAAAACAAAACAAAAAACATTGTTTTGGGATACTATTATTTGACTACGACACCATATTGGCATGATACCATTTACTGACCTAGCCATGTTGACCCAAATGGCAAACCTGTTCAATGGTAGCAAGCAGCATCTCTCTCTAAAGAAAACAGTACTCTTCCCCAGAGTACAGACACAAGGACAAGCCAGTTCTGAGACCCTCAAAGTAAGACGCTCCAAGGCCCCTACCTCAGGGGACACCACCACCTGTGGGACTGGCATAGGCCCACAGAAGATGGCCTTTAGGCGGGACTTCTGGTACTGCGGTGCCTCAGGCTGAGTGTGCCCACCAGTGGGCTAAGGCTGACCTGGATAGGTATAGGTATAGGCTAGCCAAGGAAGGGCAGGTTTTCCATCGCGCTGTGGGCTGACAATGCTCTGGGACAGCAGCTCTTGGAGCTTACCTTCATGTGCTTTGCGTGGATTTCCTTCTCCTTCATTGCTCCTGGTGACTGGACGAACCTTCTAGAGAAAGGAAGAGTAGCAGCAGCCGCAAGATCGGTGGTGGGAGTCTCGGCTCCTCCTGAGCCCAAAGTCAGCATCAGAGCACTGCTTGGGCCATGGTCTAGGAGCACACAGGGTCAGGAGCTGAAGCCACAACATCCATTTCCAACTACAGTTACAGCACTCACACCACATAAAACACCTATGCGCACCAGGCAAAGGCGCTAAACAACTTTCATAAAACACAACAGGAGGAAGAGGAGGAAGAAAACCTTATTTTGCACATTTGATGTGCTGTCTGTGACTTAAACTTGAACCTCAGGGTTATCTCGGCTCCTTACACACACACACACACACACACACACACACACACACACACACACACACAAAGAAGAGAAAAAGACGACTGACTCACTTTTCCCACTCCCATCACTTCTTGCTGATTCATGAGGGGATGTTAACAATTCTTGAGAATCAAAAGATGTTACGATAAAGTCTTCGACATCCTTCTCCTATTCAGACAGGCAGATTTTTAGATGGTCACAAAACAGTAAATAACAACAGATGGAAACTTCCTAAAGTCAGAACATATCAGCTTCCCACAGAGAACCCAGCTCAAAACATTCAGAACACGCGAACATGATGGACATGCTGGAACACGTGCTGCCAGCAACTCAATCGGCACTGGGAATGTTTTTAAGGGACGAAGAATTGGCACAGTGAGTGAAGGTCACACTTGCAGCCTGAGTGTGAACTGTGGGGCCCACATGGTAAAGAGAGAAAACATTTCCCACAAGATGTTCCCTGACCTCTATGTGCCACACGCAAACACACACACATAAACACAATAAATAAAATGTAATTTAAAAAAACTTTAAAAAATAATCTTTATAAGTAGCCACTAGCAAATACCCCAGATTCTTAAAATTTGAGCATAAATGATAGCATATGGGTATCTTAGATAACATGTATCCCCCCGCCAAAGTATTTTCATCTAAAAAATCTCAAAATGGAAAAAATGTAATCAAACTAAAAAGTAATAAATTGAAGTGTTCTTAAAATGAATCAGTATCACATGTATAGCCATGCATTAAGCACATGGAATATTACTATAAATAAATCTAGGGCTGTGGCTATGGAGCAGTGTGTGTGAGATCCCATCTCCAGCATTCACATGAAAACCCAGGTAGGGTGGAATAGATCTATAATCTCAGCATTTGGAAGTAGAGACAGGAAGATTCCTGCGGCTTGCTGGCCAGCCAGTCTAGCCCAAACAGAAAGTTCTGGTTCGGTGAGAGACACCGTATCAAAATAAGGTAGAAAGCAAATGTGGTGAGGAAACCATGACATTGACCTCTGGGCCCCACATTCACGCATACACACAAAACAACCTAAAACATTTCAGATAATGAGTCCTTTTGTAAATTACACCAGAATGTGTATTACTGTGCTACTCAGATTCAACATGAGTTAAGACACACCCCGTAAATTTCTGAGCATGACAACCCTCATGTTGCAGATATGACTAAAATGATCTAAATGTCCCTACAAACAGTCAGATGTAGGACTGGTTTCTTCTGGAAAACCAGGCTCCTCAGCAACTATGAGGCACCTACAGTCAGATGAGCCAATAATAGACTTGCTGTGATGCATGGCTACGAAAACACTGACCACCCACAAATGCTGCAACAGGAGTGTGGGGAGACACCTACCGTAGCTGGCCTCTCCACATGGTGGTTCTCAGCCGAAGGAGCCAGCACCCACAGTGGGGCCTGTCCTGTTGCTGACTTGCCCGGGTAACAAAGCAGCCCTGACGCATCGGCCAGCAGCAGTGGGTCTGTCCAGTCTTGGGAGGAGGTGTCCACACTGTGCAGGCTCACTGGACCAGTGCGGGGGGTCAGAGGGAGGCTGTGCTGGGGCTCGAGGCTTGAGTCCTTCCGGAGGACCTCAGGGGAGCTCCAGGAAGACAGGTCCAGGGCCCTCACTGGGTCCTTCTGGGGCTCAGCCTCCTCAGTGTCGAGGGAGTCACTGTGCACACTGATTTGTGAGGAAAGAGGTCCACCTTGTGGTGTTAACGGTTCTTGAGTGGGAAAACCTGGCATTTCAATTTGGACCAACAAATCCTGATTTTTAATAGCATCAATGACATCCCACGTGGTTCTAGCAGTATTACATACATCAATAGGAGGTGATACATGGCTTCCTTCATCATTATGACAATTATTACTTGAACCATTTTCTGACAGGTTTGGCTGATGTAACTTAGGATTTTCTATGCCGCTGTCCCTGGAGGCCATGGAATGCACCAAGTGGTTCAGTTTCTCCTGCAGCTGTTTCATCTGGACTATGAGGTTGGCACTGCCCAGCTGACCATCTTCCAGTTGCTTTTCCTTAGCCTAGGAGTGAAGAGAATATGCAAAGTGAAGTGACTGAGTTACAATACCATTATTTCTCTGGTGTTTCTGAACTATTTTCAGACAATGAGCACCTATGGGTAGGATCCATGACGAACCCTCCAGACACTTAAGATGTCAAGTTTATTTAATGTCATGAAAAACAGAATTAAAATTTAAGTTTTGTTTTTGCTTAAAAGACAAGCATCATAACCAAGGACTGTGATGATTTACTAAGGACTCCAGGTTTCATCCTTTTTTTCTTTTTCTTTTGTTTTGATTGGAGGAAAAGGGACTAGAACGTGGAGTTTCCTTGTCAGCACGCTCCTGGCATTGTCTGTGGTACCACAGAGCCGAGCCACCTTACAGTCACACAGAAGAGGCACCGTAAGAGCACAGGGAGAGTCTGCTGTAGCAAGCTGGTGAGAGTTTCTGCACAGAGTGTGTTCCCTGAGTGTTCCAAGGACTCTTGAGGCGGATACAAACATCTCTCAGAATCACAGCCCAGGCCCAGGCCCTGCTCTGAGCCTGGGTCCAGCCAAATGTGTAACTCTAAACCTTTCATGCTCTAAGACACAATGTGCACGTAACACAGGCAGGAGTGGTCAAGGGTTCTGGGCTCCACCTTCCAGCAATGTGCACAACACTCCCATCAGAGGCGCCATCACAGTCTTCAAGGTTTCCAGTGCCACATACGAGACCAACCAGCTTCAGGAGTCACTTGAGTCCTACCAGTGGCTAAGGAGTCATGGCCTGTTTTGTAAGCATCCGTGAGTAGGCCTCGGGTACCACTCACCAGGAAGACCTTGTTCTAAGAGAGGGATTGATGGTGACATACACTACATGTCTAGGACAGGGAGCAGCCCCTCTACCTGAAGGCAGATCCGAGGCAAGGGCTGCTGGATACACGGGGCCTGGAAAGCACTGCCACCTGCTTCCTCATTAAACCCTGAAACAATCCCAGGTTCCCCCAAGGGACCCTTCTTTCCCAGAGTAGAAACTGACCTTTCATAGAGTAAAAAAGATTGGGAGGGGGCAGCAGGGGGCGGAAGAAGGCTCGAAATCAAATGTCAAGACTTTCAAAGTTGGAGAGACACTGGCAGGGACACTGGAAATGGATCATGGTAAAAATCTCAAGGATGAAGGTGGGGCAATCTGATCTTCACAGGAACAAAACATACCTGCCCAGACTGCAGGAAACATGTGTCTTTAAATAAAGCTTGTAAGAGACTTCAGAAGGAACAAGGAGTATTAGCACTAATAGGACGTATGGACTCAGAGGAGGTTCCACACTGGACAGAACCTCTGCGGTGACGCACCCCCATGTGCTGAGCCTAGCCCGACACAGGACAGGCAGGCCCAGCGCACCTTGCCCCAAGCCAGCATTCACCAATACCTCCAATAGGCCCACGCACCTGCGTCCCTTCAAGCGCCTCGCTGTCATCCTCCACGCTCAAGTGCATTGCGTTTTTCACTAAAAGCATCTCTGCCTCCAGCCGCCTCTGGCAGATGGCGAGCACTGACATCACACTTTCGGCCTTGGGGAGACTGGCATCCTTTAGTGTCACAAGGACTTTGGCAGACTGTATATTATCCTTGACCAGAGGAAACACAGAGAGATTCCTAAGCTAGGGCTGGGTTAGTCAGGGACTGTTCCTCAGACCCCGAGCACCAGTGTTGCAGAGCAACAGCAGAAGCATCAAAGGGAAAATGCTTCTGCCGCTGCTCACGACCCACAGCTGGGCAAGAGGCACACCGGGCTGAGGACTCAGCTAGGAGGACATCTGTGGTAGGAGCCACAGAGTAGAGCAGGTCGGGGGGGATCAAATAGAAGCAGTCAGGCAGTTAATCCAGAAAGTTCTACTCAAAGTCAAACTGGAACATTTCTCTCTCTCTCTCTCTCTCTCTCTCTCTCTCTCTCTCTCTCTCTCTCTTTCTTTAAAGACAGGGCTTCTCTGTGTAGACCAGGCGATCCTGGAACTTACTCTGTAGACAGGTTGGCCTCGAATGGGGAGATCTGCCTCCCAAGTGCTGGGACTAAAGGCATGCACCACCATTTAAAAGGTAGCTCAGGAGGCTAGAGAGATGGCTCATCAGTTGAGAGCACTGGCTGATCTTCCAGAGGTCCTGAGTTCAATTCCCCAGCAACCACATGGTGGCTCATAACCCATAACCATCTCTAGTGGGATCTGTTGCCCTCTTCTGGCATACAGGCATGCATGCATATAGAACACTCATGTATAAAATAAGTAAATCTTTAAAAAAAAAAAAAAAAAAAAAAAGGAAGAAAGAAAGAAAGAAAGAAAGAAAGAAAGAAAGAAAGAAAGAAAGAAAGAAAGAAAAGAACAAAGAGGATGTCAGTGGTATGGGCAGAGCAATAGCCAAGGTCCTTGGACTGGCCTTGGTTCCTTCTACCAGTGTCCTGAGCACCCTGTGTGTTCAACTGTTCATTTAAACAAATAATAAATAGGGCTAGAGAGAGGCTCAGAGGTTAAGAGCACTGGCTGCTCTTCCAGAGGTCCTGAGTTCAATTCCCAGCACCCACATGGTGGCTCACAACCATCTGTAATGAGATCTGGTGCCCTCTTCTGGCTTGCAGGCATATATGCAGACAGAACACTGTATATATAATAAATAAATCTCTAAAGATAGATAGATAGATAGATAGATAGATAGACAGACAGACAGACAGACAGACAGACAGACAAAAGGTAGCTTAGGTAGGGCATTCTGTTCCAAAATAAAATGAGCTTAAAATGGTGTTCATGGGGTAGGAGTATTAAAAATAAACCATTTGATTGGAGCACAAAAAAACCCTATGAAATTAATACCAAGAGACCTCTGTATCACTATACACAGCACCCAAAACTTTAAAAGAGCTGCTTTAAAAAGCTTAAGTGACTTAAAATGCTAATAATTTTAAAGTTTCACAAATGATGGCCCCAGTATGACTCACTAGGGGAACCGATGGGCCCAAACTCCAGGCTCTCCTCTGCCCTGTCAGGAGCCACTAATGGCAGCAGCAGCCCAGTGTCCAGAATAGAAAGAAGTCATTAAAAAGACTGAAGCACTGGAGGACGAGGACAGTAACCTAGCATCCCCGCCTGGCCCCAGGGCACCCCCTACCTCCAGCTCAGAAACAGAAGGCTACCTACTGTAGCCCCCAATGACCGAGGCCTACCTGTGGAGCTGAGCTGTGGGGTGCCAAGGCCAGTCCCATGCTGACATCGTCCTGTTCCCACTGACCACCGTGTTCAGCCTGTGCGTCCGCACAAGGGTATGAGCAGCCAACAGATGCCACCTGAGCCTGCTGCTGGTCCGACTCCACCTGGCACCTCAGGAAACGCCGGTGCAGCACTTGCAGCTGGTGGCTGAGGCCAGCACACTGCCTTCGCAGCTGCTGTAGCTCAGGAAGCTCATCTGGGGTGGCAAAGGTCTGCTGCTCCAGAGCATGACAGAACTGTGTCAAAGCCAAAAGGATGCTCTCCAGCTCAAGGGAATGGCTTGCTTTCCACTTGTTGATGGTGTCGATTTCTAAATCTCTCTGCACAATGATTGCTTCCTTTGCCTTCAGGGTGGCTTCAAACTCTTGGATCCGAGAGGCCATGCCTTCAAGCTCAGCCTCTCTGAGGGCCACACAACGTTCCAGTTCAGCCAAGCGTCTAGCAGCAGCCTCCTCTGCATCTTGCAGACGCTGTTGCAGCGCCTCCAGGGCTTGGCTGTGTCCATGGGCCTGGTCTGCCAGCAGCTGCCCAAAGACCTCCTTGGCTGCCTGTGCAGCTTCCAGCTCGTTTCGTAGTGCCTGTCCACGCTGGCCTTCTGCATGGAGGCAGGACAGCTCATTGTGGAGATTGCTAGCCTGGTGATCACTGAGTTCATGCACCTTGGGCCCCATGAGGCTCAGCTCACTCTGCAGCTTCTCAATGACTTCATGGAGCTGCTCAATTTCTTCCGCTTTATCCTTCTGCAATTGTTCTTGGTTCTCCTGCAAATTTTCGATGATGGTTTTCAGCTCTTCAATCTCAGAGTTTCTACTGTGCACACCCTAAAGAGGAAGCACGTGTCATGAGATAGTAACAAATGAAGTAGCTTCCCAGTGTGCAGAAGTAGAGAAGCAGAGACAGGAGTAACCCAGCACCAGCCTCAGGTAGCTTTGTAAGTCGGAACACACTACACCACTCTGCAGGTACAGAGAAAGGATGCCCACAAACCTCAGCATAGCTCAACAGGTTCCCTACCCTAAAGCTCTGGGTTTGAACTCAGAAACTCTAACTCTGGCTTCTCTTCAGCTAAGGGTGGTTATTGCCTTTTACTCTTCTGTGCCTACTTGTGACACTGACACACCTCCTACTACACTCCTGAGACACCTTACCCTGTTAACCGTGAACTCACTTGTGGGAGTTTCCTGAAACTGCATTTGGACTCTAGGTGTCATGCTAACAACTGAGGTGAGAACACAGGCCAGAGGATTTGCAATGATGAGCTGAAGGAAGCACACCCCTCCCTCCCCGGCCCGAGTGAGCACTGCGTACAGGGCAGCCGGCTCTAACACTGCTGACTGTATGGCATGAAAGAGAGCACTCACACTGTGCTCTTTAACTTATCCCCAATAACTTTAAAAGAACTTAGATATAAAATAGCTTCTTAAACCCTCAAAAACAGTAAATGGCTCAACTCCATTCTCTGAAGATACCATAACATGCAATGACCAAAACCACAAAAATTCTAACCAATTTGTGTTCTAACAATTTTCAAACAATGTCTCATATTTTGCTTCCAAAATGTCAAGGGTCCAATAACAATATATGGTCTCACTAGCTCTACTTCATAGTTCAAACACAAGTACAAACCAGGCCTATAAAACAAATGAAAACAAAGAAAAGCTAGTGGGAGTCGGAGTGCACACCTCTCATTCTAGGACTTGGGAGGCAGAGGACAGCATGGTTGACATAGTGAGGTCTAAAAAAAACCCGAAAAAAAACCAAACAAACCCAAAACCAAACAAACAAAAAACAATGCCCCCCCCACCATTCCTTCCCCAACCCACTCCCCCACCAAAAAAAGCCTACTGATTTTGGTTTTGGTTTCGATGGTGTCAGTCATATACCGCATACACAGTGCACATGAATGTCATGCTATACAGTTAGTAAGCAAATCCTGCAAAAGACAAGACCCTCTGTGGTGGTCTGAATGAGAATGGCCCCCACAGACTCACGTTTCAATGTCTGGTCCCAATTAGTAGAACTGTTTGGGAAGGATCAGGAGGTGTGACCTTGTTGGAGGAAGTATGTCACTGGGGGCAGGCTTGGAGGTTTCAAGTCATGCCATTCCCAGCTGGCTCTCTCTGCCCGCTGCTTGTGCATCAAAGTGAAAACTCTCAGCTACTGCTCTAGCACCATGCCTGCCTGCCTACCGCCATGCTCCTGCCATAATGGTCATGGACCCTAACCCGCTGATACTGTGAGCCCCAAATAAATGCTTTCTTCTAAAAGTTGCTTTAGTCATTTAATCACAACAATAGAAAAGTAACTAAGACACCCTCTCATGCACATAAAGCTCTATCCTGTTTGCCTTTTCTGTGTGCTGCACATAGGCATAGACCAACGAAAGATTTTTAAGGATGATTCTGAGCATGTCCCAAAAAAAAAAAAAAAAAAAAAAAGCAAAACCATATGCATGTCTTAAATTATCCACATCATGAAAAATATACAGTGTATTTGTAATTGGAACACTAGGCAAAGAGAAAATAGGGCAGACCAAAAAAAAAAAAAAAAAAAAAAAAAAAAAAAAAAAAAAAACCTCAAGGAAGAATGGCTCTAAATTTCTCAATAGGAAATTAATTTTACTTGTTCTATAACTAGGAAGGAGATGGAAAGAAAGGCAGCTTCACTGAAAAATTCTACTTCACAGCTGGGCATGATGGTGCACATCTTTAATCCGAGGCAGAGGTGAGTAAAGCTCTGTGAGTTCAAGGCCAGCCTGGTCTACATAGTGGGCTCCAGGATAGCCAGGACTACACAGAAAGATCTTGTCTCAAAAACAAAAACAACAAAACAAAACATAAAACAAAAATTCCACTTCACATTTAAGGATTAATACCACCAATCATGGACTATCTTTTCCAGAAAACAGAAAAGGAGGAAAAAATTCAATCAAAGAGGTCAAAAGAAGGCTAATATCCCTGGTGGAGACAGATGAATAACTTCAGTAAACGTCTGCACAGAGAGGCATGTACCATAAGCAGATAAGCTTGGGATGTGAGCCTGATTCCATGCTTGAAAATGTCACCATGCAGTCCACTATATTAACAGGCTAAGGGAGAAAAATGACATGACTGTATCAACTCAAAGAAATATTGAAAAGATAACATTTCTGAAACTCTCTTACACACAAGAACCTGGTGACAATCACATTTGGAACTGACTGACCTACTACTAAAACCATGTTGGAACTATGGAAATGTATGTGCAAGCTGGGAGTCTCTTCCATGTCTGAGCAGTACACTCTTAGTGCAGAAGAACTCATGAGTATCAACTCCTATGCAGAAAGCCCAAAAGTAAGGAAAATTACAATGTTCTCTTTTTATACATTAAAAGAGACTGAAACAAGAGTTATTAACACAGATTTACAGATATGTAACACAGATTAACAGATATGTAGTAATAAATAAAGGATCAGCTAATAGAGTTACTAATCAAAGATTATAGAGTTGCTTATGCCAAGAAGTTTGACAACTTCAACAAAATATATATCTTCTTTAAAAATACAACATACCCAAACTATCACGAGATAAAGCAGAAATCCAACCTGTATTTCAACTAAAGATATTGAATTATCAAAAATCTCCCCCAAATTAGCTAAGTATGGTATATATCTTTAATCCCAACATTTATTAGGCAAAGGCAAGCAGATTTCTGAGTTCAAGGCCAGCCAGGGCTTTAAAAAAAAATCTAAACTGCACAAATTAAATGACCTTCAATGGCCTTTATTATTAAGACAAAGAAGAAATCATATCACGTTAAACACTTTCAGAAGAAAACGGGGAAGATTGATTATTTTATTCACGTGTATGTGTACACGCCACATGTGAATGAGTACTCGCATGAAGGTGCTATTAGATCCACTTGATCTGATCAAGTTACAGGCAATTGTGAATCAATTGATACGTGTTTCACATCTTTGTGAGGCCTGGGCACAAACCCATTTACTTACCAGTGTCTTTACAGTATGATTCACATTGGTACAAATACTAGCCACCCATACAATGAAGGTGTACAAACACCGTCTACCAGTGATTCTGTAATATTCACTCACAGTCATATAAACACTACCCATCACTGTCCCTACACAGCCCATTTACAGCGAGCAGCACAAACCCCACCAGTGCCTCTCTGTCACAGTTCACTGTGATACCTGTGCCCTGGAATTAAAGACAAATAGCATGATCAAAGCTCCCACTGCTAAGTCATGCTTCCTCTCCATGTGGTTTCTGCCAGAGAGCAGCTCTTCTGCTTCTACAGCAAAGTTGGTTTTTCTCCAATGTAAATGAGAAAGACAACATGATTTTTGTTTTTTTCACTCATCAGTGGAAAGGGTGTGCCTATGAGGCCCAAGTGATGCTATCTCTTTCCTAGTAATTACCCCAGGGATGGCCGAGCCTTCCCCTAAATGCAGAACTCAAGACTTGAGCACACCTTATGAAAACATAAGGGGAGCTGGGGTAGGGCCACTGGCTTCTCCACTTAGAATCCTAAGAAAGCCGTTCCAACCAGCACCCAGAGCAGAGCTCTTTAGCTCTCTGCTACACGGGTTCCCTCTTCTACTTTGGAGGGAAGGCTTGGAGGTACTGTGTGGTGGCCTCAGCACTTACACAACCAACCTACATTTATGTCTCCAGGTAGATCTCTCATAGTTTACCTTTAAGCCCACCTTGTCCTATTCAGTCCTTGGAGGCTGTGTTCAGCAACACCGTTCTGTTCTGTATATCTAGTTTTAAGTTCAGATGGAGCATTTCTTCAGTCTTACTAAGTCATCTGTGGGGTTTTGTTGTTGTTTTTCAACACAGGGTTTCTCTGGGTAGCCCTGGCTGGCCTAGAACTCACTCTATAGACCAGGGTGGTCTTGAACTCAAAAGAGCTGCCTGCCTCCTGGGTGCTGGGATTAAAGGCATGCCATCACACCAGCTACTGAGTCATCTTTAATCTTTTCTAGCTGTTCTTTCAAGTCCAAACCCCTTTCATCTAAGTAAAGAAGTGTTGGAAATTATCTAATAGTGTAACTGATTCAATAATTATTAAAGTAGTTTTGGAAGATCTCAAAGAGAAGGTATTATTATCCTCTAATGACATAAAATTCATGAGGTTACAAAGCACATACTTAGTCACAATGCTGCTACCTGCTTTTGGATGGCCAACCTTTATGCAGGAGTGCTCAGGGCCATGAGGGGACATGGGGATGCAGTTGGGCAGTCCCATACAGCTCATGCTACTTACCTCATTCTCATGCTGCAGGAGTGTCCTCTCTGTTACCTCTGCTGGGGTTTCAGGATCCCTAGAAGAGCCGCCCTGAGGAAGTATAGGACACCCAGCCTCATCCATCCTACACTGTGATACAGGTGGTAGCAGTAAGTCACTTGCGTGCTCTTGCTTTAGTACCTCTTTATCCTATTGGGGGGCGAAGAGAATGGATATTTATTTTAGGAAACAATTAAGGAACCAGGGACTTAAAGAATCAATTGTCATAAAGATCTAAGCCATACTGCGGAATCCTGCATAAGTGGGTCCGTCTGCACATCCCTGCACTCAGTGATCTCCAGACCACGTTTGCTGGACAGAACCTCCCCGAGCTCAAGCTAGATCCACCAGGTGAGGAAAGCCAGAGGAGTGCCTCTGACTCTACTGTGAGAGGTTCCTAGTAATCACTGAACAGAGTGCTAAGTGTCCGCCAGGCTAGTACCAATCTTAAAAATGCTAGGAAAGTGACGAAAATAGGACATGCTGGACAACATATCCAAATGCTGACCACTAATGCATGCAAGTTTCCAAGGGGGTAAGAGATGGCTCAGCGGGAATCAATTCCCACCATCCATATGACAGCTCACAACTGTCTAATTCCAGTTCCAGGGGATCCAAGCATTGACTCCCTTCTGGTCCTCGAGAACACTACATGCATGTGGTGTGCAGACGTACGTGTAGGCAAAACACCCATACACATAAAACACTGCAGTAATTTTTTTTTAAAAGAAGAGTTTGAGAGAAATTTACTGTGGTATAAATGCTCACAAAATATTAGGGAATAAAGAATCTGGCATACAATGTCAAGTAAGTAGTCCAATATGGGAAGAACAATGGGAATTTTCTATCCCTTAAGAGCTAATAAGCGCAGTGAATGTCAAGTCAAAGACTAGGTTGCAACAGCCCTGAAGTGAGCTGCAGGAAGTGAGGGAGCAGGGCAGGAATCCTGCAGGCACAGGTTAAACAGAGGAACCAAGAAAACAAGGAGAGGTGACAGGCAGGTGCCAGTGTCCCGGGGAGTTCAAGCTCCCCAGACAAACTGCTAAGAACTCCACTGCCACCCTTCAATTAGGATTCGTGTCTCATTCAAGCTACTGACTGCTGAATAATATTTCTCATTGAGTCTTACTTTTCAAGCAACTTTTTAATTTCTGATGACAGGAAAAAAAAATGAAAACTACTAAAGTCCTGAACTAGAGGCTTAAAAAAAAAGACACATCTGATTCTAGGCAATGACACAGCTCTATCTTGACAAAGCTTGCCTAGGGCCCTGAAGCCACCAGGGGCATTTGTCTAGGCCTACTAGAGGGTCCCCAAAATACAAGTCCCATCTTGAATCTCATGCCACATGCCCAAGAGACCCTACACTTCTATTCCCCACGACCTGACCCCACAGCTGCAAGACCCACCCACAGTCCTCCACGCCCAGCTCAGTGGTGCCCCGACTAGGACGCACAGAACTTTACTTTTAATTCTTCCATGTTTTTTTTCTGTTTTTCCAGTTCTTCCTGGAGCTGGGCCATTTGTCTTTGTATGTTGACATTTGTCTCCTCAAGACGTTTAATTTCTTGTTCTTGGATTAGCAATTGTTGATCTGCAAAATCTTTCTTTATGACCAATTCATTAAATCCATCTAATTTTTCTCTCAATTTTTCTTGTAATAATTCCACCTAAACACAAAAGCAAATGTAGGAGGAATGTAACAGACAGTTAAAAAGATTTTTTTTTTTTCCCAAATAAAACAGTCTATAACAAATCAACTAAGGAGTGCTCGGTTGTTTCAAATCTCAGGGTACTGTGCAACCTGCAGGCAGATCCACACAGTTGTTTAAGGAGGACAAAAAAAGACACCCCCCACTGAACAGACTATAACCCCAAAGACATCAGTAAAACAGAACTTATTTTGACTGAAAAGAACGGAATACTTCAGGGGCTGTAGAAATGGCTCAGCAGTTAAGACCATTGGCAGCTCTTCCAGAGGTCCTGAGTTCAATTCCCAACAACCACATGGTGGCTCACAGCCATTTATAATGGGATCTGATGCCCTCTTCTGGAATGCAGGTGTATATGCAGATAGAGTACCATATACATAAAATAATTAAATCTTTAAAAACAAACAAACAAAAAACCTGTACTTAAAAAAAAATGGAATACTGCTGTAGCAGTTAAAATAAAAAAGGTGCAACAACTTGAAAGGAACTAGGAGAAGAGTGAAGAACCAGTCTTAAGAGGTGACATACAATTTCAGTTACATAATGCTAGACCAGGAGCCTGAACCTTCTAGCTCCATCCCATAGCCTGCATCAGGCTCCCTCCACCTCCTCCCTACAGCTAGCTCTCTCTGGAGGTCAGAAAGTAGTCAGTGCTATAACCTGGCATCTCTCCAGTTATAAAACCTGGTTCTTCTATGCTTTTTGTCCTACGCACCACATCGAACTGCATCATGTGATGTAAAATTTGTGCCACCCCTACAAAGCTGTACAGAACCAACTGTTTCCTTTGTTCAAGAGGCTCTAGAGACTCTTCAGCGAGGCTGCTCAGCCTAAAAGGCTCTTCTGCCCACCTCATCCCTCTCAGGAAGGCTCCCCACCTGCTTATTCTTGATCTCTTTTTTTTTTTTTTAAGTTTTTTTTAAAGATTTATTTATTTATTACATATACAGTGTTCTGTTTGCATGTGTCCCTGCAGGCCAGAAAAGGGCACCAGATCTCATTACAGATAGTTGTGAGCCACCATGTGGGTGCTGGGAATTGAACTCAGGACCTCTGGAAGAACAGCCAGTGTTCTTAACCTCTGAGCCATCTCTCCAGCCCCCTTTTTTAAGTTTTTCAGATTTTTTTTTAATGTATATATGCATGTTTTGCCCACATGTATGTAAGTACACCACAGGTGTGCCAGTGTCAGAAGAGGGTGTTGGCCCTCTGGAACTGGAGTTACAGATGGTTATGAGCCACCATGTACAAGTGCTCTTAACCACTGAGGCATCTTTCCAACTCCTAATTTCACTCTCCAAAAAAAGCGGGGAGAGAGCTCATCAGTTAAGAGCACTGACTGCTCTTCTAGAGGACCCAGACTCAATTCCCAGCACCCACATGAGAGCTCACAACTGTTCACAACTCCAGTTCCTGGAAATCCAACACCCTCACACAGACACACATGCAGGCAAAACACCAATGCATATAAGGATAAAAATCAATTTTAAAAAAAGAAAAAGTTAAAAGAAAAATAGAAAGAAAGAAAGGCCAGGCAGTGATGGCTCATGCTTTTAATCTCAGGGCTCAGGAGGCAGAGGCAGAGGGATCTCTGTGAGTTTGAAACAAGCCTGGTCTACATAGTAAGTTCTAGGACAGCCAGGGCTATGTTTCACAAAAAAAAAAAAAAAAAAAAAAGAAAAAGAAAAAGGAATTTTAAATTTAATTATTTTATAGATGTTGTGCCTGCCTATGTATGTCTGTGTACCACATGCACACAGTGCCCAGAGGCCAGAAGAGGGCATCAGATCCCTGGAGCTGGAAGGAACAGTTAGTTGTGAGCCATCATATGGATGCTGGGAATAGAACCTGTGTTCTCTGGAGAAGCAGCCAGTGCTCCACTACTGAATCATTTTTCCAGCCCTTTATTCTCACTCCTACTGAAGGTCCTCTCCATGCTTTAAAGGAAAGCTTCTCCTCCCGTCTGAGGTCCCATCATGCTTAGTCTCCATATATTATCTCCATGTATTTCTGTCTAAGGCTCTCTACCCCACTTGGAGACCCAATCATGGCCTTGAAGCCTGCTCAATCTAATAATCCTCATTCCTAAAGGGAACTATGTATGATGTCAGCCTCTTTTCTGGACCATCTACTGCAGTCCTTGTTTTATAGTTAACATACAACACTACGGAAAGGTATCAGGAGGCACGCGGTACTGAAGGCTGCACAGTCTCACTGCATGTATCTCACTCAATACAAGGCTGGAAATCAGGACTCTAGCTCAACAGAGATCTAGGTCTTACTCCTCCCAATTTCATGGGAAGCCACTCTTTCCTTAAAATAGGTTTACTTTTGAAAAGAGCATAAGCAAATCAGCTGCAGCTACCTCAGTCGAGGGGTTGCAGACCTCCACAGCCCCAAGTGAAAGCACAAAGGGTAGGCAACAGGGTGGTGCATAGAGCCCCAGAGCGCCACGCAGGGTGAGGGAAAGCTGTGCTAGAAGCTGCAAGCCATCAGGTGACAGAGGGACCAAAGCAAAGGAGACGCGGTCATCCTACCTCCTCATCTAGCTGTGCACACTGCTGTTCCACATCCACGGAAGGCAAAATGGAAAGGAAAACAACACTTTAAAATGTTGCAGTTATCGGTCACCCACAGACACTGACCAGACACCACAGGCTGACCTACCTGGCTGTCACGGGGCCCAGGAGGCCGTGGCCGGGCTGCCTGGCGGAGCTGCCCCTCCAGCCTTTGGATCTCCTGCTGGAACTCTTCACGCTCATGCTCACGTTCAGCAGCCTGCTCCTGGAACAAGAAGCCACATGTGAGAACCGTACTTTGGGGAAACGTGACAAAGCCAAGGACTGAGGCTCCAACCACACACACACATCAGATGTGTCTGCTGACCCCGTAACATCCCCTTCGCCATGGTCAGTTTTTCAAAATGGAGCTAAGAGAAGACATCTAATGATAAATTGCAAAGGAGATCTCTGACAAAACCATGGCATTTTGAAGCTGTTGGGTAGGAAGCCACAGTTAATCACAGACAGCTTTGCTCTCTGTAGAAAAACAGACTACAGACACCTCCGAGGATGCGAGAACACAGCTGGACTGCCAGAGATTTCTCCCAAGACCAAGGGAAGAAATATGGGTCAAGAAGATGCCAGAGCCGGGCGGTGGTGGTGCACGCCTTTAATCTCAGCACTCGGGAGGCAGAGCCAGGCGGATCTCTGTGAGTTCGAGGCCAGCCTGGGCTACCAAGTGAGTCCCAGGAAAGGCGCAAAGCTACACAGAGAAACCCTGTCTCAAAACACCAAAAAAAAAAAAAAAAAAAAAAAAAAAAAAGAAGATGCCAGAATACTCACTCAGAATCACCTTCACAACATGCAGGCAAGATCCAAGTACCCACCGTGGTCAAGGCACAAGGCCATTCAGATGAGTATCACACACCAGCCTGCAGCATGACGGCAGAGAAGCTACCCGTGCTCGAGTAAGTTTAAGTGATGTAAACAAAAAAACTTCTTACATCCATGAACTGACGCTGGCTACGTAAATGCTTGTCCAGTGCAGCCAGCTGCTGCTTCAGGGTGGCCACTTCTTCAGTCAGCTGGGCACAGCCCCGGTGCTGTACAAGCTGGTCCTCCAACTCAGACTCCAAGACTCGCATCTGAGAGAGCAGGTTGGCACGGTCCTTCTCAGACTGCTTTCTGGCCTCCCACTGGTCTCTGGTTAGAGATTCCACTTCCTTCTGCAGAGCTAAGGATGCCAAGAAAACAGACATGGAGTCCTACCTCAGAGCATGGACTGCACCAGGCAGGGCTCATGAAACAGGAATGGTGATTGTCAGCGCCCGACCTTGGCAGACTGCTCATAGGAACCGGAAGGGGAATGGCAGAGACAACTTAGGAAAGAGCAGTCACCACATCCGGCTGCCCTGAGAGTGAGATTCAAGCATGGCCCCCATGGAAAAAGCCAAGCATCACCTATCTCCAATACCTTCCCCTCTGCAGAGCTGTGACAAAGGACCTGAGCCAGCCTGTCTCCTGTCAGACTGTAAGCCCACATCCTAACATACCCACAACTCTGTAAGACATTCTCTGAAAATGCAAATTACTTCTGAAAACAAAAATCACATCTTTTAAGTGAAAACTGGCTAAAATTTAGAAGCCTAATATGAGTGTGTCCTGAAGTCAGGGGTGGTGGTGCACACCTTTAATCCCAGCACTTGGGAGGCAGAAGCAGGTGAAGCCCCGTAAGTTCAAGGCCAGCCTGGTCTACATAGAGTTCTAGGACAGCCAGGGCTACATAGACAGACCCTGTCTCAACCACCCCTGTTTAAAAAAAAAAAAAAAAAAAAAAAAAAGTGTGTGTGTCCTGGTAAATCAGTGGCACATCATAATATTCTGAAAATCTGTCTGCATTTGCATTCTCCAACATGAATTCAGCATGAGGTAAAGCCTCTACCCTACTGACAGACTAGTGGGAAGGGGAAACAGTGGCTCTGGAGAACCACTCACAGAGCTGGTGACAAATCCTGAGTGATCAAAAGGCAGAAACATGACTTTCATAAATTCTTACTTTCATTTCACCAGCACTCCAAACTGTCGATCTTTTCTGATAAACTAGCCCCATGAACGTAACATTCTCAACAAATTTCCATGCTGGGAAGGTAGCAGGTAGCGGTTACAGTACACTGTCCGTAAACATGCAGTTATAACAACGCCGTTCACAAACTTGAATTAAGGGGGGAAGGGGGGGGGGTGTCTAAGCTTGGCCAGCTGGCACTGCCTCATCGTGAAGAAATACACAGGCCCCTTTAAAGTCTGATGACACCACCTTCCATTTCACTTCACTGAGGGTGGGGCATGGCTGTGGAGCTGGGGAGCTGGGGACCTGATGGGAAGTCAAACAAGGCATAAAGCCACAGGCAGGCCCAGACCCTCCCAGGTCACCTGCCAGTAGCCCTGCCCAGGGACCTGACCCAACAAATGCCCTAATGGCTACAAAGCATCAATTCTTGCAAAACAGCACAAACAGGACTTAAAATTGCAGAAGTCATTCTGCAATAGAGAAAAGAGTAAATTATCAATGGAACATCAAAATGGGACAATGTTGCCATTTTTAATGAATGATTATTAAGACTATAATATCATTCAGTAATTTGTCACAAAAGCTCTTTTTTCCTCTTAGTAAGTAATTGGAAAAATCTGATGCAAACATACAGTAGATCATGCAGAGCTCACACTCTTTACAAACCTGTGTCCTTGTGTATTGCAGAGATGGGAGTGCCTACAACAGGAAACAAACCATCACAGGGAAGGAAAGAACCCAGACCAAGAACCCGGACCAAGAACCTGGACCAAGAACCCGGACCTAGAACCCAGACCAAGAACCCAGACCTAGAACCCGGACCAAGCAAAAGCCAGCAGCACTCCAGGCAGCATTGAGGCCCTGCACATCCATGACACTACTGACTGCCCTCAAGTGGACATAAAGCCCAGTACCCAGGGGGTTCAGGAGTTCATTTTAGAGGAAAACAGACAGTAAAGATGACACTATCCCCAAAGTAGCCACAACATACACCTAAAGAAATGAAGTAATACCCAAGAAAAGTGAGGCAGAATGGAATTCTCAAGGTTCCTGGGAAGTTGTTCCATATTTGCAGGACCCCAGGTGGCTTGAGGTCATCCCAGGAAGCCTGTGGCCAAGGAAGCCACAGATACAATGTTGGCTCAGGGCAAGAGAGGCCAACTGGATATGAACAATTCAGAACAACAGCCCCAGGGTGGAAGGGTAAAGAGACAAGACTGAAAACTAAAGCTGTGTAAACAATCCCATGTGAATCCCAGCCGGGAAGACCACAGAGACCTTGCAGTGACAAAGCCCAACGGAGAAGAGATTTCCTGGGGCCAGAAGGCCAAAGAGATGTTCTTGTACTGGCCCAGCCTCATCCTGGGTCTCTGCCTGGAACCCACAGGCACTACCCAGCCACAGTGCTGCCCAGAACATCAGGACACACTGTGTGACTGCTGGAGACAAAAATTAGGGGAAAGGCAGTGACAGCCCCAAAGATTCCCAAAGCAGCTCAGGATAGGCACGTGGGCTACATCAGTAGGCTGAGAATAATTTAATAGTCCCTGGGCTCTGAGACTCTATCTACTACATCAAGGTGTCCAGGGACAGGATTCAGGCACAGAGTAAGCACAAGAAGGGGCCAGGCCTTGAAAACTGTTCCAGAATAGAAAAGGAGCCCTCTCTAACAGAAAGTAAGACATTTAACAGAATGGGCTGAGAGCAGAAAACTCATCTTACACACACGATGGGGACAGAGGGAAGCACCAGAGGGGTTACCGAAAACCTGTGAAGAGGACAGAGTGATGCTTATGACCTCGAGTATCAAGGAGGAGAATGGGCCCAAGGGTCACGCTTGCCCACTATGTTCCACAGAAGGAAAACGAAAATAAAGGAATAGAAAAAAACATACAGGAAAAGAAAATATAGAGGGCAAGGCACACACAGAAGTGGAAATGTTGCTGACAAGTCAAAAATAACCTGCTAATGCAGCAGTGTATGTTTCTTGTTTAATCCATTTTCATTTTAAACATTTACAGCTAAATATATAAAATTGGATGAACTTGGTGGCATGCTATAATCCCAGCACTCAGGACACTGAGACAGGAGGGTGGCTGAAGGACTAGCCACAACACAGTAAGACCCTGTGCCTCCAGAAAGTAAAGATCTGATTTGGAAAGTATATTATGGTTTGAAAATCTCGGATGTTTCCTCAAAATCTCCTATGTTAAAAGGCATGGTCCCAAGCCGGGCGGTGGTGGTGCACGCCTTTAATCCCAGCACTCGGGAGGCAGAGCCAAGCAGATCTCTGTGAGTTCGAGGCCAGCCTGGGCTACCAAGTGAGTTCCAGGAAAGGCGCAAAGCTACACAGAGAAACCCTGTCTCGAAAAACAAAACAAAAAAAAAAAAAACCAAAAAAAAAAAAAAAAAAGGCATGGTCCCAAAAAGCTGTTTTCTGAATTGGGGCCTCTGGGAGGGGCTGTATCATGAGGCTCTGACATCGCCAGTGGATGAATCCTTTGCTACAGTCACAGCCTAACAGACTGGGGTGAGAGCTGTGTTATAAACGTGAGAGCTCTCCCTTTCCTCCCTGACTGCAGTGAGACAGATGAGTAGCTTTCCTATTACTCATTTCTACCATGACACGCACGCTGCCTCTCTGCAGGCCTAAAGCCAAGTAGTCATGTCTGAAACCTCCAAGACCATGAGCAAAAGAAACTCCTCCCTGAAGCTGTTTATCTCGGCAACTCCGCTATAGTGGCTTCAGGCCAGCTAGTGCACAGAACTGGTACCAGACACTTTACTTCAGTACGATTTTAGGACAGTTCATTTTCCAGAGCTTGATACATTAACCTGCTGCCCTAAGGTATTACCTTCCCCAGGAGGCACAACTAGCTCATCAGCAATGTCAGCCTTTAAGACCATCTCCCTCTGGACCACTACAGAGCAACTGGATGCTGCATCCTACCAGTTGTCCCTCCTGTGGCCTGTCTTTCCCATAAAACATTCCACACAACCATGGAATCCCACAGACATGCCTCCTAGCTTTTCATATTTCCACCTCTGGAAAGACCAAGTTTATTTACATGGACACTGGGATCAGCTGCTACACCCCATCCCCCACCCCATCCCCTCAGCCTTCCATCAGCTGATGCACCCCATCCCGCTCAAACATCCACCATCACCATCTCTCACCAGCTTCTCTTTCTTTTGCTTCATTAGTGAAAGTTTCCTTCTGGTTCCACAAGGCAGAATTTTCTTCCCTCAGAGAAACCAGTTCCTGGGCTGCTTGCTGCAGCTGCTTCCGCAGGTTCTCGAGCTCCAGGATCAGCTGCTGTTCCGACTCCTCCTTTTTGCCCAGTGCCTCCTGCAGATCAGCTTTCTCTACCTTGAATCCTTCCAGGAGACCTAAAAGACAGGCCAAGTGCAGAGATATGCCAACCTATGGGGACAGATGAGAGACTGCCGGGGCCTGTACAAAATGTTGATGTGGTCTGAGCACTAGAAGATCAGAGCAGGTCACTCCTAGTGAGGAGGCACAGGGTTAATAACCCTCAGTGAAGGGGGCTGGTTCTTCAGACAAGGCCAGAGCCCTGAAGATAACTGCACACCAGCGAGCCCATTTATCTGTGCAGACACCAAAGCTCTGTGACAGGATGGTCATAGGCAGAACAGGGCACCATCTGATGTCTAAAAGACACTGATCCACAGAACAGAAAAGCCCAGTGCCAAGTGACAGCAGGCGTTCCAGGGCCCTCTAAGTCCACAAACAGACTCATCACCAACTCAGGTTCCCTGAGCCAATGATACTTAGCAAATAAAACTTTGACTGAGGGACAAAGCTGGTACCTCGCCCTGACAAGGTCTGTCTAGACAATCTGCTGTTAAAGACCCTGCTCCCATGCTTTCCGCAGGACAGACCTATCTACTTCCAGGCCAGCATGGGTGAAGCAGGATGCCTCCCTCCAGTCACACAGTGTGCCACTCACCCTCTGCTGTGTGCAGCTCCAGTGCCAGCCCATCCTTGGCCGCACTCTCCTGCCTCAGGCGTTCCAACAGCTCCTGCTGCTTCTGCACAGCCTGCGCTATCTCCTCATTCCTATGATGGAACTCCTTCTCAACACAACAGTGGAGCTGGCGTGCTTCCTCTAGCTGTTGAAATACGTTTGAACGTCATAACTACATATAAAAAATCCAGAGGGTATGAAGAGGAGGAGAGAGGAACAGAGTGGGTGGGTGGGGAACTTAAGTTAATATCAGTAGAATTCTAGTACACCAAGACCCCAGGGTCATCACCAGCAGAGCCAGTGCTGAGTGACATTGCCATGGCAACAGTCTCTACCTGGTTAACAGCTCCTCATCAGCTGCCTTTACCATCCCCTCCCAGCATTTGTGTCTCAGCTGGAACTTCCAGGCCATCCACAGGACTAAATGGACCTCTAAACACAAAACACCTACACGCCACTGCCCCCAGCAGAAAACAGAGCATCCAGGCCCAGGTACTCCCTTAGCTCCTCACTAATAGCACAACTCTGGCCTTTCTTGGGGCTCAAGATGTCCACTGGCCTCTAAGGTCCTTTGCTTCTTCCTTGAAAATGGTCCAGAGGCCACTTGTAATTTGTCTATCCTCCTATCCTCCAACAGGCTGCTTCCTCCTGGTTCTGCCCCTTCCTGCAGCCAAGGTCAAACGTAGTTCCGCAAGAGAGGCCTGTCTGACTGCAACTCCACCCATGGCCTTCAGCTACCAACCTTGCATCAGCTTCAGAGAGCTCCTGTACCTCCCGCAAGGCTCTGCTCCCATGACAGGGAGTGATAGATCCTTTAACATCTCCCAAAATCCTTCCCCAAAGACACATGCTCCACAAGGCAAGACTTTTTTGGTTTTTATTTTGTTTTTCAAGACAGGGTCTCTCTGTAGCTCTGGCTGTCCTTGAACTCAGAGATCCAACAAACAAGACTTAATGAAACAGTAGGTCCTTAGCAGCCCTGTGGTGCTTGCTAGGATACTCTCACTGCAAAGTGTGGTCCTCTGGGCCGTTAGATGCTCTCAGAATGGGTGGCTTCCTTACAGAAGCACACAGAGGCCATCCAAAGCACCTGATTATAGTAAGATTCCAGACATGTTGGTTCCTGAGACAGGACAGTAGGTCCCACTACAGAACTTAAGATTTGGTGGGTGAGGAAGAAGCAAGAACTGGAAACTCCAGTTTTCAACACCTGGGAGGAAACACTCACTCTACAGCAATGTTTCACACAAAACCACTTACTTTGTTAACTGCTAACTTCAGAAAAAGAATCTCATTCATTGTTTCCATATCTGCATATTTATTTATTTACTTATTTTGGGGGTTTTTCAAGATAGGGTTTCTCTGTGTAACAGCTCTGGCTGTCCTAAAACTCACTTTGTAGACCAGGCTGGCCTCGAATTCACAGAGATCTGCCTGCTTCTGTCCCCCAAGTGCTGGGATTAAAGGCATGCGCCACTGCCCAGCTGATGTTTCTAGTTAATATCTTTTCCAATTACCTAAAAACATTCTAAAAAATTAACAAAAAAGACCATTTCTTAGTGATAATCTCCAAATATAAAACATTAGTAGACAGTAAAGCCTAAAAAGTAGATTTGCAAACTTTTTTTTTTTTTTTTAAAGACAGGGTTTCACTACAGCCCTGACTGGCCTGGAACTTGCTATCAGACCAGGCTGGCCTCCTAAGTGCTGAGATTAAAAGTATGTGCTGCCCCACCTGGCCCTGTGCTGCTTTTGAGACAGGATCTCATTTAGCCTAGGCTGGCCTCAAACTCTCTTAAACAGAAGATGACTTGGAACTCCTAATCCCTGTTCCCACCCCCTCCTCCATGCTAGGATCACAGGCATGCACCACCACGCCCAGTCCACACAGTGCTGAGGATCAACCCGGAGCCTTTACCAACTGAACCACACCCCCAGGAGAGATCTGTTTTAACTCAATCACATAAACAAAGATTCTAGCTGTCATTCTCACTGACACTTCCGAGAGAATTTTGGTTCAGAAAAAGACTTCAACTAAAGCAGCCTGGATGAGATCACTCAGTAGTAACAAACATCAAAATCAACAAGGGCAAGCAAACAGCACCCTGAAAAGGTCAGGGGTTTCTGCCTCTCAACACCTAAGTGTTACAAAGGGTAGCGGGAGCGGCCATGGACTCAGATCTATGGGAAAGATGAAGATTCTCTTCGTAGCCTGAAGGTTGGAAGAAAGGAGAATCAGAAACACCACAGTGACAGCGGTAACAACCATCCAGCCAGCTCGGTCAGGGTGTCACCTGTCTACCCACCTCTCCACTGGTCTCTGGTATGGGCCTCACCTGTTTGGAGGAGTCCAGGGCCATCTCCAGGAGGCCATCCACAGCCGTGCTGAGGCTCTGGTAGACTTTCCTGATCGGCTGCTCACATTCCAGTGTATTCTCGGGGCTCATAAAAAAGCTTTCACATACATGACTGCTAATTTCAGACACTGAAGATGTCTCTGCCCCTTCAGGCAAAGTTCTGTCTACCTCCAGTAGACCCTCGTCAGACCACATATCGCCAAGGGCTGCGGCTGCAGACAGACAAAGAGATACCCACATCTTCCCTCAGCGAGCTCATCATCCACTTGAAGAATTTAGGGAGAGGTAGCGGATAACTCACTTCCTTAGCAAAATAGCAACCAACCCTGAGAACCAGATAATTTTACCTAGGCCTGACCCTTGCCCTCCCAGAGCATGGGAACTGACAGCGAGCACAGCTCCTGGGGACATGCTAGGACCCCTTCCCAGCACACACATCCCAAACAGGAGACCCATCTTGGGCACGTACCTGCTAACCGGGCGTCACTTGTCTCTGCAGCATCCACATGGTCCAGGAGGAGCCCTGCGCGCTCACTGATCCGGCTCTTGAGGGTGACAGCTGCCTTCAGTGTTTCTCCAAACAAATCAAGCAGTCTCCTCAGAGCATCTCGGAGTACTTTCCTAAGATAGAAAACAATGGTCATCGGCTTGGCCCTGGGAATCCTCCAGACCCTTCGCAAATGCTAACCACCCAACTACAAATGTCAAGTAGGGTCCAAAGTCCTAAGACAATGTCTCAAAGGTCACCATTCTCTGACCTTGACACTAAGCCAACACAGGAAAGGCTTACACAAGGAAACTACTCTTTTCTTGTGGGGGGGGGGGGGGAGGGGGATTGGTTACAGGGAACAAAACAGGACCTCAGTTAAATAATGGATTTCCCTACTGTTTGGTAAAATGTGAAGAGCTGGCAAAGTGTCAGGTATCCAGGTAGTTAATGTTAAGTCTTTAAGACTCAAGAACGACATGGCTGGTGTCTCTCTCTAAACCCCAGATGTCAATCTGTTCAGAAACCCCACAGCAAGCACAGTGGGCTGGGAGACAACGGCAGCGGTGATGTTGCTAGCTAAGCAGCCATGTGACAGCGAAGCACCGACCCTTCGCTCCGAGCCAGGTCTGCATCAGCCCTGAGCATGCAGATGAGAGTGGCGCCCTCCTGGTTCTCCCGCTCCCTCCTCTGCTGCAGCCTCTCCAGCTCAGCTCGGCACTCTTCTATCTCCCGACTCAGCGACAAGACCTGGCCTTTCAGCTGTCGAGAAAAAGTGCTAGAGCTCAGTTAAAACAAGTAACTGCAGAAAATGCCATCACAATTTTCATATTACATTTAATAGAAAATGACAAATGAGGACCATGAGGCTGATTAAAGGCGAAAGTATTGGTTTTTCCTTCATCATTTATTACTTAGCAAAGAAGTATATGTAAAGAACTTCTACTTGTTCCTGATGCTAGAGAAATGAATGGGCAGATTCATAGAATTCATCTCACAAATAATAATTCAAAAAACAGAGGCGAGCTAGGGGTGGTGGCTCAAGAGGCAGAAGTATCTCTGAATCTGGGGCTAGCCTGGTCTACATAATGAGTTCTAGGAGAGCTAGGGCTATGTAAAGAGATGCTGTCTCAAAAAAATAAAACCAAACCAAAACCAAACAAAACAGAGGCTCAGCATCTCAGCAGTTCAGGACAGGTAGTAGGCAGACCGCTTTCACACTGCTGGCTACATGGGCTTCCTACGTTGTCTTAAGCAGGAGCCAGATCCCAGTAATCTGATGTAGCTTAGCTTCCATGGGAAAGACACCAGCCAGAGCACCCTTAATTCAAGGGTCTTTGGCCTGGGCCAGCTGTGAGTGACAGAGACTTTCTAAGAGTCCACGGGTCTGTGTAGCTGACTGAAGGTTTTTCTGTGAGTCAGGAGATGCCAGCCTGCTGTCCAGGGAGCAGCATGTAATTGCACACAGGTAAAGCCACAGAACACGTGGCAACATATAGATGAACAGAAATGGGCTGAGTTTAAGTGTAAGAGCTAGTCAGTGGTAGGCCTGAGCTAATGGCTGAGCAGTTTTAATTAATATAAGCCTCTGTGTGTTTACTTGGGGGATGTGAGTGGGAGAGATTTGTCCCAACTGTCGACAGGCCGGGACACAGGAAAACTACCAACTACAGGTCTGTTGACATGAACATGGGTACCCTCAAATGAAAGAGAAAAGTATAAAGAAGACCACAATTGCCATCCATGCCTGTGGAGACACCAGGCAGAACATAGCAGATATGCCCTCTGGTCAAACAGAAGCACCTCTCCATCCCTAATGCACATCCACATCTGTGTCAGGGCAGAGATCAGCTGACATACTCCAGGTTAGGAAGAGACAAGGAGCCAAAGATAAGGGGCCTCCAGGTAGAGAAGCTGCACACTGCACAGCACCAAGCTGGGAGCATACCTACCCACGACACAAGAGTGCTACAGCAGGACACAGTTGGGCCAATGGCCCACGAGAAGTAAACAGCCTAGAAAGCACAAAAATTACACAGGCTATGCTAGAGAGGATGGCTCAGCAGTTAAGAGCATTTGGACAATCATGAAGACTGGATTCAGTTCTCGGCACCCATGTAACAACCCAGCTCCGAGAGAGTCAGAGACAACAGGATCACAGGGACTTGGTGGCTTCCATCTTCCAAAACATGAGTCCCAGGTTCAAGCAAATATCCTGCCTCAAAAGAATAGGTAGAGTGATAGAAGAGAACATTTGAGACTTTTGGCCTTCTGCACGCACACACACACACTTAAAAAGGAAGAAAGGACAGCAGGACAGAGAGCAGAGGAGTAAGGAGTGTAATTCTGTATCAGCTCACGACACAGAAGCTGACTGTAAGCAGTGTCAGTGCAGAGACCACAAAAATATCCAGACTCCATAAAACCACTGGCTGAGTCAGGCTAATACATAGGTAGCTGGAATTAAAAAACAGAAAAGTTAAGTTTCAAGATAGAAAACAACGACCAAGGGACAGAAAATTAACAGCACACACCAAATGCTACCAGCACATGAAACTATGTGCTGGACAATTTAAGGCAGAACTGTGGCTCTCCAACTTCGGGTGTGCAACAGACACCTGGCACATCCATGTTTGACCCTACAAGTCGCCCTGGAGGTGGCTATACCCATGACTAATGGCTGACATACTCCTGGAGCTTTGTCTACCTACTAATCACATTCTGTTCACTCACATTTGGGTTATGGGGGCTAAGAGCCTTCTAGCAACATCAGTCAAAAAAAGAAGTACAAGCAAACATCTTAGAAAAACTGGATTTTAAAAAGAAAGGCCAAGCACTGAGGGGGTTGTGGGAGTTCTGGGCCAGTCTGGACTATGTGACATGGTCCTGTCCAAAAAAAAAAAAATGCAAGAGCTAAACAACCAAAAAGGATTGAAGAAATGACCAGGCTCTGCAGGGAGAGGAAAATCATAATAATATTATTAAGAAAATTAAATCTAACCACATGAAAGAAGCATGTTCTAACTCAGGAGTGAGTAACTTCAAGGGTTAGAAACAGCAGTTTGTTGGTACCTACTGACAGGTATTATAAGTTAGCATTTATCATGCAGGTAGAGCACCTCTAATGTGAAAATTCAAAACCCAAAGTGCTGCGAACTCAGATATCTGTGTTCAGACATGATGCCAAAGCGGGAAATTCTACACCTGACCTGTGAGTGGGTTACAGTCAGAATATAAGTGCACTAAAAATACTATAAAAGATTACCTTCAAGCTATGAGAAATATAAAGGAACTTTGTGTTTAGACTTGGATCCCATCCTGAAGATATTGTATAAATACTTTAAAATCTGAAAAAAAAATTAAAATATTACTAGTCCCAAGCATATTTGTACCTCAACCTGAAGTAAAAATTATTTTAAACTAACGGTAATTTGCCATTCTGGAGCTTTATTTACTCAAGTGAAAAGATCACGTGGAAAAAAAGTCTTTAGATTACGAATCCTATTCAAATGGTGGTTTAAGATGGGGTTTACTTCTGGATAGAGAATATTAGGAATGTAAAAGAATTACCTTTTGAGATGAAAAGTTTACTTTGGCTTAAAAGAGAAACAGTAGATGAGTATGTTTGAGCCTTTGAGACCAATGGCAATTATCAACACACTCTGCATGTTTAAACCTAATTTCATGAAGGCTTTTCATTATCTTAACCTGTAGAACAGCACCTACCGGATAGAATGATTTTTGGTCTTTGTACTTCAACACTGACAGTTTCTTAAAGGAGTTGCTAAGGAGAATGTGATTTATAGCTAGCAGTGAAAACGCCAAATGCTGCTTTTTGTTTTTGTTTTCTTAAATTTGGTTTTTCGAGACAGGATTTCTGTGTAGCTCTGGCTGTTCTGGAACTCACTCTGTAGACCAGGCTGGCCTCGAACTCATAGCTCCTCCTGCCTCTGCCTCATGAGTGCTGGGATTAAAGGTGTGCCATCACTGCCTGGTGCCAAATACTGTTAATACCTTTGATTCAGTTTTTTTTTTTGTTGTTGTTGTTGTTGTTGTTTCTCTTTTCGGTGCTCACTACAAATTCTAAATAGTTAAAATGGCTTATCAGATAATTTCTGATGACATAAATACTGCTCTGTTTTTATCCCATCTATTTTTAACTGGTATGTCATGGTGTTCTGTACTTTTTACTCATATAGGGTCAAAGTGAAAATTACAATTTCAAATTTATTAAGTTATACTCCGTAACTGATAACCTTTGTTTATACTTGGCCAACTTTATGGTATAGTAGTAACTGAGAGAACTGATAAAATGGCAGAAGTACAGAGTTTCTTCAATAGTAAACAGATATTACACTACTAAACGTGGCTTTTCTACACGCATGGTCCAGTAACTTTACTCAATTCAGTATTTAATCATTTATTAATGTTTTCAGCACCTCTGGTAATGAATTTAAGTTACAGAAATTGTCAAATAGTCTTAATATAAAAAATAAAACTGGATGTTGAAATAAGTTTGATACTTTTTATAAAGAGTTATGTGGTAACTTAAAAAATTAAATTGAGGGTTGAGGAGATGGCTCAGTAAGTAAAGGTGCTTGTTGCACACTACAAGGACCTGAGTTCAAATCCCAAGCATCCAAGTAAAAAGCCTGGTATGCCTACATGCTCAGGTAATGTCAGCAATGTTAGGGGCAGAGACAGGAGGGTCAGGTTCCCAGTTAGGATAGACTGCAAAGTAAGATCCTATTTCAAACAAAGAAACAAAACACCTAAACCTCTAGTCCACACTTCTAAGCACAAATCTAGCTAGTAAAAGATGGGCAGGAGTTCTACAAACTCAGTAAGGGACATTACTACAAACAGTCATTCCAAAGTCTTAGTGCCTCCATCCCACAAAGAAACCACGCGTCAAAGTCAATTCAATCACAACCATCAGGGCCTTCTGGGATAGTCCTAGCCCAAATGAGAGTGAGGGGCAGAGCACCATGACTAGGGATGGAGCCCCAAGACTCCAGAGGCTCCCAAGGGGAGGGAGATGGGAGAGGTCAGAAGGCAGCACTCATGAGAACTCAGACCTTGGCTGCCTGGCAAACAGCCCCCCTATCTCATGCCCTCCCATATGGAGGGAGAATGTCTATATAAAATAGGGAAGGTCCATCAGGCAAGATGAGCCTCAGCACTGTGCCCACTTCCCCAGAAAGTCCAGCATGGTATCACATGCCTGTAATATCAGCACTTGGAGACAGAGGAACATTGAGGATTATGGATTCAAAGCCAGTAGGGACAACAAAACCAGATCCTGACTCAAAACAAAACAATCATAAATCTGAACTAATCCACAAAAGTACCTGGCGGTGGTGGTGCACACCTTTGATCCCAGAACTTGGGAGGCAGAGGCAGGTGGATCTCTGTGAGTTCAAGGCCAGCCTGGTCTACAGAGCAAGTACTAGAGCAGCCAGGACAGAAATCCTGTCTCAAAAAAAAAAAAAAAAAAAAAAAAAAAAAAAAAAAAAAATTCACAAAAGTGTGTAAGAAGGAAAAAAAACTTTTCAAAAACAGAAAAAAATACCAAAAGATACAAGCAGGTATTTCACATATGAAAACCACAAACTTACTATAAACATATGAAGAGATGCTCATCTTATTAGCAAATAAGGAAATGCAAATTAAGGCACATGACATCATTTCATAGCCACAAAACCAGCAGGACAAGTAGGGCTGAACAGACAAGTAGGGTGTGAAGTGTGGGAAGAGCACGGGCACTTTCAGTAGTGAGTCTAGAATGACCTAATCATGTTGGATACGTGCAGAGCACTCTAAGTGAGCACTGTTAGAGCTTGCGAAGTTTCGCACCCTTATGACGGGAGACACAAAGGAAAAATCACAGTAACTTAACTGATTAAAGTAGAAAGGCCCTACTTTGATAACGTCACAAAATGAGGCACTACACTTCACAGACCATGCTGGTCCTCAGCTGCACAACAGAGGCCACTAAGCCAGCAAAATGGCTCGGTGGCTAACGGCACTTGCTGGCAAGCCTGACCACCTGAGTTCAAGACCCGATTCCCACATGGCAGAGAACCAACTTTCACATGTTGTCCCCTGACCTCCACATACATGATGTGACACATGCACGCCCACCTACCTAAGAGTAAATAAACTGGGGGAGAGGGGGCAATAAAAATGTCCCTTGTACAAAATTCAAAAACAAAGTTACACAAGCGGATTATTCAGAAGTGCATTAAGAAAAAAAGAAATGCATTAAGAAATGAAAAAAAAACAAAAAAAACTACAGGATGGTAGCTTTCAAGGAAAGGAAAGAGGTATGATCTCATAGAGAAACACTGTGGAGGTATAAGCTATAAGCTACTGAATCTGGGTAATAGAACATAATTACTTTCCACAATGTTATTTTAACTGAACACGTACAGTTTTAAAGATGCTAGTAATACCATTTCACAGTGAAAACAAAAAATTTCCGAGTGTGGTTCACCTAAAGAAACATCTGTCCTTCTCTTAGCTAGGGAAACCACTGAGCTACATGTGTAACCCAAGTGCACATGGTAATGAGGTGGCCCTTAGTGCATGCGGAGCTGTGCAGTGCAGAAGAGCAGATGCACCTGCCATGGGATCACACACTATACTGGCTCTCAGACATCTGCAGGTACTCCCACACAGCCCTTCCTGCTTAGCCTTATCTCTCTCTTTCTCTCTCTCTCTCTCTCTCTCTCTCTCTCTCTCTCTCTCTCTCTCTCTCACACACACACACACACACACACACACACACACACACACACACACGTTATGATCCTCACTTACCAAGGTGGACCACTACACATTGCCTTTACAATGTCTTTCTGAGTTTACAATTTATGATTTCTAACTCTGCTAACTGCCCCTCCTTTCCTCTTTCTGAGACAGGCCACTGCTCCCTCATATCGTCCCACGGGTTGGGACCGGACTGTCCCCAGAGCCGCACCCTAGGCTTTGATTGCCCTGTTGGCCCCTCATCTTCCTGTGCAGTCACTGTCATGTCAGTCTAGTCCCAGCACAAGTCAGGTCTCGTGTTGGGACAATGTCCCTTTGACCTGTCACTGCCGACAGACCACTGCCCTGATCTCATCAATCCCTCCAACAGAATGGTGGCTCTAACATTTAGTAGCCACAGGCGTTCAAAAACCACAGAACTCCCATTGGTCCCAGCAGCCACCGTACAAGCAAAGGGCAAGAGATACAGCAATGAGAACATGCTGTCACACACAACACAGACCAGCACACTGACCCTGCCATAGTACCACCAAGTTCAGGCCTGCATGACAGCTATCAGAAGAGAGATGTGACGCACTCAGTTTTGAAGGATCAACTGTATGAAAAGACATTAGATTTTTACAGATTATAAAGACGGTCAATTAAAAAAATGGCAAGATGGCTTAGCAGATAAAGTATGTGTAACATTATACAAACTGAGCAGTTTGTAAATTACATATTTATACATACAATGTAAATACAAATAAATCTTCAAAAAGGAAAAGAAATGATGCTTTTAAAGTTGTTTTTGGATTTCTTCGGCAACAGAACAGAAGAGCCAGCAGACTGTGTCCCCTGTATTCAGTTTGTAGCTCTTTGTCTTGTCACTGACCATGAACAGAGAAAATAAAGTGGTTCACATGGGATCCCATTAGGAAAGGCCAACAACAGAGCATGGAGCCCTACTGAAGCCAGATCACCAAAGGTCAACATTGGGCCTTCGAGCTGAGCTGCAGGAACTACTTGGCTAGAGGATGGCTCATTGCAGTCTTCACTTTCCCTCTGTCTCAGGAAGGACTTGAAGGCAGTTTAGAGACACACAGAGCACCTTCTCGTACACAGGACGTTGATTTCCGAGGGAAGCCAGCACAAAGCAGGCAGCCCACGCTCCCACCAGGAACAGAACCATCATGCAGAACACACTGTCTGTCCTAGGGAAGCCTGAAATGAAGCAGGACAAGCTGGGGGAACTGCACATGTGCAGAACAGGTGAGCAGTTTCACGGGTCTGTGGCTGGAATCTCAGGGTTTCACGACAGTTAATCTGACCAGGTAACGTACCAAGAGTTCCACCCCTGCAACTTCTCCCTACCGGGCTGCCTTGGCCTTCTTTACAACCATTTTTATTTTCAGCCTGGGAAAAAAACAACTGTACTTGCTGGTATGGTCAATGTAAAGAACGATGTGTTAGGAGCAGGAGAGACGACTCAGCACTTGCTGTACTGCTAGAAGACCTGAGTTCGGTTCCCGGCACCCATCAATCAGCTAGCAACCACTCATAACTCCAGTTCCTGAGGCTCCAACACCCTCTTCAAGAAGCTCCACAGGCAACATACACATGTGGCATACACATACACACACACACAAATAAAATAAAACTTTCAAGAAATGTTTTTTTTAAAGTTACTCTTAGATTTCTCTAAACACCTAAAAAAAAAAAAAAAACCACACAGAAAAGTATTGCATATTAGAAACTAGAACAAACACTCTTTGGAAAGACCAAAAGGGAGAGACGGTGCACAAAGATCAGCACTTGAAATGAAGATAAACATTGCTAATAGTGAAATACAGACATTCAAACTACATAAAACTGACTACAGCTCTCTTTCCACTTCCTAAGATTAGCCTATAAAAAACAGGTTTGGTTTTGATACAAGAAAATATGAAACAGCCCTATACAATCACCACTCTGCAGCTACTTCTGGACCACAGTCCTTGCTTAGTATCAACAGCCAGGGAGACATCTTCATGGGATACACAGCTCTAGCAAAAAGAAATCAAGCTGGACAGTGGTGGTGCACGCCATTAATCCCAGCACTCAGGAGGCAGAGGCAGGTGGATCTCTGTGAGATGGAGGCCAGCCTGGTCTACAGAGTGAGTTCCAGGACAGCAGGGTTACACAGAAACCCTGCCTCAAAAAAATAGAAAAAACAACAAGAAGAAAGGAAGGAAGGAGGGAGGGAGGGAGGGAGGGAGGGAGGAAGGGAGGAAGGGAGGAAGGGAGGAAGGGAGGGAGAAAGGGAGGAAAAGAAAAGAGAAGGAACAAACTTAAGCTTACATTTTCAGAGACTATTTTTCACAAGCAAACTCCCAAGGGTGGTGATCTGGAAAGCACCCGCCTAACTCCAAAGGGCGGCAATCTGCAAAGCTCCAGCCCCACTAACAGGCTTTCTAGTCAATGAGCCTGCAGAGAAGAGACTCTGCTCTCCAGACAGGTGCAAGATATTTGTGGCTCAGCAGAGCATGAAGGACAGCAAGAACAGCACGTCCATCCCTGCTATTTTGGGACACCGGCCCTGGCATCCTGGGGAGCACTCTGAGAGGCTCTCTGAAATGTCTGTCAGAGCTGGAGAAGACACTGGAGGAAACATCTCACAGCCAAGGCAAGTCTGACCACCTGACAAGACTGGTTCTGCTTATAGCCCTGCCCACGAGGATCCAGGGCAAAGGGTAAAGAGCCGATCACCCTCACAGGAATGAAAACGAAAAGGCCTCGCTGCACACCAGGCCCTGTGCAGACCCCAATTTAGCCAAGCAGAGCCAGAAAGGCAGAAGTTCAAGCTAGAAGTGGGATGGGGTGGAGGAATTCCTGTTGCTCTATCCAGCTAGTAAAACATGGAGAAGCTACCCTGGGGTCGCTGATACACCAATGCCAGCATGCAGCCTGCTGCACAGCAGGATCAGGGGTTTACTGGATTGTTAGTGAATTGTTCAATGTTGTGTATGTTGAAATCCCCCTCCAAAACAAACAAACAAACAACAACAAAGTTAACACAAGGGCTTACAAGCAGGCTCAGTGGACTAGGGTGCTTTATAAAGCCTGACAATTGAGTCAAGCCTTGAAACCCAGAGTGAAAGCCAAGCACTGGCTTCTGGACTTTGTGCTCTGACCTCCACACCCAAACTACTGTACACACACATACACAGATCAACTAAAATGTAATAATAATTTTTAAACCAGCCTTGGCTGCCCTGGAACTTGCTTTGTAGACCAGGCTGGCCTCCAACTCACAGAGATCCGCCTGCCTCTGTTTCTCGAGTGCTGTGATCAAAGGCATACGCCACCACCGCCTAGAAAACGTAATAATTTTTAAGTTAACATAAAATGGTAAAGGAGCACCTCTACCTCACCACAGCCCAACTGCTCCTTTCTTTGAAATCAGCTGTATACAAGCATCCTCATGAACAGGCATCAACTATGCACATCCCTAGACAAGGAGACAGGTGCAAAGAAAGCTACAGCATATCCAGACATGATCAGATACCTCAAGCACCTAACAGCATCACTGTAGATATTGCCTAGCACTCAACAGTGCTGCCACAGATGGCCCCAACCACTTGACAGTTCTACCACAAATGCCTCCAGCACTCAACAGCATTCCCACCCAAGACAAGCAAGGAAAACCGGAAAACAAACCTCATACATCGCTTTGAAAGCCAGTTCCATGTGTTGCAACAGAGAGGATGGGTGAGAGCTACCTATTGGCAACAGGAGAGCAAATCAGTACAAAGACACTGGCTTAGTACACCAGCAGCTCAGGAGAGCACCTCAAGACAGGAGGGACGGTGCTTGTGTAAATCAACCCAGAAACCACAGCATGTGGGCAGACTGGAGCCTCTGGATGAAGACAAGGCTGCCCTCCAAACCCGATCCAATCTCTCTGGGTCTCAAACCACAGTACTACCCTGCCGCAGATCTTGGTCTTCTGGAGACCACTTGCCACTTCGTGCCAACCCTTCAGGGCTGCGCCGTGAGTGGGATCCGGAGACCAGCGCCTAGATTTTTAAATAAGCAATGGGAGCGCATCTCACTTCTAGTCTTCTTTTTACTTTTATGTTCTCTTCTGATTACCTATCAGGGAATGTTCATGTAAATAAACAATTACAAATGCTAATTTCAGAAATCAAGCCACATGTCACAGTAACTGTGAGCTTTTAATCTAGCAAACCCAGGCAAATTTGAGGGCTTTATCTGACAGTTAAAAAAATACATTATTGTTGCCTTGTTTTGGTCTTTTCATAATAATTTTTTGTTTGTTTTTGAAGCAGAGTCTCTCTATGGCTGGCTGGCCTGGAACTCACTAGGTAGATTAGGCTGGCCTCAAACTCAGAGATCTGCCTGTGTCTATCCACTGAGTGCTGGAATTAAAGGCATGTGCCACTATGCTCGGCTCATAATAACATTTTTTTAAAGTTTTTCAAAAATTATTTATTTTATTTTTTGAGATTATAATATCATTACATCACTGCCCCCTTCCCTTTCCACCCTTCAAACTCGTTCATATACCCCTCCTTGCTCTCTTTCAAATGCATGGCCTCTTTTTTCACTCATTGTTATTACATACATATATGTATGTATGTACACACACCCACACCCACCCCTAAATGCATAAATATAACCTAATCAGTCTGCATACTGTTACCTGTATGTCAGTGTTCTGGGCTGACCACTTGGTACTGGATAACCAACTGGGGTATCTTCTGTGTGGAAGACTATTTCTCCTACTCTCAGCATTCCTTAGGTTTTTATTTTTAAATGAATTTTATTTTCTATGTAATCAGAGTTTTGCCTGCATATAAGTCTGTGCATCAGTTGTGTGCCTGATGCCTATGGAGGCCAAAATATGGTGTTGGGTCCCTCTGGAACTGGAGTTACAGACCACTGTGAATTTCCATGTGCATGCTAAGAATCGAACTCAGGTCTTCTGAAAGAGCAGCCAGTGGCCCTTAACCACTGACCTATCTCTCTAGCCTTTACCCTTGTTTTTAAAAAGCATCTCAAGAGAAAGTATTTATAAAAAGAAATCATCTCAATAAACTGGCACATTTAACAGAAACATCCGATGACTTCTGACGCAATGCAGACTCTTCTCTTTCCAAGCCCAGAAGATCCTGAAACAACAGCCTTTCAAATCTAAGAACACACAAGCAGGTGAGCTTCAAGGGTCCTCGGGTGACTCCAGGGGAGTTTCGAGCCTACAGGTACAGAATGCAGAATATGTGCATACACTGTGTTCTATGTATACGTATACACAAACATGTATGCACTGTGTACACATGTGTGTTTATACATGGACCTGTGTGTATAGGCCCAGCAGGTAGGACTGGACTTGATGGGGTCAGGACTTCTTAGCATATTACACACTGGGAGACCATGGTGATGAACATTTTTTCACAAAGATCACAGGAACCTCAACCAGGCCCCTCCTGTCAGCTTCACAAGTCCAAGAAGGGTCCTACTGCTTTGTTAGAGTTCATCTCAAAATCGTCATGTGATATGACAAGACACATAAGATATATTCTGAAGAAGAAACCATACTGTGTGTACAGATTTCCAAGAGTGTTCAGGTGTACTGTGTCGACAGTCACAACCATGTATAGCAGCTTGCTCCATCACATTCTCTACTCTTTCCACTTGGAATCAGCAGTTCAATTGATGCCTACTGTGTCCTGTCTTTGTGGGCAGGCATTTAAATACTGCTTTTAAGAAGGGAAGATGGTTCAGCAGGTAAAGTACTTGCCCTAACTGTGAGTTCAGATCCCCAGTACCACATAAAAGCAAGAGGGCTTGCCTATAATTCCAGGATGCAGAAGGCAAAGACAGGATCTTCAGAGCCACCTGGCCATCTAGACTAGCTGAACCAGTGAGTTCTGGATTCAAACAAGAGACTCAACTTCAATAAATAAAAGGGGGTGATCAAGAAAGACATTCGACAATCAACCTCTGGCCTCCCCACATGTACATGTACACACACACACACACACACACACACACACACACACACACACTCACTCACTCTTCAAGTGTATCCATATGAATGCAAACAAACATTTACACATGCATATACAAATACATACAAATCAAAACCAAAACATTACTCCCCACTGAGGTGAGCTGAGCTCAATCAGAGACCCCAGCACCCACAACCAGTGTGGCTCCACGGTGGTCATCAACTACCTGCCCTAGCGAGTGCAGCATCACTGGAAAGTGTCACCCTATGGGACTATGCATGGGAATGCTTACCTGTGCAGCCTGTTCCTGAGATGCCTGCAGCTCCTGAGGTTTGGCCAACTCTGCTTGGGGCTTCTGCATTTCAACAGCGTGTGTGTCTCCCAGCTCCTGAGGCACAGCTTGGTGCAGCAGGACCTCAGCACCCATGCTACCCAAGGCTGCACTGCCATCCTTCTCTAGCGGGTACCTTTGATGGTGCAGAGCCATAGCCAGTTCCTCCTGCCCAGAGAGAGTTTCCACAGGTGTCAAGCCATGGCATACCCCAGATTTCCCCATCCTAAGGAGTATAAGATTTGCAGAGAGTGGTAAACATTCCAAATGCTTCCTATAATTAAATTCTGCCACCAATAAAGTTCAGTCATGATTTCAAGTAAATATTTGTGTGAGATTTGTATGTTTCTACTTTTAAAATATTATCTTAGAATTTAATTTTATTTTAAAATGTATTTCTACCATTTTTAATTACGTATGGAGTGTGTGTCTGCATGTGGGTATAGGTATAGAGAGCAGGTATCAACAGAGGCCAGAGGTGTTGAATCCCCTGGAGCTGGAGTTGGGTGCCGGGAACCAAACTTGGATCCTCTGGAAAAGCAGCAAGTACTAACCACTCTCCAGCCCAGAACTCAATTTTCTTTAAACCAAATGAATCACTATGGCCTACAGGTTCAGATCTGTGGACTGAGAACAAGGTCTAGTCCCTTAACTTGTACTGGCTCATGGCAAGGGAGAACAGAAAATCTACTGAAACCAAAGTCGCAGTTCCAGAGTATGAGACTGAGGTGAAGACCTCCCAGCAGCCTTAACCAGCTCTCCAAAGCAGTCCAGAGAAGTAGAATGGCTGCAGTCCCTAGGTCAACCTAGACACGAGGATGATGCACCACCTACAGTAGGCATTCCCAGCTGCTCCATGCATTACCACAGCCTAATCCATTTCAGGAAGACAGAGCCCACCATCTAGAGAGGGCAAAGGAAGTATGAAGCACACTAAATGGGTTTTAAATTGGTAGGTATGGTTTATTCATGATCACAGACTCCTGTGTCCTGCAAATACATATAAGCCAACTGTGAGTTTGCCAGAAATTCCTTCTTCACATAGAAAACTTGAAGTACCAGCCAAAAGGACCATCACATCCTTGTTCTTCATACCAAAAAAAACAAAAAACAAAAAAAACCAAAAAAACAAAAAACAAACAAAAAAAGAACACCCAAAACCATTGAATTTCAGAAAATAAAGAGAACCAAGGCTTTGCATGTACAACACAAAAATCAGATCATTCTACTGTGGTCTCAAAACTAAAATTCTTAGAAGGGACTCAGGTCAACTTCAGGGAGCTCCTGAAACCTCTGGAGACCAATCAATGTGAATGTGAACTGAGCTCCAAACAACCCTAATTGACTGTTACCTACCATCTACAGTGAGACCATAAATCACCACTGCTATCAACCGACTATGAGGTACAGATACACATACACAAACATGTATGTGCCAACAGAGATGTACCCATATACACAAGGACGCAGACACAGGCCCAAGAGACATAGGTACGTGATTCACAAACACATTCAGATGTGTAAACAAGACACAGAGACGCATGTCCACAAATGCCCAATCACATATAACATGTGGCCAATACATGAGTAACAGGGAGACTTGCCCTAAGTCAAGAAGGCCCCCGGCATCTCACCTGTTGTGGAGCTTGCAAGTCAGTGGCCAGGCCTTTCACTTTCTCTGTGTGTCTGGCATGCATTTCGATTCTCAAGCTATCTTTTGCAGACTGAAGCTCCTCATCATGTTTCAGTTTCAGTTTTTCCAACTCACGTGTCAAAATCTCTTTGTGAGAAGAGTCCTTTTTCTGTAGCTGTTCCTCAAGCTCTGCTCGCAAAAGCTCCAAAGCCCTTCTGTGCTCATCCCGAATAGTCTGAACGTCGGCCAAGTAACAGGATTCCAACGCATCCAAATTTGACAAATGTCTCATCTCCAAGGCGCGAATTTCAGCGCTGTGTTTTACCTGCAGTTCAGCCACGTGAGTCTCAAGAAGTACCTGCTGCTTGCTCTCCAGGGAGGTAAGCTGTTGGGCGAGCTCAGAGTGGTGCTTGCTCTCAAGCTCCATCCTCAGGGCCTGAAGCTGCTGCTGGTGTCCCTGCTGCAGGAGCTGGAGCTCATGGATATGCTTCTCCTGGGCATCTCGAAGGAAAGCATCTTGTTCCTTGGCAAACTTCTCCATTATCTCTTTGCGCTCTTCCAAAAACCTGAGGCAACACTCAAGGAGAACACAGCCAATAGGGCACATGGCCACACTGTACATAGCCCCTCGGAGCCACAAGATACACTTCTCACAGAGAGACGCCTGGGTTCTGGATTTGAACCTTCCCTAGGATAAACCCAGGGGCCATATGAAGCCTGAGTAACTCCAAGGCCAAGTGCCATGGAGTCAGCAGTTCTTAAGACTGTGGGAAGACGCAGCACCCATAGGGAAACTGCACACACAACCCTACAGGAAGGATCTCAAACAGCAGGCTCAAACACAGGTCACCTGTGACAGCATTTAACCCCAGACTTCTCTGTACCTTGACAGGGAAGACTATTACCTAACAGGGCCACAAGGCAGTCCAAGGGGCCAGGGGAAGGAGGGCAGAAAGCCCAAGGGAGAAGGAAGCCGTAATTGAAGGAGAGGAGCTGATCCCACCTGTAAAACAGTGACCAATCAGATAGTGCCGAGGTCCCTGGCAGGAAAAGGCTATGTTTCATGGTAAGCTTGTTAAGTTTACCTACACGAGCAGTGACTTTCGAGAGAGCGTGTGCGCGTGCACATGTGTGTTGTGTGTGTGTCTCTATCCACATATGTACCACAAACACACATGCAGAGGCCAGAGAAGGGCACTGGGTATCTTTATGGATCTCTGTCTCATTCCCTTGAACTAGAGTATCCCACTGAACCTGAACCAGCCCACTCTTAGCTAAGATGGCTGACCAGTGAGCATCGGGGATTTATCAGTCTTCACTCCCAAGCAGTGGAGTTACAGGCATGTGTAGCCATGCCTAGCTTTTACACTGAGTGCCAGAGAGTCAAGTTCATGGTCTTTAATGCTTTCACAACAAGCTCTCTTCCCCACTAAACCATCTCCCAGGCCCAAGGGCTTTGACTTTCTCAGCCATGGGTCTTCCACAGGGTAGTTTGCTGCAGGATTCTATGAGACAGGAACTTGAAGGTCCTGTGGAGTTGGAGATCTGACCCAGACAAGAATGGGTCACCTAAACTCGAATCTCAAACTCTTTAGCACCCCTGATGCTGAGAGCTGGGGAAGGTGGAGAACAAAATGGGGCCAAACCACCAGCAGATTCAACAGTCCCCCAAGTACACATCAGCCTCTGCAGCCTGAGGCCTGGGGGCTGCAGAAGAGGTGGCACAGTGGAGGTGAACAGTTTGTTTATGTTCTAAATCCGCAACTTCAGGAAGTGTGTGATTGAGAAGGAAAGGTTTCCTTTAAAAACAACATGCTTAAGTTGAAAAGACACACAAAACACTTATCTCAATGAAGGACATGTCCACATGAGACCTCATAAGTGAGGTTTAAGATTCTGTTACTGAATGCTAGGGATGGTGGCAATGCCTTTAATCCTAGAACTTGGGAGGCAGAGGTAGGCAGATCTTGGTGCATTTGAGGCCAGCATGGTCTAAATACTGAGTTCCAGGACAGCCAGGGCTACAGAGAAACCTTGTCTCAAAAAACCAAACAAACAAAAAGAGTCTGTCACTGAGAGAATGGAGAGATGGCTGAGGAGTTAAGGGCACCGGCTGCTCTTCCAGGACACAGGTTCAATTCCCTGCACCCACATGGCAGCTCAAAAAGGTCTGTAACTCCAGTTCCTGAGGATCTGATGCCCTCTTCTGGCCTCCAGAGGCAGTAGTGCACAGACATACATATAGGCAGAACACCATCCATACACAGAAAATAATTTTTAAGAATCTAAATACATGAAAACATTAAAAATAACAAAAAACAAAATTCAGTTTGTTGTAACAAAAATCTGTCACTGAAATTTTAAAACATGCAAACAAAGAATAAAAGCATAAATGGGCACAATGCATCTATCTATAATCACAGCAGGCAGAAGACTCTGGTGGAAGGATTAGAAGTCAGAGGCCAGCCAGGGCTACACAGAGTATGAGGCCTTTGAAGCCTACACAAGAAGGCTATGTCTCAAAATAAAAGCTAGATATGATGAGATGTACCTATATTACAGCACTTAGGAGGCTGAGGCTAGAGGACTGTAGTGTACCTCTAAGACAAGCTTGGACAATAAAAGGAGACTGCTTCTCAAAAACAAAGCGGCAAACAAGAAGGAAGACACATAGGATACATGCATACTCATGTCCGTGCAAGGCACTCAAGCTCCACAGAGAATGTGACCATGCTACTCCCAGCATACCTACTATGGAGCACAGCCTTCTCTTCTGGTTTAGTAGTAAAAATGGGGTATAGTACACCTTGTTCCACCTCCTTCCAGGTTTTCTACCCAATCAAGATCTACTCTACACCCTCCTGGGTCCCTCTGAGCCTCTGCCAGCACTTTGGGCAAACGGCTCCACACCAAACCCACCACTCCACAACATCACCCACCTATTCTGGGCCATCATCAGCTGGAGGGCACAGTCTTCCTTCTCACGGAGGAGCATGACGTGCTCCTCATCCTGGGCCACAAGGGGCTCCTGGCCACACTGGCTACAGGGCAGAACTTCATCTCTAGTGAGTTCTTGTTCCAGCTGCCTCAGACGGCCCTGCTGCTCCATCAGAGATTTCTCCAGGTCCAAGATCTGGGCCGCCTGCTGGTCCTGCAGGTGCCTCATGCTAGACTCCCGAAGCTCAAATCTGTTTACTATGGACTGTTTCTCAGACTCGGCCTTTTCTTTTAGCTCAAGAAACATGGAGGTTAATCTCTCTTCAGCTTCTCTCTTTAGGTCCTCGTGTGAATGCTCCCACTCTGCTTCCTTTTTTTGGAACTCCTGCTTCAGTAGTTGAATCTTCTCCTCAGCTGTCTTTAGTTTTACCTGATGGTCTTCAACTAGACTGTGTCTGACCTATAAGACGACATGGTTTTATGTAAGAGGAAAGAAATGAGAGAATGCGATGACTCCCAGTGGACCCCTGAACATGGAGATTTTACAACTTATTTTAAAACACAGCAGTGGGAATACATCTTAGGTTGATGGGAATGGAAATACTCAAAATTAAACAAAAGTAAAACTGTGCTTTCTTCCTCCACAAGATCCAACTCCTGAAACCACGCACACAGGCACGCAATCACATGCACCTAGAGCAAAGAGGGACCGACAGGTCCTTTGCAAGGGGGACCCAAGAGAGGCAAGTTTAAGTCATCTGATCTATAATAAATGAAATAATTCTAAAGGTCACTTAAATAGGAAGATAAATAAAAAGCTGAGGATAGGCAGATACCTTAAATTTCACTAAAGAAGAAAGTATGGAATAAACTCTACCATAAGAAGCAAATTAATGTCAAAAAAGAATGTGAGAGTGATCACGATTCTCCATCAAACTAAAGCCTATGTTCCTTTTTTTTTTTTTTTTTTTTTTAAAAGATTTATTTATACAGTGTTCTGCCTGCATGCCAGGCAAGGGCACCAGATCTCATTAGAGATGGTTGTGAGCCACCATGTGGTTGCTGGGAATTGAACTCAGGACCTCTGGAAGAATAGCCAGTGCTCTTAACCTCTGAGCCACCTCTCCAGCCCCCTAATGTTCCTTTTTTCTGGTAATGAGTAAACAAATCTAATCAGACCAACTCCTGAGTAGAACACCAGACATGGTCCAAACTCAGGCTGACCCTAATTAATGCAGACGTAGAACAGGCTCTGAGAGCAGGCAGGCTAAAGCTAAAAGAATTGTCAAAACACTCATCCCAAATAGAGATGGCATGTGGACTCTGAGTTCATCAAGATAACTGCCTGCTAAAACAAAATTGTAAAAGCCCATAGAATCCAACCTCACAAGATATCCCCTACAATATCCAGATGTAACACAAAACTAGAGGATATAAAACAAGCAAACAAAACCAGAAAATGGGACCTGTGCTAAAGAGATAATACAATCAATTCCAAATAGTCCCAAGCTGGCAGATAATAGAATCATCAGAACAGAGTGCAAACCAATATGTAGGGCCCTGGTCTCCTCCCATATTGAGTAAAGCCGTTGCCTTGCTTGCCAACCTTGACCAGATGTCCTCCCTATGCTGATTCCCTGCCGGTATCCACCCTCCTGAACACTTAAGGGAAGTTCCTTGTTGCTGTATCCTGCATATTGGGCGTTAACAGCTTAGATGCAAGAATGTAGAACATTCGGTAGCGAACTTCTGCCCTCTGGGGTTCTCCCATTGTGCTGTAAGCCTGTATTTAAAGTTTCCTCCCTCTTTCAATAAATGGCATTCGCATTCTGCTGAGGCAAATGACCCGCTGTCTCTTGTCCCTGTTTTTCGATCCACAGCCCCTCGCTCGGACATGGTGAGCGGGTGGTGGTAGTGTGGGCATTATTGCTACACCAATACTTAAAACCCTGACCAAAACAACAAAACTTGTCACCAAAGACATTTTAATGCAGCAAAGATATTAAGAATAAAGATGGAAAAAAGACTTTAAATAAAAGAAAACTTGTGCAAAAGACCCAAAAAACAGGAAATGCTAAAGAAAATTCTAAAAATAAGGAAAAACGATGTACATATGGACTCAGATCCTCAGGAGGGAATGAAGGGCCCCAGAAATGCTAAGAAAGCCCAAGACTATTATTTCCCATAATAGCTTTCAGTTTTCTCAATTTGTTTTTTTGGGTTTTGTTGTTGTTCTGTTTTTATGTTTACTTTGAGATAGGGTCTCAAAATTTAAGCCAGGCTGGCCTCAAACTTACTATATAGTCAACAATGGCTTTGAACTCCTGATCACAGGGCCCCCCCCTCGGCCTCTGGAGTACTAGATACTGGGATTAAAGGTATACACTACCATACTCAGCTCCCTTAATTTCTTTCAAATACCTGCCTTTTCAGAGCAAATCTTATACCATTGTTATTGCTGAGGTAACAACATACATGGACGTTAACACCGAGGAAACTGAGACACAAAAGGTGAGAAAAAAGGAGCAGAGGAACATACAGAAAATTAATAATAAAATGGCAGACCTAAATCTAACCACATCAAATAACTGCATCAAATGTTCATAGACTCAGCACTATAATTAAAAGGCAGAGATTATCAAAATAAGTTAATATTTAACAATACAATCTACATGAAATACACTTTACATTCACTAACCTAAATGAAAAAGATATAAAAACAAAAAGCTAAGAAAAGCACACGATGCTTATTCAACATAGTGGCACACACCTGTAATCCTAGCACTCCATAATTTAGCAAGACTGTTACGCCAGAACCTTTTTTTAATGAACATCAAGGTTGGCATGACTATACCAATAAAGAGAGAAAATTGATTTTAAGGCAAAGAGAATCAGGAGATATTTCTTTAATAATAAAAAGTTAAATCTGCCGGGCGGTGGTGGCACACGCCTTTAATCCCAGCACTCGGGAGGCAGAGCCAGGCGGATCTCTGTGAGTTCGAGGCCAGCCTGGGCTACCAAGTGAGTTCCAGGAAAGGCGCAAAGCTACACAGAGAAACCCTGTCTCGAAAAACCAAAAAAAAAAAAAAAAAAAAAAGTTAAATCTTCCAGGAAGCTATAATCACAAACAAGTAAGTGTATAACAGAACTTCAAAATGTTTAAAGCAAAAATTTAACAAAATTAGCATAGGAGAATTCCACACCCACTTATTATTATTGTTGTTTGTTTTGTTTTTTTGAGACAGGGTGTCTCTGTGAACCCTGACTGTCCTAAAACTCACTCTGTAGACCAAGCTGGCCTTAAACTCAATGATCTGCCTGTCTCCGCCTCAGGAGTACTAGGATTAAGGGCGTGTGCCACCATGCCTGGCCACATTCCTTTCTTGAACTGATTCTTCAGATAAAAACGTGAACAGGGAAACAAGCATCTATTGTCTAAGAACCTGTCTTGAGTCCAGTGTCTGGAAAGATCACAGGCCACAGACTACAGAATGCCAGCACATGAATAGCTGCTGGCTTGGGTGGTTCACACAGCTTTCCACAAGGCTCTTTCAGGTCTATCTTGTCCAAGTCCTTACCAGTTCCTTCATATTAAAGGCAACTTGGTGATCAAACTTGAAGGCAAAAAGACTCCTCTAAAGTTCTTTTCTGATGAAGAATGAAAATCCAAAGTCATTCACAAAGAACAGAGGCGTGAGGAGGGCAGAAGGTCTGAGGGCAGACATGTTCTCAGACAAGTTAAAAGTATGATGAAGAGAGCACGGCTTAGTTAACATACAAGCAGCAAAAGACAAAGAGATACCAGTTCCCACTCCTTGAGCTGCACTGGCTGCATAATGAAGCCCTTTTGTAACTTTGAAGAGGCTGACAGTTCCCATTCTGTCCATGCCCATAATGGTACGACAATGACTGTCTCAAACTCACAAATACCTAGGGGGAGGCTCAGTATCTGAACAATCACCATGAAGGATGTGAAGAATCTGGACATACTTTGAAGACAGTGGCATGAAGATCAGAAGATTGCCAGTGCCTTTCCTAGGATCCATGAGGATGTCTGACCATTTCCTTAAGGAGCCAAACTGGCTCTGCCCTTGGGTACCAGACCTTAACGAAGCTCTCTGGAAAACCCACTTGCATTTCTTTCCTCAAGCATCTGGTGCGCACACTCCTATAGCAATGCCATACATAGTTCAGGGTGTCCTGAGGACCGCCTTGTGCACACAGACCACAAGCCTTCCAAAAGAAAACAGAGCCTTGCTGAGGGTGACTACTCACGCTCTCCAGGTCCTCTTTCAGGTGGGTCTCGTGCTGAAGTTTCTCCTGTAAGTTTCTGTTTTCTATTTTTAAGAGTTCAATTTCTTCCTTGAGCTCAGTCTGAAGAAGTGAAAGTTTAACCTTGTGTTCAGCTTCCAAAGTCAGGATTCTTGCAGCCACCTGAGCATCGACCTCCAAAGCCATGTCCTGTACATACTGGAGATGAACTTGTGCAAGCTCTTGAGGAACAAGGGAGAGAGAAGAGCATCATTGACTGTGTCATCCACAGACAGGCACCAACAGAATGGCAGCAACCTTCAAGATTTGATCTAATAGGACACCTCAGCTTTAAACACCCGGTGCAGAGCCGGGCGGTGGTGGCGCACGCCTTTAATCCTAGCACTCCGGAGGCAGAGCCAGGTGGATCTCTGCGAGTTCAAGGCCAGCCTGGGCTACCAAGTGAGTCCCAGGAAAGGCGCAAAGCTACACGGAGAAACCCTGTCTCGAAAAACCAAAAAAAACATCTGGTGCAGACTCATGACAGGAGAGGAACCAGGTCTTCAGTGTCCTCTTTGCAGAGTACAACCCTGGCCTACCCTTAGTTGTGGCATTCCCTGGGGTCTACACAGCATACACGTAGGTAGCCCAAGGTATTTCTTAAGGTCAGGCACGATGTGCAACCTGCTGCTGGTCACCCAGAATGAGCCCTATGCCCAGCATCAGACACACAGGGACAGGCACAGGTTATTCAAGGTTTCAGCATCGGAACTGAGCCTGAGCTGAGGCACCTTGGAGGTGAGTGTGCGAGGTGGGCACACTGACTCCTCTAAATCAGGCCTGGATCTTCCTCTACGGAAGATACAAACAAAGGCACAAGCCCTGGGTTTGGAGCAAGACCAAGTACTCAAGTCATGCTACAGGGACTGCATGGACAAAGCAGCACAAGTGACAGAACATGTCACAGCAGCTGTGGAGGTCCCTGGTACAGCAAGGACAAGAGCAGTAAGGGACAGGTGCATGCTGGTCCCTGGCTCTTAAGTGGGACTGTGCCCTCTCACCCTGCCCTGTCCAACAATGAATGGAGCTCCAGGACAAGTCACACAACATGTCACACAACAGCAGTATAGACACTGATCCCACCACTGCCTGAGCCCAGGCCCTCAGCCTGGCTTCCTCACCTCCCCTCAAGGCGGACCACTGTACCCAGGAGGCAATGGAGACATTGAACAGCAATGGAGACAGTCACTGTGTTTCACACCAGCTGGCCTCTGCTGCCCCCCTCTAGAATCACTGGGAGTGACTGCTATCCAGACCTATGGGACCACACCTCTAAAATAACCAGAGTCTTTCTATGCTACTACCTCCAGGCCACCCCACAGGAGCTCCTTCCCTCATGCTCCCTGGGTGACCCACAACCTTGGTCTGACCGGCTGAGCCATCGTGCTGGGCCAGAAGAAGCATAGCAGAAGCTAAGATCTGTTCCCCTAGGTGAACAGTCACTTATAATCCTGCATGCTGCTCCTGCAAGTCTCTCCTTGAAAGTGAGACGTCAATTCCTATACCTAGTGTGCAGCTCCATCAGACCCAACCCTGGCTGGAGAAACCATCTCTGTAGACAGAGCAAGCCCACAGCAGGCCGGTATCCTCCGCTAAGGCCAGCCCTCTCCTAACTCAGCCCTATCTAACAGCACTCGCTCAGGGATGAATCCTCTCAGCAAGGGTCTGTATTACACTGTGGCAGGCTCATGGTCTTCATATGGATACCACTAACTCCAGCCGAAGCAGCCACATGTCCGGGTGCTCAGTGGGCATAAAACACGAGGAAGGCAGCAGCCTTCTCCCAAGACACTCCCCAGGAGCTGGCATTGGCAGGAAAATAAGGAGCCTGGAGGGGCAGATGGGACGCACCCTGGCTGTGCTGGTCGGAAAGCACAGGTGGGAGTCTCTGTTCAGCTTCCTCGGGCCTCAGGTGGAAGCTGTGCGACTTGTCCTCCTTGAGTTGGAAATCGAGGGAAGAATTCAACACACCGGCTTCATGCCTGCAGTCTTCTTCCAGTCCTGCTTGTAAACTTGTCGAGTTCTCCTAAAGGACCACACAGGACAGGTGAGTCAGTGAGCCCCATCACCCTGTTCTCTGTTGCTACTCTTGAGACACTTCCTGCTGTGTTCAAAGGAAAGCATAAACCTAGCTAGGTTCACTAGACCACACAACTGATCTGGTACAGACACGCCACAGTACTCCTTCCCATCCACCACTGTCCAGACCAGATTCCAGAACCCACAGAAGCAGTGGCTACAGCCCGAGGACAGCATGCACAAGAGGCCATGGCAGCAAGTAGAAGCCACCCTACCCATGGGTTTTCCCTCACAGTTAGGTGCCTACAGGATCTAATGGGCTCCCTTTATTGATGTCCACTCTACTGTCTGTTGTTGGCACCTCCCTCCACCCTTAAGTTCAGTTGTCTCCCTGCCCTTGGTATCTCTGTGTCTAGTCTCCTATCCTAAGCCTAGGCCTCTCTCAAACTCTGTACTTCTGTGATGTGTCACCCAATAATGACTATTCCGATGCCTATCATTCAGAGCACTGGCCCAAGTCAGTTCAAGGGAGCACGGAGGGCCATTTTAGCAGTCCCTCCACAGCCTGATCAGAGTTCTCCGAAAGTCTATTCTCTCTTGCTTACCTCCCAGGATTAGCCTGTCTGTCCAGAAGTTCAGCTCACCACTTCAATCACTTTTTGTCCTCACAGGCATTTTTCCTACAACCTCAGACATCAGGTCCCATTCCTGTGTCAGCCTCAGTCTCAAATCAGTACCTTCCTGCAGCCGACCCCCATGTCTCTCGGGAGGACCTGCTCTGGCCTGAGATCTCTGATGACTGCCCCTGGGAGCCATAACTGTCACTTCTCTGTTTCAAACATACCATGAGCCACATGGAGGTAGGATAGGCCTCCACACTTCCTGATTCCAACTTCTATGGCATCCTCTCTGCCACTGAACATCCCTCTCAGAGCCCGATTCTGGACTTGTTCAGATGTGGGGCAAGGATACAGTCCCTACAAAAAGGAAGAGGCAACCCAAGTGGATCTCTAGTTGCTGCCAAGTCCCCAGCCCTAAGAACAGGCTCTGCCCTGCAGGTTCAGAGCACTCTTGCATCATGATAGAATGGATGGATCAGCACATACTGAAAATGTAGCCATTGGACCTATTTTCCTCAAAACTTAAAAAGTCATCACCCTGAATTTCTACTGAGCCCAAATTACCTTTTAAAACAAGACTTACATTCTCATTGTTAGAGAATGAGTATCATGAAACTGATGAGATAGATTTGGCCCTGTGACAATAAGTAGACGTGGGACAGTGTTGTCCACTGAGGGTAAATAAGGGGATAAGCAAGCAGGATGAAGTCACGGAGGATCCCTTGGCCCACTCTGAGGAAAGAGATGTCAGGCCCAGTAAGCAAAAGAATGAAAAACACCCCATCAGAGGACAAAGGTGAAGAGTGCTAGAAATATTCAAACCAGAAGAAGAAGCAAAGAGATGGAATACAGTCATAACAAGTGGAATAATAGCTGATACACAAGTGAGAAGACACTCAGCTTCATGAATAACCAAAGAAATGTGCACACAAGAGACAGTCACTCAGACAAGGAGCATCACACTTTGGTGATGTCCACTACCCAGCTATGGAGGACCAGTCAGGAAAACTGCAGAGGACTGTGGCCTGTCAACATTTTACATCATACTTACATGCATTTATTTATTTATTAAACATAGAACCCATCATTTGTATCTCTACACCTTCCTGACACTTAATTTTAAGAAAAATGTTATTGATAAACGTATGAAAAGCAAAAGCAGAGAAAAGCGGTGAATCAAGCAGTGAATCAATGTCAAGTCACGCTGGCAGATGGAGACCCTGCAGCTGGGACTCCCAGGAAAGAGAAGGACCAAGGCCAGGATGGACGCTCATGGCGGACAGGAAGCCCTCAGACTAGGAAAGGCAGGCTCAGGGCAGAGTCTACCAAGTGGACAGCACACTCTTTCCTTGCACACACCAGGGTCCCCAGGCACAGAAGCCGAGGGGTGTGTGTGAGTCAGGGGGTGGTTTCCTCCTGCTCCTTTCCCTGGGTAACAAAGGTAGCAGAAGCCCCCACTGGGGGGCAAATGAACCTTCAACGGAGGAGTCCAACGACCCAGGAATGACACCAATGCCGCCAGTCCCCTTAGTGCACCTCTGAGCTAGTACACGGAGCTCACTCGGATACATGGGATTCACAGTACACATGAAGGAAGTGGTCACAGTCACCAACATGCACAGGGAACACCTGCCTTCAACACCAAACAGAGACCCAGACAGACCGAAAATAGAAACAATGCAGGATGCAGACATCTTTAAGCACTAAAGAGAGGCCAGAGATGGCTCAGCAGGTAAATGCACTTACCACCTTGCCCTGAACCCCCACATGGTGAAGAAAGATCTGACCCTCACAAACAGACCTCTGACCTCTACACATAAGATCAAAATGGTAATAAGTTTACCTGAAATCTGGCAAAGTGAAAACAAACAACAAAAAATCCACCCAGAAAATAGAATCCACACAGCTATGGGATTAATGAGAAAACATAAGAATGCTGGGCTTTGTTCTGAAGTCAGTCATGAAGCTCCCAAGAGTTACAGATGACAGAAAATACAGAGGCCAATGAACACTCCAACCAGGCAGAATACCCATGGAGAACCTGACAATCAGAGGCCTCACCTTCCATCTAGCATGAAAAAGAGTCCATGCAGGGTTGTGAGGTTCTCACACCCCAGAAAATTAACAAGAGCCACAGGATGCAGCCACACCAATGGGGTATAGGATGGAACACGGGGGAGCTCTGTCACATTTACCAGAGCGAGGAGAAACCAGTTATTCATAGCAAAAATGATATCAAGGGCTGGAAAAAAACCTGTTATATGTTGAGTTGTGTCTCCCTCCCAAGTTATATGCTATATCGAGTCCTAATCCCCAGGACCTCAGGATAGGACTGTTTAAGACGGGGTGTGTAAAGGGTGACGAAAATAGAAGGACATTAGAGCAGGCCATAATCCTGCTGACTACATCTTTATAAGGACATGAGATGAAGGACCTGGGGATGTAACCCAGTTTATATTGAGCACTCATCTAACATATATAACATAATATAAGATTTGATCCCCAGAACTGCATAAAACCAAGTGTGACAATGCACACCTGTAATCCTAACACTTGGGAGATAAAGGCAAGAAAATCAAAAGATGAAGAGATGATGATCAATGAGATCAGGACGGACGGACGAACGGATGGATGGATACACGGACACACACACACACACACACACACACACACACACACACACACACACACACACACACGAGGAACTGGGAAAAGCACTTCATTTGCAAGTCAAGAAGCAGCATCCTACAAAGGACTAAGCTGTACCACTTTGATCTTGGATGTTATATTTAAGTCCCAAGTCCATGATTTGTCATAGCAGCCTCAAGCCAACTAACACAGCATCACAGAGAGCAATCACTTGTGGCCATTCACATCAAAAGCTGGTGCCAGACAAGGCGGAGCACGCCTGCAGCCAGGACAGGGCTGTGCTGAAGACTGCACTGCTCAGTACAGCAGGCTCTGGGGCTGTTGGAACATGAGGGAAGAGAATCAGGCGACCTCAGCGCACAGCATGCAAATGTTCAACAGCTGTACGTGCTGGAGGCCGCTGCTTGGTCTGCAGTCAGGGAAGGCCCCATCAGCCCTGTTTGGAAATGTTCGGATAGTGCTAGCCCAGAGGCTCAAAATGACAGAAATAAAAACATGGTGACAGTTCAGGAACAAACAAAGACTAATGAGAACATACTTAACACGTGACTAGAAACAAAACAGTTCCAGAAGACAGCAAGATGGCTCAGCAGGTGGGGATGCTTGTTGCCAGGCCTGACAACCTGGTTTCTACCTGTGGGACCCACATGCTCATAGAAGAGCAAAATCACACTCACAAAAATTGTCCTCTGACCTCCACAGGCGCACAAAAGAGATGTTTAAAAAAACCCAACAAGCTAACTCCACACCTGTCAGAATGTCAACGCTGAGGCTGACAGGTGTGCAGGGTGGCAGAGGAAGCCCCGTGACAGCTGGGAAACGAGCAGGACTAAGCCAGCAGGACTGCGGAGGAAGGACACAGCAGCCTCAGACAAGCCAGGACACACAGGTGAGGTGAGAGTGACGTGGTGAAGACGGAAAATCGAGTCCTCCTCTGTGTGAGGAGGCAACAAGGGCAGAACAACAGGTTTCATGAGGCGAGAGACAGCCGATTTCTAAGGCAGAGACGAAGGACTCTCAACCTTCTCTCAGATTCAACACACAGCCTGTCACCTGCGGCTGCTCAAGCTGATGATCTAGTGGGTCAGGCGGCTCCTTTGTTTCTCGGCCAGATGTCTCCTCCGGAAACACACAGGATGAACTAGAGAGAGAAGACACGTATAAAAGCTTTAGTGTGCTGGGCTTGGCGGTACATACCTTGAGTTCCAGCACTCGGGAGGCAGAGGCAGGTGAATCTCTGTGAGTGCAAGGCCAGCCTGGGCTACACAGTGACCTCCAGGACAGCCAGGGCCACACAGTGAGACCCTTTCTCAAAAACAACAAAAATAAATAAAATAACAATTAAGGCTTTGGGGGCTAGAGGGATGGCTCAGTGGTTAAAAGCATTGGTTGCTCTTGCAAAGAACCTGAGTTCAATTCCCAGCACCCACATGGTGGCTCACAACCGTCTGTAGCTCCAGCTCCAAGGGAGCCAACACCTTCTTCTGACTTCCATGGGTACGTGGTACACATACATACATGCAGGCAAAACATTCAAACACATAAATAAACATTAAAATTTTTCTAATTAAGCTGGGTGGTGGTGGCGCACGCCTTTAATCCCAGCACTCGGGAGGCAGAGCCAGGTGGATCTCTGTGAGTTCGAGGCCAGCCTGGTCTATGGAGTGAGATCCAGGAGAGGCACCAAAACTACACAGAGAAACCCTGTCTCGAGAAAATCAAAAAAAATAAAAAGAGAGAGAGAAAAAAAATTGTTTGTTTGCTTTTAAATAAAAGCTTTAGTGCACCCTTTTCTTGCCCATCCTGACCCTGGGCCCAATCACACAGAGGTATCTATTTAAGGACCAGATGATGCTAGGTCTAAACCTGCTTAGCCAGTACTATAACACGGGAGAGTGAGACTGAACCACAGGACTACACGTTGGCTCTACTGGGCTTGGCATGGTGGTACACACCTTTAATTTCAGTACTAGGGAAGCACAGGCAGTTCCAGGCCAGCCAAGGCAACAACAACAAACCAACACAACAACAAAAACCCAGCTCTGCTGTACTCCGTTAGCATGAGATCACAACCAGAAGATGCAAACTTAGCCCAAAGCCCCACCACATTTCAGAAAGCCACTGAACAGGAATAATATTTCCTTTACCCGATTTCTGTAGACTCCAGAGAATCCTCCCTGGCCTCCTGCAGCCGCTGTTGGAACAAGGTCAGGTCTTCTTGGTATGTCTTCTCAGCATCCCTCAACTTCTTCTCAAAATAGACCCTCAGGTGCTCCAGTTCTGACTCGTGCTGGGCTCTCTCTTGCTGCTGCTGCTGAGCAAAGTCTGACCGCAGATGCTCCAGCTCCTCCAGGTGAGAGTCTCGGGCCAGCAGCGGCTCCCATGACCCTTCAACAGGAGGAATACATAATCACCCCTGAGTGAAACACACAAAGCAGGAAACAGCAACGTCCCTGAGCAGACTCTGAGAAGGGCCTACCCCTCATGAGTAGGTAAGAGCCTCCTGCCTCACGGCTCGTTCAGCATTTCAGGACCCCTTAAAAAGCCAAGCAACTGGGAATCAGAGCAACTGGCTGTGGCAAGAAACATGGTCCTAGCAACAAAGAACTGTATCTTGTTACCATCTCAGTGACTCTACAAACAGGTTTGGAGCAAGGCACAGCTGCTGACATCTGGATGTGAGCACAGACAGAGCATCCCATACTTTCTTGAAGCTCATATTTTGAGGCTATCAAAGTGATAATTTTCTGCACAGCAGCAAAGACCACATGTAAGCTTGTGACCAGCAAATGCTACGAACTGGTGTTGTGGAATATTAACTATGTAAAGGTGTGTTACATTTGTTTATGATGCATTTGTTTAATTATGTAAAGGTGTGCTGCTTTTGTTTATGTTATATTTGTTTAACTATGTAAAGCTGTGTTGCTGTTTCATCTTGCCTGCCTAAGGCACCTGACTGGTCATATAAAAGCTGAACAGCCAACAGGTGGGCAGTAGAGGAACAAGTGGTGCTGGCGGACAAAGAAAATAAGTAGGAAGAATCTAGGCTGGGAGAAGAAAGAGAAGAGAATGGGGGGAAAGAGAGGGTGATGCCCAGGGCCAGCCAGCAGACACAGAATAGAACATACAAAACCAAAGAAAGGTAAAAAGCTCAGATGAAGAGGAACAGATTAAATTAAGTTATAAGGGCTAGCAAGAAACAAGAATAATATAAAGGTGAGCATTCATAACTAATAATAAGTCTCTGTGTCATAATTTGGGAGCTGGTTGGTAGCCCAAAAGAAAGCCTGCTACAAACTCGTCTATGGAAACCACTAAAAACAATGTAGAGTGACTAGTTATAACCCCAAAGGTTTTTATATCAAAGTTCCCTGAAGGATGAAGTCCCATGGAAGAACATGCTAGACCTATCAGCTCACCTCTTCTCTAGTCTCTAGTAGCAGAAGGACCCTAAGGGAATGACATGCTGGCTACAATCTGGCCTCACTTGCCATCACACAACAAAGGGTAATTAGCCAAATGTCCCGGTTTCTGGTCCTTTCTCATAACTGTTCCTTGATCCAAACAACATTTATCCTCAAGGGCAATGTGCAGTCTTAAAGGCTGTTTACAGATGCACACTAAGAAAAGAGTGTCAGTTGGGACAAGGCTTCTGGGCCTGAACTGGACCTAGCCACCTCTACCCTTAGACACAGATGACTCTGCCTGCTCTCTGAGTGGCCATGTCCACCTGGCTACACAGAGACGTTCCTGACACAAAAGGAGAGAACTGAGACCGGAGTCTGCAAGGGAGCTCGACTCTGTGGAAGGATGAGACTGGAGGAGCCTCCAGCAAAAGCAGCCACAGTTGCTGGGCCCTGGAGACTCAGTTGCTACCTCACAAAACTGAAGCTAGAGCCACAGGAATCTGACAGCAGCTGCCCTGGGGAAGCTCACAGGATCCACGTACTAGTGAGCAGAAAGACCCTGTTTCGGAGTCTGAAAGCCTGCTAAAAATCACCCTGCTGTCCTATCACCCAGTAACATCGCAAGGTAAGGCTGACACATGAGGGACACTTTATCAGAGGAACCTGTACCATCAGGGGCACAGTCATGTGATCACCACTCAGCTGATGTGCTGGAGGGCAAAAAAAACTATGAAACATTTCTCTATATACAAATCTTTCCTTTTTTAAGGATTTATTCTTATTTTATGTATTATGAGTGTTTGTCTGCATGTATGTATGTGCATGCAGTGCCCATAAAGGCCAGAAGAGGACATCAGATTCCCTAGAACTGGAGTTACATACAGTTGTGAACTGCCATGAGGGTGCTGGGAACTAAGGATGTGTTCTCTGCAAGAGCAGCAAACGCATTCCAGTGTCCAAATCTCCATTTGTATACAAAGCATATATCATCTTCAAGATGTCCTAGCAAGTTCACAAATTTGTGTTCTTCCTCCCTCCTTCTCTCTCCCTCTCCCCCCTTTCCTCTCTCTTTCCCCTCCCCTCCTCCTCTCTCGCATTAGGAAACTCTATGGTTCAACAATCAAAAATCAGTTTCAGGGCTAGAACCTGACCAGTGGTACAGTCCTTGCTAAGAATGTGCAAGGCCCTAGGTTCTAATACACCACCTCAAAAATGAATGAATGAATGAATGAATGGATAGATAGATAGATAAATAGATAGATAAAGAAAGAAATGGAAATCTGCACAGCTTAGCTTTGAAGGATCTAAACATTCCACAAAATTCCTCACCATTCAGTTCCTCTCTGTTGGTTTTCACAGACTCGAGCTGGGACCATAGGCGCCTGATTTCTTCTTGGGACTGAGCCTTCAGGTCTTCATAGGATGTCTGAAGAGTCTCTAACTGTGAAGAAGAAAGACGTTCACAGGGAAGCAAAGGAGATGAACAGGCAGCACGTGTGGCTCTCTACTACTGTTGCTGTCTCTGAAAATGCCACTTTAGCGTTTCACAGCTCACAAGGAAGCATGAACTACATAGAGTAAGAGCTCGGATCCTGAACCTACGGCTAAGGCTCAAAAGCAACAACCAAAGCAAAGCCGTATGAACTTCCACCAAACAAGGCCAAGATTAAAAAACAAAAGCGCTGCACACACTGTCATCCCAGCTAGTAAAGAATCTGAAGCAGAAAAATCACTTGAGCTCAGCACTTCAGGGCCAGCCTGGCCAACAAAGCAACACTGTTTCAAAAATAAAAATTAAAAATAAGTAAGTTTGTTCACAGTGCAACTTCAACCCAGGCCATGCCCTAGGAACAACATGCTTACCTGCCTATTGACCTGGACTACGGTTGTAAACTTCTAGATCACATGCCCCATGTGTACACACTGTGAAACCACAGGTACCCACTTAGAGCACGACAGGGTCACTTTGAAACTACTCGTGGAACTCCAAGGCAAAGATTTCAATGGGTTCCACTCCATAGCTATCTGGAGGCGCTTCAGAAAACAGCATGAACCACATACCTATCCCACACAAAATAAGGAGGTGTCCCCATTTCACATTAATGAAGTAGGTTCCCCCTAACCTAAACATGGGTACAAACCACTGCAAAGAGTTCACACATCTACACAGCACAATTATTTCCTAACTGTGGAATTAATCTTCAGGTGTTGGGAACAAAGAAGCTGTCACCAGGACCAAGGCCAGAGTGAAGCCCTGGTTCAGGCTGATATGCATCTCCAGTTTCCACACAAAGGCCTCGACCAGCTGATGGCTGCGCCCAGCAGGAGCCTGAGTGGCCGGCCACCTCTAGCAGCCTCACCAGCATAAGGACTTGCCAATACAATAGAAAGAAAATGACTAATGACTGAGACTACTGTTGGACACCATGTTCTTTGGACCCATGACTCAGAACGTTCCAACTGGATCTGACCTGAAAGCCTCCTTCCTGAGAACTAGCTTTCAGAGTTCCAGAAGACGCCACACAAGCTCCCAACGTGGGGAAGCAATCAACAATCCCACCCAGCTGTGACACCTATGAATCACAATGGCCAGCCCCCCAAGGTACTCCTAAAGGTACAACAGTGGTGCTCATACCTTGGCGGTGACCAGCAGCTCTCTAATTGAAGGTAAGACCTTCTCAACAGGAGGGAAAACACGCCTGGTACCAGAAACCCAGTCAACTACCCGGGCTAGTGAGGTCATGGACTCTAGAGGAAAACCTACCACTACCACCACTTTACAAGACCGGCGTGATTCCTAACCGTATTCTAAAGACTCATCCGTACATTCCCAGGTGAGTGTCTCTCTCATCCCCCCCATTCAAAGAAGCTTCTCCTTCCCGCAGACACCATCACAGGAAACCACAACTGGTCCAAACACAGATGACTGATTTGCAGGGTACCCAGCACCAATAGATACGTCTACAACACAACTCTACACCTGAGGGAGGCTCCGAGACCACTGCAGAAGAGGGGCAGAAAGAATGGAAGAGCCGGGAAGAACAGGAGTCCACTGTGAAACTGTGTCTCCCAGAAACGACAGGGAAGCTTCACTTTCAATGTCTCATGAATATGACTGCCTAAACAAGACCCAACAATGACAACCCTGATGGACATGGAAGGCCACACTACCAGACAAAGAACTATAGGCAACTAATGACTACCGAGAGCTTTAGAATTCTGAGACCTTAATTATTCAATATCAAGTTGTCAGCCCTGAAATATAAGCAACGCCAAATGGACTCAGTAGGTTATATTTATATATTTATGTATATATATAAAATATAGGAGATATGGCTCAGAGGTTAAGAGCACTGGCTGCTCTTCCAGAGGTCCTGAGTTCAATTCCCAGCAACCACATGGTGGCTCACAACCATCAATAGTGAGATCTGGTGCCCTCTTCTGACACACAGGCATACTGTATACACAATAAATAAATAAATAAATAGATAGATAGATAGATAGATAGATAGATAGATAGATAAATAAAATATACATGTATGTATGTAACAATAATAACCAAAGAAGAAGAGACCGTACATTTGAGAGGGAGTAAGGGGGGGCTAGGAGGACTTGGGAGGGGTTAGAGGGAAGAAAGGGAAGGGTAAAAATGATATATTTTAATTAGCACTTTTTTTTTTCTTTTTTTTTTTTTTTTCTTTTTTTTTTTGGTTTTTTGAGATAGGGTTTCTCTGTGTAGCTCTGTAGACCAGGCTGGCCTCGAACTCCCAGAGATCTACCTGCCTCTGCCTCCTGAGTACTGGGATTAAAGGTGTGCGCCATTACTGCCCAGCAATTCTATTTTTTAAAAATGAGTAATGTCTGCACAGAGTCTGGTTTTTTGCCTTCCTTTCAGGGACATGTGCTCCTGTTCCTGCCCAGGTCAGTTTTTCTCTCTAAGCCAGGATATATACTTCCAATAATCAGGCCAGGGCTAAATAGCTGGTCAGGAAGGCTGAGTTGAAGGACGACCTTCATGTGTCCATGGCCCCATGGTCAAATATGGAAAGACAAGGCCTTTGCAGGCTCTGGGTTACAGTAAGATTGGCACTGACTGTGAGGTGGGCCTGCCCTGTTAATGGGTATGTGAGGTCAGGTAGGTTTAACACACAAGACTGGCCTCTGCATGAGGAAGGTACAGGCCCTGGAGCACCAGGGGGCCAGACAGGCCTCCTAAAGCCCTTAGGGCTCAACACTTCATCTCCTCAGGTCCGTAAATCTCTGCACACACCACTACAAACTTCAGCTTCTGGCTTATTTTCCCTAATTGCTTGAACTGACAGTTTGAGTCTTGGGTTGGGTAAATGAAAACACTTGAGGCCTGAGTAGGACCTTCCCAAATTCGTGTGTGACATGTAATATTTCTCTAGGGAAAAGAGCTTGAGAAATGTTTTTGGTTATCCTGTTTTTAGAAACTTCTTGCTTACTGTAGTCAGAGAATGTGGCTTTATGTTCCTTGTGTTCAGAATTTTTATCTCAGGAACCTATGTAGAGAGTAATGTATTTTCTGAATTCAAGACTGAACATTATTTCATGGACCTGGCAGACTCTACACCTTATGTCTCATTAAGTCCATCCAAATTCAGGACTTAAGTTTCAGTGACATCAAATATTAAGTGGCCCAACTTCAAGCCCTTCTAGAACTTCTCTAATAAACCAAATAGCCAGGAGTAGGGAAATGGCTTGGTATATAAAAGGTCAGCTATTCAAGCATGGGGACCTGAGTTCAGATCTGCAGCATCCATGTAAAAAGTTGGGTGTACTCTCGGCCTTAGTGCCATCTGCCTTGGAACTCCTGCACCATGGAGCGCAGTAGAGGAAGAAGAGAATGTGCAGGCTGAAGTGCGAGAAGGAAGCTGAGGCAGAGGTCCAAGTGAACCAGCTCATACCCACGGAAGTTGAAGGAGCAGAAGCAAGGGATGCTGAAGGCCAGGACGCTGGCACAAGTTGTTGGACTGTGGGCTACTATCCGTGTAAGTCTCAATGGACCTGGAACATCACCATCTGCCTGCACAGACCACCTGAGAGTTGACTGCCTTTATTACACCCACAACAGTCCCGCTGGCCCTCTGCCCTGGACCTATGGCATTCTGGACTAGTTCTGTTCTCACTTGTGGCCAAGTGTAATATAAATCATCTTTCTCACTGTCTCAGCTGATCAAAAAAAAAAAAAAAAAAGCTGAGTATAATATGAGTATTTGTGGCAGACCAGCCACCACTTTTATGACCCAGGGTACTCTTGAGTAGAGAGAAGTGAGAAATATTAGCTAGAAAAAGATACCTAGATGATGAGAGGAAAGACAGAAAACACACGATAGCCTTGGGAGGGCCTGGGTCTCAACCCACAGGCCCTGAACTTTATTCCAAAGGGCTTTTTATGGCAATGCCAAGGGGAGGAGCAAAGGACCTCCCCCTTGCTAGGTATAGCCAAGTGTAGACCCTTCCAAACACCTGCACTCAGGCCTGTGGTCCAATCATCCTCTTTATGCAGTCCTGCTGGGCAAAGCCACCAGGAAACCCAGATGAGCTCCAACAAGTACTGTAACACCAGTGCTGGGGTAACAGAGACAGGAAGACTCTAACGGTTTGCCAGCCAGCCAGTTCAGCCAATCAGTGAGCTCAAGGTTCAGTGAGAGATCCTGTCTCAGAAAGTAAGATAGAGCGCAATAGAAACACCTGACATCAACCTCTGTGTACACGTGAATAGCCACACATACCCATGTTTGCACCTACAAATGCCCAAACACACATACCCCATGCCCACAACCAACCAACCAACCAAGAAGAAGTTACGTTTTCGCCTACCTCCAACTCTTTCTCTTTTTCCTTCTCTCTGAATTTCGACTCTAGATCTTGTAAATACTGGCAATGCTCTGACTGCAGGTCTTCCTGTAACTTCTTGACAGCTGCCTGGTGCTGAGTCTCCAGGTTCTTCAGGGAAACTAGAAAGCAGCACAGAGGTCACCTAGCTTATGACAAGACGATGCTTCCTTCTTCAGCAGCAGTTCTGATCAGCATTTCATATCAAACCCACAGTTCACACACAGACTACTGTGCCCACCACATTCCATCCTGGGCACCCCAGAAGGTCTGAACAGGGGGGTACAGCAATGGTACAACAGAGGCAAAGCTGAGCAGGCTCCATCCGCACACCACCACAGGAACCAGCTTGTTCTTCCCATTGAGGGACGGGAGATGCACACAGGCCCAGACAAGAAGATACCATCTCAACTCATAAGAATCACTATGTTACATAACATCTGGACTATCAAAAGTGAGCAGCTACCATTCTACTGCTTCAGTAATAACTTAGTAACTGAATATGCAAGAGAGATCTATGAAACAGAGGCTGGGCAGTGGCTAGCAGCCATAACACCTCCTGGGTACTCGTGACTTCATATGTCCTCAGCAGCTTGTGCTGGAAGGCAAGGGCGGGAAAGGCAAGTACCATTGCAAGGGTGTTCACTCTAGCATCGTAGCAGACAGCCCCGCAAACATGCTCACTGTAATCAGGCGCTCACCTTCAGCCTCTTGTTTGGCTTGAAAAATCTTCTCCAACTCAGCCCTCTGTTCCGATAATTCTTTCTGAAACTGGTTTTGCAATCCCTCCATTTCCGACTGGTGCTTTGCAGACAATTCTTTGCGGAGATTTTCCAAACATAACTCCCTTTCAGATTCCCAATCTTGCTTCAGAGTCTAATTTAAAAGGAAAAGTAGATTGTGGTACAACCAATCTCTGAATGTTAGGTATCTCATAAAATCACACTCAAAGGTTCCTGAACCCATCTTCCTACAAGGGGCCAATGGCAACTTCGCTAGCACCTAGGTGCATCCACCACACTCACACCTCTAGCTATATTTACCTCTCCCCCCGCCCAACCCCCCAGATATAAGTCCATGAAGATGGGGAAGGGGTTCAACTATGTAAAAGAGTGGCTGGGAAGCTTCACATTTCAGGAATCAGCACAGACAGAAAAATAAGCCTGCTAAAAAACACAGTTAACAAAGAATTCACTTTCTACCAGCACATTCCAATTCCCTTGGACTGATTTTATCTGCATCAAGGTGAGAGGCAGTTAAGTGGAATGTGAAAGTAAAATAGTGTACACATGAACTGTATTTCCAATCAACTACACACCTCTATCATCTGGACGTTTTTCTCCATTTCTGAACGTAACTTCTCCTTCAGCTCAGCTGCAAAACAAACGTAACAAGTTGCTCAGACCACAGAGTCTCAACCTTCTCCATGACCTTATTGCCTAGGAGACAGGGGGATCTAGTACCTGCCATTTACTCATGAGAGTTGCCATTGCACACTGGACAACAAGACATCCAGACGATAGTTAGTTTACGTAAGAAATGTATTCACATCAAAATAAAGAATATTAAAATTCCCAGTCACTCAGGGCCTGAGAGCACAGCTGAAGATCAGCTGCTGGGGTCCCATCACCGACACCTCCAAACTCATGCCAACCATCCGACAAGAGAACTCCGGGGTGTTTTAGTTCATGTGCCCACTGTGCCAGGGTCAAAGTAAGGTACTGGATATTAAGACATGAGAAACTGTCCTATGATCCAACAGCTCCCAACTCAAGCAGAAGCACAAGCCGATAGGTTCCAGCAGTGCCTCGGGAGCTGATGAGGCTCCTAGGGAGAGCCAGATGTAAAGGTCAGGGAGGGTAGGACCGAGAGGCAGAGCAGGGACAGGAGGCATGGGACAGGACAAGGGGGCAGTAGACAACTCTAAGGGTGACTGACGGGCTGGGATCCATCCTCCGAGAGCAAGGTTTACACCCCAGAGCACCACTGAGTCCTCTGCTTTCCTGCCCTAGGGACAGCAGGCCTAACCAGGAGGCCACAGAGAAGAGCGGCCTCTGCAACTGGAATGAAAAGCATGAAAGATCTTATACTGAGAGAGAAGAAAACACAACCATTCGTTCATTTTGTTCCAAAGTGTCTAAAGAAACATAGAAGGCATCGGGAAGAGAAAACTGGTCCTTCACGCTGAGGGGAGAGTCAGGCAGGGGAGGAGGCTTTCTCCAGCAGAGCCACAGCTAGGAATGATGCTTCTGTTTGTCACAAGGAAGCTGGAGCAGCAAGCAGAGAAGTAAGTTCACCCAGTAGGCAGTAAGACCTCTTTCCAAGTAATGAATGCTCTCAACTTCTGCTATGGAGATGTCTACAGAACTTAGCAGGTACACCAAAGGCTACCAAACCATGCCGCTTACATATGCAGACTATGTGACATGGGATTAATTCTCAATAAAGCTGATATTTATTTTTTTAAAAATGTGGGGCTGAAGAGAAAGCTCAACAGTTAAGACCATTGGCTGCTCTTCCAGAGGACCTGGGTTCAACTCCTAGGACACACATGGTAGCTCAGAAACACCTGCAATTCCAGTTCTAGAGGAACAATTGCTGACCTCTTCTGACCTCCACAGTCACCAGGCATACATGTGACTCACAGACATACATGCAGGCAAAACACTCATACATACAAAATATAATTAACTAACTAAAAGTAAAAAGTCCACTGAGGGCTGGCCGATGGGCAGTAGACAGCAGACTAAGAGTGTATTTGACCCAGCATGCAGACCTGCAACATCATCACATCTAAGGGGAATAGCCATGCCAAACCCAAGCACTGCCCAGCCAGCAACACAGACCCAGTCAGGTTTCCCTGTGCTTGAAGGGGCCTGGGTCCCAACCCTATCAAGGACTGGCCGACACAGAGGAACCACTGGATGGCTCACCTCCCTCCCGAGCGATAAAAACAGGAGCATGAACTTAAGTAAAAGTGATTTGGAAATTCAGCAGGCGGCTTCAACTGTGTGTGTATGCGTTGGGGGGTGGGGTCGTCTGGAAAGATGACTCATCTGGTAAAGGCTAGGCTACAACCAGAAAAACCGAGAAAGTGGGGACCCAGGTCCGTCCTGTCCTTGCTCAGTACCTGTCTCCTGCCCGCAGCGGAGCACCACTGCTTCCTTCTCCCGGGCATGCTGCTCTCGCATCAGCTCCAGTTCACACTGCTGTCTGCTCTGCAGCAGCGCCAGCTCCTGTGCCCGCCGGCCATTGAGCATCTCCCGCAGCTCCTTCAGCGCTGTCTCCTTTTCCTTCTGCAGGTTGGCCTGCGTCAGCTCTAGCTGTGCTGTATGCATGTTATTCAGGCTCAGGCGCAGAGCTTCGAGCTCAAGGCTGTGGGCTGTCTGCAGGCAGAGAGGAACCAGGCCTGATGAGATCCAGGTCAGAAACCAGGGAGGTAAGGGCCACACCAAGCAGAAATTGCAAGAAAAAAACAAAAACAAAAAAGACAAAGAAGAAAAGGGAGCATGTAACACAATAAGGATGCCATCCCATCTCCGTGCTAAAACACTATGACTGACAGCAAGCCCAGAAAATACATCTCTTATACATCACAGCCGTGACAGACTCCCAGCCCCAGGTGTCTACACATGACCCTCCAGTTGCTTAGGGAATGGACTCAGAAAGACAACATGGAAATAACAAAACAAGAGGAGAAAGCTAGCCACAGCCCCCACCTGTCTAGTTTGGAAAAAGTCTCTTCCACCTGCAACCATCCCCAGCAACCAGGACCCACTGTGCCCTGTTACAAACGGCAGAACACAGGCTACGACCCTGTGAAGGCTGAGGGCCTCAGCCAGGCGGGCAGATCACCTGGGGTGGCTGTGCCTGCAGCTCCTGCTGCTGTTCTTGCTGCTGTAGTTTCTGTGCCTGCAGGTCAGTCTCATCCAGTTCACAGTCTTCTTGTTCCTAGAGAAGCAAAGCAAAGAACGTAGCCTAGAGAATTCACACAAGAAAACAGTATCTAAGAAATGATTAATACACCAGAGAACTGAAAAAGACAGTACATAAATAGTCACAGCAGCACTATTCCTGACAGACAAAGTATAGAAACAGCCTGTGATAGATGAATACATCAACAAAACAGCCTACAGTTGTCTCATCTTCAGGAACGGGCAAAATAGTTCAGTATTTTCATGTGACCTACCTATATTCTCCAAATGACAAATCATTTCCAGGTGTCTCTCTAGGTTACTCGTGACACCTAACAATATCAGGGCTATGTAAACAGTTTTGTTGTGTTGTTTGGGAAAGAAAAAAATGTGCACCCATTCAATACAAATGCAATATTTCCCAAATACTTCAATCTACATTTGGTTGAATCTGTTGCTATGGAAAGCTGACTTCACTACAATGAAATATTACAGAGCTACAGAGGAAAAACACTAACACATACTACAATATGGGCAAACTGTGAAAACATGCCAACTGAAAGACAGACAGAGTTCTAGGGAAAGACAGGATGATCTTGAGTCCAAGTCCGCCCTGGGCTACAGAGCTTGGACCAGGACAGGCTGTACAGCTGGACTCCATCTGCAAATCAGAAGAAAAGCGAAGCACAGTACACACCTGCAATCTCAGCTCTCTGGAGCTGAGGCAGGGGCGCTGCTCACTCTCAAAGCCAGCCAAACCCTGACTCAGTACCAAAATAAAAGAGGACCTGGGAGCGCCAGCACCACGGCTTAGAAGGTAAGAGTGCTATCCCTGGAACCTATGAAGGCAGATATAGCAGCTCACATCTGTAATGCCAACAGCTGTGCAGGACAGGAAGCAGAGAGTCTGTTGGAAGCTCACTTGGGCAGCACAGCAGCAGAAACAAGAGTGACACCATCTCCCAAAGGTGGAAAGACAGAATTGACTCCTGAAAAGCTGTCCTCCGACCCTCACACTCTGAGCCACGCACACACATGCTCTCCCAACCCCAGAAAATCTTGTTTTGTTTTGTTTTTTTGAGACAGGGTTTCTCATAGAGATTTGCTTGCCTCTGCCTCCAGAGTGCTGGGATTAAAGGTGTATACCACCACCACCATCCTACCCTACCCTCGGCATATTTTTTTTTTTTTAAATAGTACTGAGGATGAGAAAAAGAATTACCTCAAAAAGGATTTTTTTTTAAAAGCCAACTGGAAAGCAACCAGAAATCTAACAATCCGAATGAGAAATCTAGTAAAGAGAAGAGATCTGGGCTTAGAAGAAAAGTTAAAAAACTAAACAGGGACTACAGTGATAGCTTAGCAGGTAAGAGCACTTGTTCTTGCAGAGCACGTGGGTTCAATTCCCAGCAGCCACCTGGCAACTCACAACCGTCCATAGATCCAGGGGATCCAATGCCCTCTCCAAACCTCCACAGGCATCAGGATGCGCATGGTGCACAGACATACATGAAAGCAAAACACTCCTACACATAAAATTAATAGAATCTGGGACAGTAGCCCACATCTTTAATCCTAGCACTCAAGAGGCAGAAGCAGGCAGATCTCTATGAGTTCAAAAACAGCCTGGTCTACACAGAGCATTCTAGGACATCCAGGGCTACATAGAGAGACCATATCTCAAAAGAAAAATGCTCTTGAAAATGTGAGGGAAGAAGAACCTTTCTACTTTGTTGGTGAGGATATAAATTAGTAATCATGAAAATCGGTATGGAGGGTCTTCAAAGAAAACTATAGCTACGCAACTCCTGGGTACATACCTATAGGACCCATGGTCAACACACAAACAACAGAGGTGCCTGGACACCCTTACTTAGGGTAGTACTATTTACAATAGTCAAAATGTCCACCAACAAATGAACGAAGAAAATGTGGTATATACACACGGTGGAGTTTTGTTCATCAATAAAGAATACAATTCTGTTTTCAGAAAAATGGAGAGCATCAACGGGCAGTGGTGGCGCACGCCTTTAATCCCAGCACTCAGGAGGCAGAGGCAGGTGGATCTCTGTGAGTTCGAGGCCAGCCTGGTCTCCAAAGTGAGTTCCAGGAAAGGCGCAAAGCTACACAGAGAAACCCTGTCTCGAAAAACAAACAAACAAACAAACAAAACAAAAAAAAAAAAATGGAGATCATGTTAAATATTAAGTGAAATAAATCAGACCCAGAAGGAAAAAAAGTGCATGTTTTCTATATGGACTCTATATTAAACTTTAAAAATACAGGAGAAGGAAGGAGGAAAAGAAAAAGGATAGAAAAACAACAGACTATGTATCTGGAAACACAGTTTAGAAGCATTCCAGCAGCAACAATCAAGAATGGTTCATCCAGCCAGGCTTGGTGGCACATGCCTTTAATTCCAGCCCTCGGGAGGCAGAGGCAGGCAGATCTCTGTGAGTTCGAGGCCAACTTGGTCTACAGAGTGAGTTCTAAGACAGCGGGGGCTACACAAGGAAACCTGTCTCAAAAAGAAGAAAGAAGAAGAGGAAGAGGAAGAAGAAGAAGGAAGGAAGGAAGGAAGGAAGGAAGGAAGGAAGGAAGGGAGAAAAGAAAAGAAGAATGGCTCATCCATATTCTGTGAAACTCAAAACCTAGACAGAGTTAAAGGGATCATGAAAAGACAGGGAAAACACACACCACCATGTGCATGGCACCAAGACAAAAGGCTTCAGGTAACCACGGCAAGGAACCACAACAGGCAGCAAACACTGGCAATCCCATAGCAGGAAACGCCAACCTGCAGTCTAATAACGTACCTGTAACTGCCTTCCAGGAACACAGGGAAATAAAAGCCGCATATTTATTGGGGGGGGGGGGGGGAGCTGGCATGGCAGGCACTGGAGCAGTAGCTCAGCAGTTAAGAGCACTGGGTTTGTTTTTGTTTTTTGTTTTTTTGTACCTCAGGTTTGATCCCCAGCACTCACATAGTGGCTCACGACTGTCTGAAACTCCAGTTCCAGGGGATGAGATGCCCTCTTCTGGTCTCCAAGGGCACTGCATACATGTGGCAAACAGATATTCCAAGCAAAAACACTCAAGACACACAAAATGATAAAATAAAACCTCTTTTTAAATACTAGCAGATGGGTGTAGAGTTAAGTACCCACAGTCCCTGAAAAGATACACAGGAATGTTCTTGACAGAAACACTGGCTGAACTTAATCATGAGGACAGATCCAAACTGACATTTCATAGGTATTCTACAAAATAACCTGCTGGTGCTCCTTAAGAGTGTCTCATGAGACTAGGAGATTATCACAGATGGGAAGAGACCAGGGAGTCAATACAAGAAGAACATCAATCAGTTCTGGACAGAAAAAGGGGTTAGGAAGACAGAGGGCAGACTTGAGCACAGTTCCTTAGTTAGCTCACAGCATTCTTTCAGTGTGTGCTCCAGCACTACTAGCACAACTTGTTGCTGTTATTGGCTTTGGTTGAGATGGCGGCGTCTTAATTACATGTCTCAGCCTGGCCTTAAACACAACTGCTACTGAGTATCCTGTGCTTAGATGTGTGTGTGTCGGGGGGTGGGGGTGGGGGGGGTGGGGTGGGGGGTGGTGGTGGTGGTGATTATTTTGTTTTTCTTTATTTGGTTGTGGTGTTTTGTTTTGTTTTGAGATAGGGTCTCTCTTATGTAGCTCTGGCTCTGAACTCGCTATGTAGATCAGGCTGGCCTCGAACTTACAGAGATCCACCTGTCTCTGCCTCCTAAGTGATGGAATTAAAGGAGTATGCTATGTTTTTTTAAGTTTCTCTGTTTAAAGGGTTTTTTTTTTATTTTTAGATTTCTTTATTTTATGTATGCAAGCATTTTCCCTACATGTATGTACATACACCATGTATGTGTCTGGTGCCTATGAAGATTAAGAAAAGGGAGCCAGGCCGGGAGGTGGTGGCGCACGCCTTTAATCCCAGCACTCGGGAGGCAGAGCCAGGCGGATCTCTGTGAGTTCGAAGCCAGCCTGGGCTACCAAGTGAGTTCCAGGAAAGGCGCAAAGCTACACAGAGAAACCCTGTCTCGAAAAACCAAAAAAAAAAAAAAAAAAAAAAAAAGAAGAAGAAAAAAAGAAAAAGAAAAGGGAGCCATATCCCTTGGAACTGGACTTAAAGATGGTTGTGAGCCACCACGTAGGTGCTAGGATCCTGTGTCCTCTACAAGAGCAGCAAGTACTCCAAACCACTAAGCCATCTCTCCAGCCCTGATTTAAACATTTTAAAAACTAGAAAATGTTAGCTATACATTAGGAGCTTCTCCTCAAAGAGCCTGAACAGGAGACATACAAAACAGTACCATAGGTAGTAAGTAATCAGGGGCCAGTCAACACAGCTTCTAGTTTCTCTACCATTGAGAAAGGCTAGGGAAAAATTACAATGAATGGCAGCTAATAGCCAAGCCAGGCCCACAGAACACACCATGCAGAGAAGGTAAGCCGGGCACAAGCAGGAACCCCTAGAGAGCTCCAGTTTGCCAGAGCACGAGGGTACACCAAAGTAAGTTCTTAAAGCTCTCAAAAGAAATAAAGTTCCAAATCTGTAGGTAGATCACATATCTGATGTGCTGGCAATGATCAAATACGGCAGTCAAAACATATTGTTACTTGATTAAGAGAAAGTTGAGTTTACTAGCCTGAGCAGCACATATCGGGGACCCTCAAGATTTCAAGGCCTCGTTTACAGTCTGCACAGGAGTTCCAAGGAATGCCCGCCCACCTAGGAGTAGTCTGGAGGTCTAGAGGGATGAAGGAGTCACGGGGTGTGCTCCCCACAACTCATAGACCTAAGCAGCCAGAGGCCAGCTCCTTTGGCTACACACCATCTCTGCCACACCACTCCCTTTCTCCTAATCCTACCTTCAGGAAGTTAGTAAAGTAGAAAGACAACGCATGTTGCATCCAAAAGTAGGTAAAGGATTGTCACACGCAGAAAACTCACACAGAACCACACCACACACACACAAACAGCTGTCCCCTGTAAAGGTCCCTTAGCAAAGCACCAAACTGACATTTGTCTTTAAACGGCGGTTGTCCCAACTCTTCAAAATCATATTAAAGGTGAGTCACTGGGGCTGTCGAGTTAAAGCCATTGTTGGGTAAAGCCATTGCCGTACAAACCAAGCAACTTACATTCAATCCCCAAAACTCACAGAGGTGGAAGGAGAGGACCTACTCCACGAAGTCATTCTCATGCACAGCAGCACGGCATGGGTGTCCGCATACACACCATAATAAATAAAATAAACTTTAAAGATAAGCCATTCATCTACGTATCATCTTTTATGAACAACAATACCTCTTTGAGTTCACTTTAGGCCACGTTTAGTAAATTAACTACAGCGATAACTACGAGATAGACAACACATTAACATAATGAGAAGTAAATCTACCTGAGCTGCAAAGGCCCCTCTGGTCCCCTCCAGGGTGCTGCTGCATGCCTTGCTTTCACAAGCAGCCCCTCCGTGGGGGCGCTCACTGTGTGGAGTGGCTACCGGACCCTCCTCCTGGACAGGCGCAGGGACAGCCGAACCCTTCCTCTTCGCCGTCTTTTTCTTCGAATTCGGACAGTCACCTTTTGTTTTTCTCTGTCGGAAGCTAGCAAGCTGCGGAAAAATTTAGAGAAGTAGTAGAAACAGAGGTAGACGAGAAAAAAGTAACAAAACCACAGAGTCAGCACGCTGGTGGGGAGCATGGGGTTTGAGCTAGCTCAGTCCACGCGGCCACGCGAGGCCAAGGGACCACTTTCCCATAAAACACTGCCTTCATTGACATCTATGACCTTGGCATTAAGCTCCAAATTATACTTAGTCTACTAATGACGATTAGTTATGCCTAGATGCAGACAAAAGAAAAAAATAAGGCTGGTTAGAAGAATAGCTGCTCTAATACTTGGCAGTTTATAGAAAATTTAAAAATGCATCCATTTAATACACCGAGAGCTTAATTAAGGAATATGTAAACCTTCAAACTATTACATAAAGCTCCCTCCTTGCCCCCATTTCCTCTTTGCCCCCATTCTTCTCTAATCGAAGAAATATATCGCCCAGCCAAAACTTCCTTGCCATAGATTCTGAGACAAGGTACAGAAATAGCAAAAACTTAATCAAGCCAGGTCACTCTAGCATCTTCCTTTATGGAATCAGATGTTCTATTTTTCATGACACAGCTCAGCAAAGCACTAGGGACCATCAGGGAATGTCGCCTGCCAGTCAGAGGCACAGCCTAGCTTCTTTCAGTGCCTCAAATACGAGATTTTCGACTGCATTCACGCACCATCTCCCACTCATACCCCACTCAAAAAGCAAGCACCGAAGCTTGAGCTTTTCACAGGGGAACACCTAAGTCCCTCAAGAAACAGCCATGGCCGTACAAGCAAATGTGCCCTGTCAATGAACACGGAAACACAGGATTTCATTGGCAGAGAAAATAAACAACGTCATTTATCTGTGTGAAAAGAAATCTGAAGGACCACACACCCTGCTGTACCAACCCTGTTCTCATCCACTGCCGTCTTCCATCAAATGCAACGATCTGTTACAAAGTTCTCCTCTGCAGCACAGACCTGCTCTCTGGCTATGGTCACTGAACGGTGGCCTCTTGGTTCTTCTCCTCAGTCTCCCTCTCCCTTAAGTCTATCTACTGGTGTTCACAAACCACTCAAGCGTAGACACCAGTTCCCCAAGTTGAAATGCTGAACTCGGTACTCCCTCATTTCTCATGCGTCTGGCTTATAAAAAGAAGAGGGGATCTCTACATCCCTCTTCACACCCTACCGCCTATCAGAGGGGAAAAGACCACTATGTCTTCTGGCTGTCACGTGCTGACACTGCTGTGCTATCATTTCCACTGTGTATGTATTTTGTATGTTAGCGTGTGTGTGTGTGTGTGTGTGTGTGTGTGTGTGTGTGTGTGTGTGTAAGGGGGCAGGTTGATTCAAATGAAGGATTGCTCCTACTAGGTAACTAGGCGAACCACAAAATCAACACAGCCGTTTCATGGTGGTTATACCTAGTCCTGGGCTGACAGAATGGGGAACTATCCTCTGGTGCCACAGCCATGGCTGGTGCCAGGGATCTACTTCCAAAACGTTCGCACCTTCTCTTCCTCTAGGTCCCCATCACTTTTCAAACAACTGTCTTAACAGCCACAGATGCTCCCAGGATAGAGTATCAAACAAAATCGAAATCTGGAGCAGAGGGAGATAAAAAGAGCACCATCAGAAGTATCGCAGCTGCAGGGCCCTGCCAGAGAGCGAACAACTAAACACAGCTCCAGAACACCACACGGGAGCACAAGCTCCTGGTTCCCGGGAAAACGAAGTCTGAAGGCAGTTTTTAAAAAGCCTCGGACAGGTCCGCCCCGGCCACCGGAAGGACAACAACCAGAAATGCTAGGCGATCAGGGCACGCCCACAGCGCTCGGCCCGCCTACGAGGCCTGTGCGTCTCAGACGCTGATTGGCTGGGGCTGCAGCGGGGCGGGGCGAGACCGAGGGCGGTGGATTCAAGATGGCGGCGGCTAGGAAGTGAATTCCGGAGAAGCGGCGGGAAGAGCAAGCACTCGGCGGCTTCCACTGCTCCGGCACCACCGCTTTTGTCAAGCGGCAGTGTGAGCACCAGAACATCCTTAGGATTTCTCTCCACAGCAAAGCGGAGAGAAGGACGCTACCTTGGCTCTCCCAGCTTCCACTTTCCTGCGCCGCTGCTCCTGTTCGTCTTCTTCCATCTCCAACTGGGGCTCCTCGAGAGTCGCTCGGAGGGGGCAGGACAGCCGCGAACCCTCCTTCGCTCTATTTACACTCCCTCCCGTCACCCACTCGCGTCCCCACCCCCACACACGCAACTGTCAGCACCGCCCCGCTGCACCGCCAATCCGGAGCCGTGTGCCGCCTTGCGCACGCGCCCTCCCGTGACGCTGCGAGGGCGGAGCGCCCTCTCTCCGGCCTCCAATTGGTGCATTGACGCTCCCACCCTTTTCAGCAACACCAATAAGCGGGATGCAGTATTCCCGGGACTCGGGGCTGTTCGTCAACCGTCCGGCGGGAAGGTTCGCGCAGACCGTTTCCCGGCGGCGGCACTGCCTAGCGCCCCCTCCCGACAGGAGGAGGACTCACACGCGAGCGGCCGTCCAAGCCTGGGGCTCACGCCTTCCACTCTCTCCGCGGAACTTGCAAAAGTCGTTTTTCGAATCCCCTGTCGCCTTAAGCCCCACAGTTCCTCAGCATTGGTCCACTGGTGCAGACAGTCTGTCGGTTCGCTTAGATTCTTCCTACCTCCCTGGCCCTGCTTTGACCTTTTCTGCCCCTCCTGAATACTGACCTCTGTCTTCACACTAGACCCAAAGAGCCGAGTACAACCGGAGTTATTCACTGAATAACACCTAAAACTTGGACTGGTGTCCCCAGTGGGCCCGGAGTTGCCACTGAGGGCCGTTGTGTATTCATGCACAGCATCACTGGGTTCAGGCTCCTGATTGCGACTCTACCTGGAAACAGTCTCCCTGGTGTAAGAAAATAAATCAATTATGGTCCACTTTAAATAAGAGCCCTGTCTTCCCTAGCCAACAGCTAGTGCCTGCTTGCTGAACACTTTTCATCTTTAGGTTGAAAAGTAACAGGCTGTTATGGGACTAAGCCAATGTATTTGAAAAAGGAGGGGATCTTGAGCTCCTGTACATACGTTAGATAAGGCTTTGCGTCCTGCATCAATAGGATGGGGAATCTGGAGAGAGGATAACACTTGGAAGATTGTACCTCCCTAAAGGATTCAGCAATGAAGAATTCGGACACAGGGAAATGCATTTTGGGCTATAAAAACTACTTTATACCTAATCTGCGTCCAGCCATTTTTGCCTTCTCACTTAATAAATTGCTTCACTTTCCTTTCTCAGAGTCTCCAGGAATCTTATGAAGTGTTTCTCACACTGATGAAGTGCTGGTAGGGTGGGTTGTTCCCTCTGGGCTGACCTGTCCTTCAGGATATGTTGGTCTCTTTGAGCAATGCAATTTTTTTTTTCTTAACCGAGGCCAATTGGCCTGGAACTCAGAGATCCACCTGACTCTGCCTCTCCAGTGCTGGGATTAAAGGGGTGCGCACCACTGGCATGCAGAGCAATGCAATATTTCTAAAATGTTTGGGGATCATATTTTATATATTAAAAACTGGGGGACTAGAGAGAGAGCTCAGCAGTTAAGAGCACTAGCTGCTCTTCCAGAGGACCCTGGCTTGACCCCCAGCATGGGATGGTAGCTCACAATCGTCTGTAACTCCAATTCAGGGGATCTGATGCTCAGCTCTAGCTTCTGAGGGCACTAAGCACACATGTGGTGCATATACATACATGTAGGCAAAACACTCATAAGTTTAAAATTTAAAAACAACAAAAACAAAAAAACCTAAAATGAATAAGAGTCTCGGTGGAAATGGCAGATACCCTCAGAGGCCAGAGGAAGGTATTGGATCCCCTTAAGCTGGAGTTACAGGCAGTTTTGAGTTGCCAGGTGTGGGTTCTGGGACCTAAATTCAGCTCCTCTGCCAGAGCAGTAGGCTCTTAACCACTGAACCGTCTCTAGTTCCCGGGGTGAGTGTGTGTGTGTGTGTGTGTGTGTGTGTGTGTGTGTGTGTGTGTAGCTTGGAGCTGGGTGTGGTCACTCAGGCTTATAGCCTCAGCACTTGAGAGACTGAGGCAGGTGGATCTCTGTTAGTTTCAAGCCACCCTGATCTACATAGAGAATTCCAGGCTAGCCAGGGCTAGTGAGACCCTGTCTCAAAAATGAATAAATAATAGGAAATAAAAATATTGGAAGCTGGAAAAAATGGTTTAGTGGTTTAGAGTGTGTCTTAGTGTTAATGTCGCTATGATGAAATACCATGACCAAAAGCAAGTTGGTGAAGAAAGGGTTTATTTGCCTTACATATCTTGAATCACACACAGTTGATTAACTATGGCTGCCTGTGGGACCAGCCTCCAGCATCACAGGTCTCAAAAAGGAATCTATGGTATTAGTACATACTAAGACATCTATCTGAGGGGATAGGAAAAAAGACACTCACACTCTCTCTTGATGGTTTCCTCTTTCGAGACAGGGTTTCTCTGTGTAGTTTTGGCGCATTTCCTGGAACTCACTCTGTAGCCCAGGCTGGCCTCGAACTTACAGAGATCCGCCTGCCTCTGCCTCCCAAGTGCTGGGATTAAAGGCGTGCACCACCACCACCCAATGATGGTTTCCTTCTTTATTCTTTTGTGTTCTTCCCTTGTTCTTTCATTGTTGGTTAAAGAAAAAAGGCACTCCAAGATGAAATTTTAAGGCCTCTGTGACAGCAGGAAGGTCCAGCCTCTCTAATGGACTGAACCCCAAACAGCCATACAATGGTGTATTTATTGATTGTTACACAAAATATTTCCTCATACCAAGATCCTTAATCTTAATTTACGTGTCTTACTGAAGGAGAGCATCACATGTCTCCATGACTTTAGTCCTTTATTATGTATCGTGTGTAATACACAATAATACAAGAGCCTCAGGTGTGTCTGAGGCATCTTGTGACCAAAGTCATGAGGTGGCTGCAAAGCTCCTTCAGCAGAACAGCTACTGTTTTCCATAAGGATTCCTCAAGGTCAAAGCACCTCTTTAAAAAAAGAAAAAAAAAAAAGCTGTTCATTCTAATATCTATACAGGGGTTTTGTTTTGTTTTGTTTTGCTTTGTTTTTTGGTTTTTCGAGACAAGGTTTCACTGTAGCTTTGGAGCCTGTCCTGGACTAGCTCTGTAAACCAGGCTAACCTTGAACTCACAGAGATCCGCCTGGCTCTGTCTCCTGAGTGCTAGGATTAAAGGCATGTGCCACCACTGCCCGGCTACCCTATACAGTCTTAAAGGAATCACAAACCTAAACTTTTATACATTAAAAAAAAAAAATCAGTCAGCTGTACTTTAGATCTTTAGGGTGCATACCCATTCATCAATAGTTTTTTATATCAGGAGATTGAGGGCAAGAATGGGTACAAGGAATTAATCATCACCTTGAAAGGGAAAAATCAGTAGCCATCTTAAGAGATGCTTCACCCTCCCCTCCTCCAAAGGTATTTGCTGACCAGCAGCTTTAGAAGTGATCAGAAGTTGAACTTAAGGCTGGGACAATAAATCTATGTATCCTGGACTTGGCAAAACAAGATATGGCGAGTAATGGACTCAACTGACCAGAAATTGATCTTAGAGGAGAGTAGGACTGCAACAATAAATATGAATGTATCAACAAAAACAGGACATAAGGAATAAAAATTTATGTCTCTATAGATACCCTGAATCCTGTTAGCAATTAGTAACCTTATGCTTACCTCACCCCTAGCCCCCTCGTCGAATCCCAAGCTGCATGTAAACTTTTCCTATATAAACCCCTTAAAGTGAGTGCTCTGGGCTGTTCTCCATCCGCTGTGTTGGATGCTGGACTGCGGACCAAGCTTGCTTGTTTTTTTGTTTTGTTGTTTTGTTTTGTTTTTAAATGAAAACCTCTGTGTACTTGCTTGGGGGTCTTGTGACCTGGGCACAACAACCTTTGATCACCAAACAACCCTAGCAAGAAAATGTGTCAGCTAATAACAGTTGGGCTGTTTTATATTTTTGACCTCAGCTATGTGTCCTTGTGAAATGTAAATTTTTTTTTAGGCTTTTCATCTTAAGGCTCTTATCAAAACATCTGATTTAACCTGAAGTTAGTATAAGGCTTTGTTTCAGCTAATGATGCACACTGAAACCTGTGACTGTGTCTTTTAACATTAAGGTTAAAGGAATTTGAGCCAGCCTGGCTCGGGGACTCTACTGTTTCTCTTAATCATCAACTTGAGCTACAATCCCTGCAGCTCCCTAAGTGAAACTCATAGGCCCCAGCTGTGCAACACCTCCCTGTATCCACCTTCACTCATCAAAACTCTGCATAAGCCAATACCACCACTATCAATCAGTACAAGCCATCCCCACAATAACAATCCACAAGTCAAAAGACATTCCAGGGTCTGTGGTGCCCATGTCCCACCCAACTGAGATTGGGGTGGGTTGGGGCACCTTCCTGTGGGCTGACATCTCCTAAACTCAACTGCCACCCACTGTTCCTCTGACATGGCCACTGGCAGCTAACAGAAGCCAAGGCAGCAACTGAAACCGGATCCTGGGAGCAGGAGCTGATGCAGGGGTCATGGAGAAGTACTGCTTACTGGCTTGCTCAACCTGCTATATAATGCAGGGCCTTCCCCCATCACTCACTTATTAAGAAAATCCCTCCTGGGTGTAGTGGCACATGTCTTTAATCCCAACAGCGGGAAGGCAAAGGTAGGTGGGTCTCCGAGTTTGAGGTCAGCCAGGCTCCATAGAGAAATCCTAACTAAATAAAAAATAAAGACCTTCCTGCTTACAGCCTAATCTTATGGAGATATTTTCTCAACTGGGGTTCCCTTCTCTCAGAAGACTCTAGCTTGTACCAAGTTGACATGAAACCAGGAGCCAGAACCGATTACTTACTGCTCTTGCAAAGGACCAGAGTTTGGTTCCCAGCACCAATGTCAGGTGGCTCACAACTGCACACATATGATGCCAGCTTCAGGAGGAATTAGATGCCTCTGATCCTGACAGCACAAACTCATGTACAGACACATACATACACATAATTTGAAATGATAAAAATAAATCTTTAAAATATAACTAAAAAATAAAATATTCAAGGCTGAGCAATGCCTCAGGGGTTGGGACACTTGCTGTTCTTTCAGAATGTTATAGGGTTCTGGGGTAAGGGGTAGTCATCAAGGAGTACCACTCAGTTCAATCCACAGGATGGATAAAGAATTGAATGTCCTGGGAAGAAAACCAATGTGAAGAAAACGAAAGTGTAAGACTTGAGAATGGGGCAGCATTCGAAGCCAGGAAAGTGAGAATAACATACTGGAGAACAGGAAGTGGCTAGCTTCTTCCTCCAAGGGGTGAGGGGAAGAAGAAACCCCAACATCAAGCCGCAGCCACTCTGTTTTTGTTTCGTCTGACATTCTTTTGTTATATATGCAGAACTTTTAAATACACAGGATTATCCTGTCAAATAATCAGAACAAGGCATTCTACAGGCAATCTTCCCCACAAACAGATTTAGGTAAAACTTCATGTAGCACTCCACAGGCTATCAAAACTTAAGACTTCGGTATTGATTTCAGTTCTGAGACCACACACAAATAATTCAAAATACTAAATGCATTAAGGTGACAAGTGAGCAGAAAGACTACTTAGATGTGTATTTGCCTACATAGAGTAACAATGTGAATGGTGGATACTGTGCATTTCTTATAGTTCTTTGATATGGTGTGAGGGCAGCTGGATGTTCGGGTGAATGCATGTCAAGGAAGCAGCTGCTGTGACTAGCTGGAGCTTCACCAAGGACTCACTGCTTCTCTGTCTCTTGTAGGTGGAGTTTTCCTTTCCTGACCACCTGTTCCCAAATAACTGGCAGCCACTTCCCAAATAACTGACTTGGAGACTTAATATAAATTATAAATGCTCGGCTGATAGCTCAGGCTTGTTTCTAGCTACTGGTTACATTTAAATTAACACATATTTCTTACCTATGCTTTGCCATGTGGCTCGGTACCTTTTCTCAGTATGCCATGCTCATCTTGCTTCTCTGTGTCTCCTCATGACTCTCTTGACTCCCCCCTTCATCTCAGCATCCTTAGTTTGGTTGCCCTGCCTATACTTCCTGCCTGGCTATCAGCAAATCAGCTTCTTATTAAACCAATTTGAGTGACAAATCTTCACAGTGTATAAAAGGATTATTCCATAGCAACCTCTCCTTTCTTGGAGCCTTATTTCAGTGTGTAATCAGCCAGGGAGGCCTTGATGGGGTCCGCTGGTATTGAGCGCTGTAGTTTCATGAGTGGAAGGCAGAGCTCCTGGGCAGTATCTGTGTTTTTAATGATCAAATCTTCCTCCACTGCCTTTACTCTCGCCCATTTGGAGGCTACAGAGCTGGAGGCAATTGCAGAAAGGCAACCAAATGTTTTAAACCTAGCATCCGAGATCTTCTTTTCATACACTTGAATCTCCAATGACATCGCTGTTAGAGCCAAAGTCGGCCCCCAAGATGGCAGTGCCATTCACAATCTCGTAAATGACAGTCCAGGCTCAGCTCAGGCTGGACTCTGACCAGGTAAACAGAAGGATTGCTAGCAGTTAAAGAAAAGGCCTAGCTGGGCAGCGGTGGCACACATCTTAACCCAGCACTCGGGAGGTAGAGCCAGGTGGATCTCTGTGAGTTCAAGGCCAGCCTGGTCTACAGAGTGAGATCCAGGACAGGCACCAAAACTACACCGAGAAACTCTGTCTCAAAAAAAACAAAAAGTAGAAGAAGAAGAAGAAGAAGAAGAAGAAGAAGAAGAAGAAGAAGAAGAAGAAGAAGGGAAAAGAAGGAAAGGAGAAGAAAGAAAGAAAGAAAGAAAGAAAGAAAGAAAGAAAGAAAGAGCCTGAAAAAAAATAATTTCTCATAAACTTGTGAAGCAGGTTTGTCAGAGAGAGCAGTTACTTTCCTTGTCCACCCCTATAGCCATACCTCCAGCAATGGGGTATCAAGTTTCCTATTAACACATACCTGTAACCCCTGTCACAAGCTCCAAGGCTCTTCTGGCCTGCAAAACACCCCAGACCCTCCTACCCACCACCGTTCTAACTTATGGGCTATTCCCACTTACATGCTTCCTCACACCACAAACACACCCCTTTAAAACTGGCAAAGCTTTCTCCAACTTTTGCTATTTTCTGTCTCTCAAGAGATTGCCATCACACCATGAATTTCCCCAATAAACCTTTCTTTGCACCAACAGTGCCTAGTTCCGTGATTTCACTGTACCCTCCCTTACAATCAATACAGAAAAAAGGCCCTCTTTTTTTTTTCTTCTTCTTCTTTTTTTTTTTTTTTTTTTTTTTTGGTTTTTTGACACAGGGTTTCTCTGTGTAGTTTTGGTGCCTGTCCTGGATCTCACTCTCTAGCCCAGGCTGGCCTCGAACTCACAGAGATCCACCTGGCTCTGCCTCCCAAGTGCTGGGATTAAAGGCGTGTGCCACCACCGCCTGGCTGAGGGTATGGTTTTTAAAGTCAAAGGTCTATAATCACATCACACCTGGTGCAGTTGAGGGGGTAAAGACCTTTGATACTGTAAACATCACATGAAGCCATACCTTCAGACTGTTTTTACATATCAGGACCCTTTCTCAGCAGGGAAGGCGGGTCCTTTTGGTGTTGCAAAACACTTTATGAAGAGGAATGGGGAGCCATTTGTTTATTGGCAAGTGTAGTTCCTAGGGCAGGAGGGGTGGAGTCTGGGCACCCAACCTTTTTTAAGCTATTTCAGTACCTTTTGATGGTTTCCCAGTAAGGGAAAAGGTGAACATCCACAAAACTCAACCATGCTGCAGCCCTGGCTGGTGAAGCGAGCAGGGTAGCACAGCCCCCTATATGTCTGTAGTTAGATGACCTCGAAAGAAAGATGGGGGCACAGGAGGGCAGGCCTGAAATTTTTCCTCTCTTATTTCTTCAGATAAACCCCACTATCTTAATGCATTGAACGCCTTCTTGACAGTAGATCAGTGGGTTTGGGGTACTTTCCGCTCAGTTTACCCACACCTCCGGCTGAACACAGTTTGTTGTGGAGGTCTGCATGACTGGGTTTGCTCCCTCCTCTCAGACAAAAGCAGAAACAATTCCTTCCCTTAACGCACAGGAGTAACACTTCACCAACAGACTTGTCAGGCGGCCTCAGTGGAAACCACGCACCTAAGTGACTGCAATGTAAACAAAACCTGAGGAGGTTTTGGAAACCACAAAGAAGTACTCCTCTCTGGGCCGAATCGCAGTCCTCCTTGGCGAGTGGAATCCTCTCGACTCCCAGATTCAGAATTGGCAGTTGTGTGAAATGAGAGAGTAGACTCATTAGAAGAAGGGGCCAGAAAGACAGCAAGATCAGATTTCCCAAGAACCACCGAAGCCCTGAGTCATACCAGAATCTCGAGTTTTAAAGTTATTTTTTATCCATTTACTACTGGCAATGGGGGAGCATGTGCCCAGTTCACCTGAGCCAACGGCCGCAGAAAGCCGTTTATAAACGTGAAAGCAGTTCTGCAAGAACAGCACTTGGATCTTGTTTCAATTTATTTTTAGTATTAAAAGCTATTGAAGTGAGTTACACGGATGCTCTCACAGGCATTAGACATGGCTCCCTACCCTGTAAACATTTACTGTGCCTAGCAACTTCCAACCAGAGAGGCCAGTACAGAAAGAGGATGCGCATTTTGCAACAGAGAAACAGGTTAGCTGCTTCTCGGGTCAGCAGGGCAGGGCTAAGTTGTGTTGATAGGTTATGACTTCAGTACAATGTCATAAGAAAGGCACTAACTCCCAGAGAGCCACAGGCCAAGTCAAACAGAGGGAAAACATCATAGATGTCCCAACTGAGGATAGTTCCTGCTTTCCCTTATCGGAGTTTATGATACCCACTCCCATGCCTTGCTGTTTCTCCTAGCAATGTCTTCTGAGAAAAGAAGCCACCATCTCAGGGAGCCTGCTTCTGCTTTCCTTGTCTATGTCTGCCCTCTAACTCACCTTCAATCGGATGCAGTTTCCAGAGTTAGCTGGGTTCTGGGGGTGCTGACCCTACCCTGATTGTCTCTTAGGTTCATAGGGCTTAGACCCTGCTATGGCCTAGCTTCATCTCCTTCCTCAAGAGGAGGCACTGATTTACACCCCATTTGGTTTAGAGCCTCCACCCCCATATGTGACCTCCTTTTCTTTACTCTTGTCTGTACCCTCTGGCCGGGTGTCCCCTTAGGAGGTGCACTTGACCCATCTCTGGCCAAAGCCTCTGCTACAAAAAAATGTCCTGAAACCCCCAGGACGCTCCTTTCCCATGGTCCTCCTGGTGTCCAGCCACACTGCCTTTTTTCTTTGAAGGTTCCAAGTAAGGACAAAGTGTCACAGAGGCAGCTTTATAGGGCTGTGCACCAGAAGTACACTTGCTGGTAGGTACAGCCTGCCTCCCGACTTTGGAAACTGCTAGAACGTAGTTAGTTCTACGCTGTAGAAAAAAAGCAAACAAGAAGTCATAGCTCCTCCTTGTGAAGCCAGACCGGGGGGTGGGGTGGAGGTGGAGGGATGGATGGCTTGCTCTGGAAGCAGGAACTTCTCCTGGCAGTTTGCAGGGGCAGGAGATTAGCGAAGAGCAACAGGGATTGACTGTAACAACAGTGGGTGTGGATCTCAGGGAGATGGGGAGTCCTTCACTCATTCTTTTGCACTACTTCCCTGGGTAAGGAGGCTGGAGGAATCTGAAGTATGTCCCCCTGGCCTTTTACCTCCCCGCTGATATGTGCCTGGCCACACCTGTGGATCAGTGTTTACAGGCAACCCATTTACTGGACACAGAGCCCAGGAAGGACTCCCAGAGGCATCCTAGCAACCAACCCAAGACCTCCCTTCCACAGAGTGGCAACTGTCACAGACTCCAGGGCGGGCTCTGGCACTGGAGTCCAGGGAGGCACAGTCAATCTCTTACTTACTCTTCTCTTGTCTTGAGGCACCATGACCCCTAAGGAGGCTCTTTGCTGCATGTAACCGAGGGCCAAGGCAGAGTGGGACTTCAGCTCGCACTTCTCGGTGGCCTCTTATACAGTTGTTAGGATGCTGGACTCCTCGGTGACAGAACAGATGACCCGGCTGACATTGCAAGTCCTGGAACAGGTAAGACAGAGCCTACCCACTGCTGTTGTCAACCCCTGTTGCTCGCTCTCATCTCCTGCCTCAAAGTCAGGAGGCAGGCTGTCCCTCCAGCAAGCGTACTTCTGGGGCAGATCCCTGTAAAGTTCCTGTACCTCCAGACTCGTGTTTAAAGGAATACTCCTCACTGTGGAGATAGAGCCCAACATCCCCAGGGAAAAACCCGGTCATGCCGAGTCTTCTCCACCTTTTCGACCATCTATGAAATTCTGAGTGATCAATGACCAACATGCCTGCCCTGGCAAGCAATGAAGCATAGGGCCCTTGGGGACCCATGCTGGCCATGGTCAACTTCTCGGCATGCTCTGTCTGCATTGTTCCTCTTCTCCTTCCTACCTATTACCAACCCTGGAACCCCTAGTTCAGGGCCCCGCTGGCCCTGGATACCAACTGAGGGTTGTCTCTGCAAGGGTTGCTACTCAGAAATCTGTCCGGAGCATCCTTCTTGGAGCCCTTCAGGATGTCCCATTTGGGTTCCAGCAGGGAAACCCTTTGGTGCCCATCAGTGTACATTAGGATGTCCTACTGTGTCTCAACAGATCATCACCCCTTAAAGCACTTTGGGTTTAAGATGGATGGCATGCATTATGTTTGAGAACATGACCAGAATAATCCTTAATAGAATGGTGACCCTTGCCCCATCAACTCACTTGGAAGGTGCCTCTTGCCCTCCATACTTCCTTTGGGGTGCTGACCACTCCTATAGCTTTTGGAATATCAGCTACACAGGCAGGTGGGCAGCACAGACTCCACTCACCAACCTGGAGCCAAGTCACCATCGCAGTTTCCTCCTCACAGATGCTGGAACAGGAACGTGAAAGCATGGACAGAGCAGGTAAGAGCTTTAAGATGCTTGGGCACATACAAGTAGGAAGGAGAATAGACCAGAGGTGTGGCAGGCAGAGCACAGAGCAGGCCTTGGCTTTTGTTTTCACCTGTAAAACAGCACACACACACACACACACACACACACACACACACACACACACACTGGCATGCACACATGCTGCACCCTTAGCCAAAAGACTCTTAGGGGAAAGGGAATACATCTTGTAAATGAGGAAATATAGGCACAGAGGGGTCATGTGACAGATTGCTTGGTGTAAAAATTGTCCCAACCAATTCAGATTCATATTGCTCTGACTCCAGGGATGGGCAGGAGCTCAGTCTTATCCTTCTCAGTACCTGGGACCAGAATATGGGTTTATGGACATCTGAATGAGGATCCAAGGCCAGAGGAACATGTCTTATTCTTTAAAACATGGAGTATTCATACTGTGGGTAACTCTGGGAACACTGACTGCAGCTGGCCAGACCTGGGAGCCTCAAATCTTGATGGAAGTTGGCAAACCAGGCCACATGATCCAGGGCACCTCTACACAACCCAATGGCCACACATGTGCCAAAGGGTGTCCCAGGTAAAGCTTCCAGAGAAGCCTGTCCAGGCATCATTAAAATCCTAGCTCCAGTAGGATGCCAGGGTAAGCACGCTCTTTCCAGAGCTTTCTCTGGAGTAAGACCTTCTCCCTCCAGTTGGTGAGCATGCCTGTCTTTTCCAGACAGCTTGAGGCCAGGGCTATGGAGGCATGACTGGGCCTGTGGAGGCCTCCTGCAGTACAGAATGCTGGAGCACTAAGAGAGATCTGTTCTACTGACTTTCAGTGCCTTTCAGGACCAAGAAAGTGCACTGGGCTGACTAACCAAGTCCTCCCCTCTCTACCATAGCCCCCTCTCTCCCTGCCCCAGCCCTGGTCCCTCCTTCTTTGGAATGGATGTTAATGACAGACATGAGCTCAGCAGGCTCCAGACTACTCTGAATCCCAGGGTGCCGGGAAGTTGGGGCACTCCACCAGAGCTACCAGCCAGGATATACTCCTCAGTGATGTGTGCCTTCTCCATCCAGGACAGCAGGAAAAGCCAGACACTGCCCTGCAGAGTGCTTTGAGGAGAAGGAAAGACCTTCTACAGAAACTCTGGGTAGGCCTGTCCACCTGCCTAACCCGGGGCCTAACTCTCCATGGGCTAATACACTGGCTAGGAGACTCCAACAAATGCTTGTCTGTACTCCTGAGGTCAGTTAGCTAGTGCTTGCAAATTGGGGGCTGGTAACTGAACTGTGAGCATTTAAGAGACTAATACTCCCAGCCCATCACTTCTCTGAGGAAATCAGAGAAGGTAAAATGTCAGGTATAGGCAGTATGTGAGCTTAGAAACTGCTTAGGTCATTGTCACAGAGCAGGCAATGAATGAGTCAAGGCCCATTCCCACAGGACACAGAGCTCACATAAACTAAACTGGCCAGCAGCAAGAAGCGGCCCTGCGTAGAAGCATCCGTATGAATGTCATCCCCACAGTCCCATGGGACAAGAGGTTTGCTCTTTCTACAATGGGGTTGATGCCGACATGCATGAAAAACCATTATATCGTTGGCTGGGAAATAATAACAACCAGAAACTTATTACAAGTATTTGGTACACGTTAAGAGAAACAGAATTTCCAAGTATTTCCTAAGGAGTATTATTAAACTTGGGGTCATAACCTTTGTCCCAAGTCCAGTTTGGCCACCCATTCTCAATAAGCCAATTAGAAGTCAAATTAACAGTGGAGAGCAGAAAAAATTATTTATTCGATATGGTCACATTGGGAAGAGGGACAAAAAGATCCCTAGTTCCAGGGACTCCGCCCTGAACATTTGGGTGCCATAGTCCCTGGCAGGGGTGAGGCATGGGGAAACCATACTGGTGAGAGCCTGTTCACCCAGTGAGGTCCATAGGTTGAGTCAGGGTCCTCTGCTGATGGCTTTATAACCAACAGGGCTGTCAACCTTTTAGGAACAGCAGCTGATGAATGAGCACTCCCCAGCCCATGCCTGGAGGAGGACACACGAGAGAACCATGGTACCAGCCCTGAACCCAGAGGTGCCTCCCGTGAATGCCTTCCCGGCTGCTTCCCCACCTTTGCCCCGACCACCAGAGCCACCAAGGATCATCCAGGCCCCGGTAGGGCTCTTGGGTAACAGCAGCTTCTAGTGGGGTAGGAGGGTCAGAAGTGAGACTTCATAGCCATGCAGAAGTGCACCGTATTGCCAGCAGGCCATCCAGTCAGGGAGGCCAGAGGTGTCTCTCTCTTCCCTCCTACTTCCAGAAAGGGAGGCCGAGGACACTCTCATTTCTTTTCCAGGAGGTCCCAGCAGGATGCCAGAGCTCTGGAGAGGTTCAATCTGTTAAGAGCCAACAGCAGTTTCATTTGCTGCCCATGGCACCATGGGTCATCCGGGGAAATACATGGAGGACTGGCTTAGGGATGGCCAACTCTCAGGATGGACTCACCTCCTACTAGACCCACCTAACAGCTGCATTGGAAGGATCAGGGGAGTTTAGCACCAGTGGGCTCTGAATTCAGAGAAGCACAACCCTTTAACACATCCCTCACAGTGACCAGGGATGCTTAAGCCCTTGGCTTAGGGACAGAGTTACAAACAGCAGGGTATACCATTCTGAGAGCTTTATGTGGTGTGGCCTACACACAGCATTCTGAGTCACAAGCAACAGAAATCAACTGACGTCTTGGGCAAATGATATATACTTTTTAAATTGTATGTACTGTTAGTGTGTGTGTGTGTGTGTGTGTGTGTGCATGGAATGCATATGTGGGACACATGCACCACAGTACATATGTGGAAGTCAGAGAGCAAAACTGTGGAATAGGTTCTGTCTTTCCACCATTATATGGGTTCTGGGGATCAAAGTCAAGTTGCCAAGTCTCTTGGTGAATACCTTTACCTGCTAAGCATCTCGCTGGCTCAGAAAGAATATCCTTAAACAGAGGACTTAGGAGGCCCAGGTGAGACCTTTGTTTGGGACTTGGCAGGAATAAGGAGAATAAATAGGCACAAGAGAAAAAGTTCTGGACATGTTGATGACCTGGAAGACATCTGTCCTGTGGGCAGGAAAACAGGCAGCAGCACTTAGTGGAGGGAATGGATCCCACAGAACTCCCTTTGCTGGTGAGTTATCTGTACCCAGGTTCCAGATGTTTCTATCTGTTGTCAGGACCATCGTGTTTGTTTTTAAGACAGGCTCGGCCTCACTATGTCTGAGCGGGCCAGGCGGGCCAGGACTCACTCAGGCTTACCTCACTATATAGATCCTGCCTCCCATCCCTGCCTCCCAAGTGCTGAGATTAAAACCATGCACCACAACCTGGCCAGTTTCATGTTCTTACATGTTTGCAGAGAAAAAGAAGAGAAATACCTTGTAACACAGGAGGATGCATTTTGATTTTCATGAAATGGTTACTGATAAGGATGCATGTTGACATCTGTCTCTAGCTGTTCTCATTTTTAACAACTGAGCCCACGTGGTCCACGAGCCCCAGTTCACTACATCTCTGTGGAAAAAGCTCCCAAGTATGGTCTAGGCCACTGACTCCATGAATAGAAAGAAGGGGCAAGTTCATTCTAGACTTTTTTGTTGTTTCTGTTTTTCGAGACAGGGTTTCTCTGTGTAGCTTTGGTGCCTTTCCTGGATCTCACTCTGTAGACCAGGTTGGCCTCGAACTCACAGAGATCCGCCTGCCTCTGCCTCCCGAGTGCTGGGATTAAAGGCGTGCACCACCACTGCCCTGCTCATTCTAGACTTTTAAGGAGGATTAAACAAGTCTCTCTGGCGTTTGCTTGAAACTGCTGCACATTGACTTCCCTCAGAAGAGAATCCAGAGGTTATCTGTGCACAACAGGGTCCACATATGCCCTGCCGTGTATGTGAGAGCTGTAGTAATTAGCAGAGTTGGTGGTGGCGCTACAATAGCCAAGACCCTGGAAGATTTGTCACCTGGCTTGCATCAAGCAGGTCTACCCCTAGACTCCCCACACCACGAAATTCCACTACACATCTGCCCACATGCATAGAAGTCGAAAGACACATCAACTGTTAAATCTATTAAAGCAAAGTTAACCAGGCATTAACTACATTCCTGAAGGTAGGAAACATGAGAAACATTAAAAATATCATGTACCTGCTGGATGCAGTGGTATATACTTACATCCTATACTCTGGAGGCAGAGGCAGAAGGACCACCACAAGCACAAGGCCAATCTGGTCTACATAGTGAGTTCTATGCCAGTCAGAGCTACACAGGGAGACCTTGTCTCAAAAACAACAACAACAAAAAAAACAAGACCAAGTCCTAATGATAACCAGATGTAAAAAATTTTCTATTCAATTGTTTATTTAACTTAGAGTGTTAATAATTTAAATTTCTCTTCAGGAGGATGATAGATGGAGGGATGGGATGGGTGGATGGATGGGTAGGTGGATAGGTAGGAGGGCAAATAAATGGATGAGATATGTAGATGGATAAATGATTGGGTGGATGGATGGTTAAGTGTGCAGATGGATGGATGGAGGATACTTGTGAAGACTATACATTTATGTAACTAATCAACTGGCCTTTCTTAGGCCCCCCAGCCTCCTGCCACCATCATTCAGCAGCTACCCCAGCAGCCACTGATTGCACAGATTTCTCCTCCTCAGGCCTTTCCCACTCAAAGATCGGGAAGTATCAAGGAAGGTGCGTATGTGTTCTAGATTGCTATTACCTTAGGTTTGTGAAATTATATACTGAAAGGGAAAATATTTTTGTAAGTAGGTGTTGGGTGACACTTTACCTGGTGAGATGCAACATAAACATCTATTCACCCCAGATAGAGAACCAGTAACAGACAAGGGTAACAATACCACTAAAGTCTGACTTGGTTAATCAGTGAGTTTATTAGGGTTACTTACAGAAACAAGGACAACAGGCAGCCAGATCACCAGAAGTCCACCCCAAGGTGGATAATGACTCATGAAATCTGGAATCCCAGAGCTCTGCAAATCAACAGGCCAACTCTTCCAGGCGGCTTGGCTGGTCTGAACTCCTCAGCATTCCTTACTGCTTATATAACTGTGGAAGGAGGTACTTTGTATATCTGGTAGGTTTCAAAGACTTCCTGAGACTTGTGAGTTGTTTATTTTCTGCCTCTGTGGGTCTTTGATCGGCTGGAGCCTCGTCTGAATTAACAAAGAACTAGATGCCCTTTCCAGAGACTGAGGGCTGTAAGAGCAGATAAGAAATGGCTTTTTCAGGCTTAGTGGCACACACCTTTAGTCCCAGTGCTTGGGAGACAGAGCAGGTAGATCTCTAGCAGTTCCAGGATAGCCAGGGCTACATGGAGAGACCCTGTCTCAAAACGAACAAACAACAAAGCACACACAAACTATTTGTTAGATGTTGTCTTAGCTGGGGTTTCTATTGCTGTGAAGAGACACCATGACCACAGCGACTCTTATAAAGGAAAACATTTAATGGGGTGCCTTACAGTTTTAGAGGTTTAGTCCATTATCATCATGGCGAGACATGGCCCCATGCAGGCAGACGTGGTGATGGAGAAGGAGCTGAGAATGGAGAAGTAGCTAATTCTTGATCCCATAGACAACAGGAAGTAGTCTGAAGTAGGTGTAGCTTGAGCATAGGAGACCCCAAAGCCAGCCCTCATAGTGACATGCTTCCTCCAGCAAGGCCACATGTACTTCAACAAGCCCACACCTCCTTATAGTGCCACTCCCTGTGAGCTTATGGTAGCCAGTTACATTCAAACCACCACAGATGTACATTTCCGTGGTGTGAATTAAATGGTATTGTTGTACTACAACGAATAATTAAAAGAGTTTTTGTTTTTCAAGACAGGGTTTCTCTGGTAACTCTTGCTGTCCTGGAACTAGCTCTGTAGACCAGTCTAGCTTTGAACTCAGAGATCTGCCTGCCTCTGTCTCCCAAGTGCTGAGATTAAAGGCATGCACCATCACTGCCCAACAAGTTTTTTAAACACTTGAAATTCCCCCCTCCCCCAGTCTCTGTAGCCACCATTTTGCTTGGTTTTTCTGAATTTGACATGTCTGAGTATGTAGCTGGAGTCATGTAATTTTTGTCTGTGACTGGCTTAGTGTAGTTAGTATACTGTACCTAAGGCCAGGACCAACACACTGTAGCCAGTGATGGATTGAACGACATCACAGAGCATGGGTGATGACATCTGGTATCTATCTAGTCCTGCTAGACTCTAACAAGGGCGTCCAAACAGCTTGACTTAGGCGACCTTCCCTTCCAGAGCACCTCCCACTGCTACTGCTGGGTGGGGCCTCACCCAAAGCTCCCAGAGTCTTTGTTCTGAGTGGGACTGTCACTTAGCCTCTTGACTTGTCTTTGTCTTGCAGGGGAGTCACAGCAAAGGTCTGGCTTCCTACCTTGCTCCTATGGCCTGGGCTGGGCTGTCCAGGTCCTGGTGCTTCTGTTTGAGCCCCACCCTGAGACTCTGGGCTTGGTTGTTCCTTTGGTTGAGAAGGTGGCCCTGGGGGATGTTCCTTTAGAGAGGCTGACAGAGTCCCAACACTCTGTTTACAGAGTCTAGTTGCTGTGGGGGAGAACTAATGTTTGTCCATTACGTTGTCAAAAGTTAGAATGTTGCCAGGCACGTGTGTCATTGAGTGATACGCACTCTGTACTGTAGTAACAAATCACTTCAGGGCTGGGCAGGGCTATCCTCCCTCTGGAGACTAGGAGATCTTTTCAGCTTCTTTCTATTCCACCTGACCTCCCTTGTCTTCTCTACCTCTAACCTTCCCTTTCCTCTTTAATAAAAACACAGACCCATTTGCCCCAACACTCTCCAGTGTGGTCAGGCTCCACACCTGCTTTTAACAAGCGTAAGGGGCAGTTTAGTTTCGGAGTAGAGCCTGTCATCAGGTGCCAACATATGAATAAGGACCTGACTCTCCTTTCAGACATGGTGGAGATGATGCTAATGCAGAATGCACAGATGCACCAGATCCTCATGCAGAACATGATGCTCAAAGCTCTGCCACCTGGGCCCACAGGGCCACGTGCTACTACCCTCCAGGTAGGTTTGGATGCTGAGATTTAGTCATTGGCTGGGGGATGCTCCTGGGTACCGGTGCAAGGGTTTCTCTGGCTTGTGGGTATGTGGTGAAGACAATGTCCCCAGTCCCTCTGCATGAGGAATAAGTAATGTAGCTGGGGCACAGAGAACTCTATGTCCAGGTTGTACTCCCATCATATTCTGCTGCCCTTCCCAACAGTTTGGGCCCAGGTATAGGGAAAGTATGCTGCAGTCCTGACCTGGCTGTGTACTCTGCCAGGACCAACGATGGGCGCACCATGGAGTCTTGCGAGCTGAAAAGCAGAAGCTACCCCCAGTGCACCACCACCACCACTATGCACCCCCCACCCAGCTGCAAGCTGCCTCCACAGGCGCCCCTTCAGGATATTCAGGGTGGCCTCCAGTGGTTGCAGCCACTGCCCTCCCACATGCAGCCAGCTTCTTGCCCACTGTGAGCCACCTGACTGAGCCGACTACTTCCCATCCCAGCTACCCCTAGCATGGAAGTCTAGAGGGAGGAAGCTAGTGTCTTGCAGCAGGTAAGTGGAAAGATGGGCCTGGTCACCACTCCTCAATGTGTGCTGAAGAGCACATGCACCCTGTGGTTAGACCACTGAACTGTGGCTAATTAGAAGGAGCCAGAAAAAATTTCAGTTGCAGGTCTCAGCCCCAGTTGCCTGTCAATGTGGAGCCATGTTACCCTCTGGGAAAGCTGTGTCTTAGATCTTTTGACAGCCCAGCAGGACTGGTCCCATAGAGTGACCTTCACCCCAGCCCAGGTCCCGGGGCACCCCTCATTTGACACCCTGGATTTTCCCCGGGACCTGCACTGAAAATCGTGCTGCCTTTCCAGGTGGGTTGGGCCATTCGCCTATCTCAGGAAGCATCATGGTCTTCCAGCCTCGATTACTCTCCAGGGCCCTCTGGGAAAGCTAGGCGACCAAGGCCTCACCCAGGTGAAACACATTTTATTATGGAAGACTTGTAAGAAAAACAGTTCCAGATCAGAATAAATCATTAGAGCTACATACACACTTTAACATTCCTATGGAAGGCTGGAATGAGAGTCAAATTGAGGCCGGAGACAGAGCTCAGTAGCAGACAGTCTGTTGAACACGTGTGAGGCCCTGATGTGCTACACATGCCCACACACAAACCAGGAGAAAGTCAAGTACAGTAACTGGGGAAGACCCGATTGTCATGCCTGGAACGGTCACGTCACTCTAAAGTGAAAGAAGCAAGCTGAAGAACGTGTGATGTGGTTTCAGTTAAAACATGCAGGGCCAACAAGTCTGCTCAGCAGCTAAAGGTGCTTGCTGTCAAGTCTGATAACTGAGTTTTATCCTCAGGACATGGCGGTGTGACCAACTTCTGCAGGTTGTCCCTCTGGCCTCCACAACTGTACTGTGGTGTGCATACACCCCATCTCCATGGCTGATTGATTACATGTAATTACAAATAAAATCAGCTGGGCATGGTGGCACACACTTTTAGTCCTAGTACTAGACAGGCAGAGGCAGGCAGATGACTAAGTTCGAGGCCAGCCTGGTCTACATAGTTAGTTCCAGGACAGCCAGAGTTGCTCAGAAAGACTCTGTCACATAAAACAAACAAACAAGAAAGGGCTGGAGAGATGGCTCAATGGTTAAGAGTTAAGACCGTTTGTTGCTCTTGCAGAAAACCCAGGTTCAGTTCCCAGTACATGGCAACTCAGTACGTCTGTGACTCCAGTTCCAGGGGATTCAATGTCCTTTCTGATTTCCATGGACATCAGGCAAACACATGGTATACATATACACGTGCAGGCAAAACACGCATACACATATAAAAATCACAAAAAAAACACACCTTTAATCCCAGCACTGGGGAAGCAGAGGCAGGCGGATCTCTGTGAGTTCGAGGCCAGCCTGGGCTACAGAGTAAGTTCCAGGAAAGGCTCCGAAGCTATACAGAGAAACCCTGTCTCAAAAACACCAAACAAACAAACAAAAACCAAAAAAAACACAAAAAAACCCACAAGAAACATGTATGAGGTGTGAACACACGTGTGGCCTGCAGGCTGTATATATAAATATGGATGGATGCACACAGTTTACAAGGTATTTTCCTAGAAGACACACACAGACTGAACCCTGGCTCCTAGAGGGAGGATGATGGCTTTCCCTGTCCCACCTGTCCCCTGGTCCTGTCAGGTTCTTTTCATGTATGTGTGCATGCTCCTTGACTTCCTGGTGTTTTCTGTTGTTTTGGTAAAATCGGTTCCCTTCTGGTTTCAGTTTCTTTGTTGCTTGGTTTTCCAGCACAGGCTGACAACAAACTTACAGTCCTCCTGTTTCATTATGAGTGCTGCTAGGATTTCAGGCATGTACAATCACGCCTGTCTCCTTTTTCTGTTTGTTTGTTGAGACAGGGTCTTACTGTGTAGTCCTGGCTGACCTTGAACTCAAGTTCAATGAGCTCCACCTGCCTCTGACTTCGGAGTGCTGAGACTAAGGGTAAGGCTAACCATGTCTAACTTGTTTGTTGTTTTAATGGCTTTTGTTTGTTTGTTTTTTTGAGAGGTCTATTATGTAGCTCTGGCTGTCCTGGAACTCACTATGTAGACCAGGCAGGCCTATGCTCACCAGGATCCACCTTTCTGTGCCTCCTGAGCGCTGGCTGGGAGTGCGCCACCACACCTGGCTTAATGTTTTATTTTTAAAGATTTATTATTTTGTGATACTTGATTGAACCCAGGGTTTTGAGCACACTAGCCAAGTACTCTTCCATTGCGTTAACATTCATGGCCCTTTTACCACTTTGAGACAATATTTCACCCAGTTGCTCAGGCTGGCCTCAAACTTGTAATTCTCCTGTCTCAGCCTCTCTAGTAGTTGGGATCACTGGAGTGCCACATTCCACCTGCCTCTGCAGATACTATTTTCAAGTATTATGGTAACTTTCATTTGCTTGAGGTTAAGCTTTTTCATTTGCTACATTCCCAACCAAAAAGCTGGTCTCTGCTTTTGAATCCTTGGAACCCCACAGGTCAGAGGCAAGATGGTTCCGAGTTGCCAGTTAACCCCGCGTGGACCTTCCCTGTGGCTGACCTGGCTTCCACAGTGAAGACAGTGATGAGATGTCCATGTGGATCAACAAGACAAGGCAACACACTCCCCAGGGAGCTTCAGGGTGGTGACATCCCCTTCCTACAGAACCACTTTCAGTGTGCCTTCGTGTATGAGCTCAGAGAATCTAGTTTTTGTTAAAAGCATCAATTAAAGACCTCCCACAATTTCCTTTTTTTTCCATGATGATTTCTAACATGAGTTTTCTCTCATATAATTATTAATTTATTGATAGAGGGAAGACATTTGACAGATGTTGTTTGTCTTGGACGGCCTGGCGTTGCTGGGTTAACAAGGAGGAAGGATGCCAGCACTCCGAGTACCCTGGCTAGATGAGCACCATGCGTTTGGGGAAGCAATGGGGAAGTGTGCGTGGACACACCCTCGCATTCAGTCTTCCTAGTTCCCGTCAAGCCAGTTGCTTGAGGCCCATGTGTGGGAGACTGAAGAGTCTGAGCAGCCTCTGGGGCTTAGGGTTCCCTAGTGACTGGGGGAAGAAGCTTTTCCTGGCCATGCCCCTTAGCTGTGGTGATGGGGACTGAGGGCACGTTGTGCACACCTGTAGCCTGAGAAGATGTACAGCACTCCCCAGAGATTTTAAAGATGGCCCAGGGACGTGAGCAACCAGGTCCACGCATAGGCTGGAACTTTCACATTAGCAACCAATCCATAGATTTCACGTAACTCTGATCAGAATCTTAGATCCTTGGCAGAAGTGGGGGATTGATTCTGGAACAAACACAAAGTAACAAAGTAACACAGAGGACCTCCTGGAGCAGCAAGACAGAACCTGCCCCCACAGGGTGGGAGCCACCCCAGAGTGGCTGGGCTCAGGTATAGCTGCTGACCAAATCACAGACCAAATCACAGATTTAGGTCAGCAGGGCAACGGGTTGGGAATGTGGTGGAGCACTTGCTAAGCATGGCAAGGCCTTAGATTCCATCCCTGGCACTGCAAAACCAAACCAAACCAAAAAAAAAACACCCACCAAACCAGATCCGAAATACCAAACAGAAGAAAAAGAAACGCAGAAGCAATCATTGTCCAAAGATGATAAACCAGTTAGATGACGGTGAAGGAGAAAACAGGCCGGCACAGGTAGATGAGGGTAGACACGGCAGAGGGGTCAGAAAACCCTATCTAGAGCCAAGGTTATTGGCTACATGCTGGGAAGACAAGTGGTCCAGACTTGCACAGGTATTCAGCATGTCCAGGAAAGCTGAACTTCAAGTCGACCAGAATTCCACGCTCCAGGGCTTGAGCAGATATCATGCCTCTAACAGCCAATAGGAGGAGCCCCAGCAGCAGGACCACAAGGGCCAACGAGATGTCAGTGGGATGGCTCAGACAGTAAAAACTTTCTGTCAAGCCTGACAACCTGAGTCCAACCTCTCGGACTCACATCATAGAAGGAGACCCATCTTCTCCCAGTTGTCCTCTAACCTACACGTGCATGCTGTAGATGAACAGTCTTATTAAATAAGAAACACACAGCCAATTGCAGAGTTAAAAGCCCAAGAGGTCAGAGCAGCAGCTGAGAGCTGAGACTTAAAACCGCCTTTCTTTGTTTTTTTTTTTTTTTTTTAGAGACAGGGTTTCTCTGTGTAGCTTTGTGCCTTTCCTGGATCTCGCTCTGTAGACCAGGCTGGCCTACCACCACGGCCCAGCTAAAACTGCCTTTCTTACCCTTAGCTGCCACTGTCGTCCTTCCCCTCAGAAAGAGGACTACCTCCTGTGTGTCTGTCCTTTTATTGACTTTCTGTTCTGCCTTCTCATTGGTTGTAAACCCAACCACATGACCTCCTAGTCACTGCCTGTCTGTACAGACCTCCAGGTCTTCTAAGGTTGGCATTGAGATTAAAGGCGTGTGTCTCCATGCTGGCTGTGTCCTTGAACACACAGAGATCTGCCTAGCTCTGTCTCTCAAATGCTGGGATTAAAGGCGTGCGCCACCACTGCCCGGCTTCTGCTATGGCTTGCTATTAGCTCTGACCCCCAGGCAACTTTATTAACATATAAATAAAATCACATTTCAGTACAAATAAAATATCACCATAGCATGCTGTGGAATATGTGCACCCATACACATACACATACATCAAATTAAAATAACAACAATGATAAGGCGATTGGAGATGGGCCTGACTGAATCTCTGGCCCCCGGAGGACGGGCTTTGTAGGTCACTGGGCTTTCTTATGGTGTTTGTAGCCAATGACTTAAGAAAAGTGAGGGGATACAGTAGCTCTTAGGAGTGGCGCAAACAAGGTTCAGGTCACAGAGTTCCTGAGGGCTGGGGTGGGAGCCTTGCCCTTTGGAGTCTGCTTCTCTTGCAGGTACCCGGTCTCCTAGGAAGAACAGATTTCAGTGTTCTGAGACGTGGGTTCCACTTCAGGGAGACAGGGCAGTCCACCCAAACTCTACCGCTAGAAACCCAGAGAAGCATACAGAACTTACGTGTTTCTTCTCTTAGAAATGGCCTAGAACTACTGTTTACAATAATCAAGACAGTCTTCTGAACAGAGCAAGAACCAGTCAGACACCTCTTCGGTACTTTCTGAAGCCAATTTCCACTCACGGGACTAAGCTTTAGTGTGGGCTGATGTCATCCAGGACGGCATGACTGGCAGAGAGCCGCCCTGGAGGGGCAGGACTCTGTCCATCAACTTTGCTATCTCAGGGCATCGAAGCATTAGTAGAGGCCCCTGCTCAGGGGCTGGAGCCTGCTTCCGGTGCAGCGATTTAGTTCCTCCAGCACCAGCTTCTCCTGGCTGTACATCTGGAACACAGCAGCACACAAGCTGACAAGAGGGCACTCCTGGGACCCTTGTCCCGGGCCAGACTCCACCCAGATTTCACCCTCTGCACAAGCCCCCATCTCAGCTCTGCACAAGTCTAAGGGTAGCACCTGAACAGAGACGCAAAGAGCTATGGGTGGACAGGAGGGACAAAGGAGTAAGGACAGCAGAGAGTGGGCCCTCAAAGGGTGGGGGAGAAGCTGGGATACCTAAGGGGACCAGGGAAGTGTGGAGCAGTGAGAGAGTGGGCATAGAAAGGGCTGGGTGGTAGCAGAGCCAGAAGGGGATCTACTTTTAATTGAAGAAAAAAAAAAGTTTATTCATGGGGGCTGGAGAGACAGCTTAGTAATTAAGAGCACTTACTGCTCTTACAGATCGCCTGGGTTTGGCTCCCAGCATCCACATCAGGCAGCTCACAACCACTGCAACTCCAGTTCCAGGAAATCAACTCCCTCTTCTGGCCTCTGCAGGTACCTGCACACACATGGTGCACATAAACTCATGAAGGTACACACACATAAACAGAAAATCTTTTTTTTTTTAAAGTTCATTCTGAGCAATAGAATATTTGCCTACAAACATAACCTAAGCCTATTAGACACTGTAGAGGACTTTATAAATGTGGTACCCACTGGCCTTTAGAAAAAGAAGAACTACTGCTTCACATTACCTGTAGCCAACTGACAGGTAAGTTTTTTTTGTTTGTTTGTTTTTTGTATGTGTGAGGTTCTTCTAAATATTAAGCATCTCCTGATCCCCATCAATAAAGCATTTCAGGGAATTTAGTTTTTAATCTGTCTGTTCAGGTGACTTTCAGCAGGGAACTATACAAGTATCATAAGGAACCAGGTACTTAAAAACACTACCTCAGCTTTCTTTTTTTTTGTTTCGTTTTGTTTTTTGTTTTGTTTTCGAGACAGGATTTCTCTTTGTAGCCCTGGCTATCCTGGAACTCACCTTGTAGACCAGGCTGGCCTCGAACTCACAGAGATCCTCCTGCCTCTGCCTCCCCTCCCCTAGTGCTAGGATTAAAGGTGTGGACCACCACTGCCCAGATACTACCTCATCTTTTTAGGCCACACAGATGGAGGCCATAGTTCCTGTCTCTCTCTCTCTCTCTCTCTCTCTTTTTTTTTTTTTTTTTTTTTTGGTTTTTCGAGACAGGGTTTCTCTGTGTAGCTTTGCGCCTTTCCTGGAACTCACTTGGTAGCCCAGGCTGGCCTCAAACTCACAGAGATCCGCCTGGCTCTGCCTCCCGAGTGCTGGGATTAAAGGCGTGCGCCACCACCGCCCAGCCAGTTCCTGTCTCTTGGGATGAGATGAATGGGCCTGGGCAATAGCCTAGGGGTTAGAGTTACATTGTGGGTAGCACGAAGCCCCTTGCACGGGTATTGCTCTTACCTTTTGCCACTCAGCCTTGGAGTTGTGGGTGAAGCCCAGAAGGTGACAGAGTCCATGGGTGGCTGTCACCTGTTAGAGTAAATGAGAAGTCAGCTCAGGGGATAATCTACCAGAAAGCTGCCCCTTCAGGGTCACAGACTACCCCTGTAAGACTGAGTTGTCCTCTGCCAGGACACTGGAGCAGGACGTACGGTTGCTTTACTGCGCAGAAATTAAAATACCTCAGTTCCCTCCTGTCTAGGCAAGTGCTCACCATTGAGCTACATTCTAACCTCAGTTGCTTCCTATCTTAAAATAGAACATTTCCCACAGTTCACTTAATTAGTGTGGAGCAACACTGTTTGAGCCTGGGCATAGGTAAAGAGAATTGACTATCCCTGTTGAGGCAGTATTGGGAATCTAATTAGAATTAAGCAGGAAGGAAGAGTGGCTCATGGTTGTAGTCCCAGATCTAGCAGGATGAGGGGAAGTATTAAGTGGACCAAAGAGTTCAAGACCAGCCTAGGCGATGTGGTGACTACATATTTTCATTTATTTATTATTTTAAAATTGTGTGCCTGTGTCTGTGGATGTGCATATGAGTACAGATGCCCTGGGAGGCCAGAAGAGGACATTGGATTCCCTGGAGCTGGAGTTACAGGCAGCTGTGAAACACCCCATGGGTGTTGGGACTAGAACTCAGGTTCTCTGAAGAACAGTGCATCCTATTAACCATTGAACCACTGAGTCATCCCTCTAGCCTGAGCCTATATCTCTTAAAAAAAAAAAAAAAAAAAAAAAGGTTACCAAGCAAGGAGAGGCTAAATACAAGAAAGGGGAGTGAGTAATACAAAGGTACCTGTGGATACTAGTGTGCACATAGGAGTCTCCTTCTCAACCTTCTCTATGGCTTGAGTTTGGTTAGCAAGCACATGTAATTTTGCATTCCCCGCTTACCGTTAGGATGTCATAGTAATCTTCATTTTCTTTGCACTGCTGGAAGATATATTCCACTCCTAGAAAAACATCTCCCAAATTATAATCATCTGGTGAGTATGGCTGAGGAAATTCACCTGCTTTCAGATTCTGAAAATGAGGAAACAAAGTTGGAGGCCTTTCAAACAGTAGCCCAAATACAAGGACTTGGCTCACTTGTCCAGCAGAGGACAGAGGACTCTTGACCACAGGATGCTCAAACCACACGATGGAGGCTAAGGATCATCAAAGAGTCCGAGGGGGGTGGAATACATAGTTATTACACACAATGGCCCTCACATGCTGTGATCTCATCAAATTATTTACTTTCCATTTCTATTATCCCTACCAGAGTAAGTTGAATTCTATATAGTTAAGTTGGCATATGGACCCAATCCCATTTTTTTTACCTGCTTGCCTGCTTTCATTTTTCTCCCGTTAAGGAAACCAATAAGGTGAACATTTAGACACATGTACCTTCTTTATTCTTTGGATTTACTTCTGTAGGTGTGATACTGGTAGTTATGACATACACACATTTTAAGTCTTTTTTTTTTTTTTTTTTTTTTTTTCAAGACAGGGTTTCTCTGTTGTAGCCTTTCCTGGATCTTGCTCTGTAGACCAGGCTGGCCTGGAACTCACAGAGATCCGCCTGCCACTGCCTCCTGAGTGCTGGGATTAAAGGCGTGTACCACCTCCGCCCGGCTCAAAGGATTATTATAATTTATGCTGCTAACAATCGGTGAAGGTATGTAGTTACTTATAGCTATCACAAGGTAATTTGTTGAAAATGTTTACCAGTTTTTACTTTTCATTTTTCTATCCAAGCATTCACTACTGAGGTACACTTAAAATTGCAGATGCCCTTATTTGAATTCCCTGATAGCACAGAGGGAGGGAGAGTGGTCCCTGCATAGAGGAATTGTGATGTTTAGGGATAGACTGACTAACTTAATGGGCATGGGTCATAGGCCATATTGCTTCACTTCTTTTGTTTTTAATTTGCTTGTTTCTGACATAGGGGCTTGTGATGGCTATTCTTAGTTGTCAACTTGACTATATCTGGATTGAACTACAACCCAGAAATGGAGGGTACAACTGTGATCCAGATCTTGAGGCTGGAAGACACACACCTTTGATCCAGAACTTGAGGCGGGAAGACACACCTTTAATTTGGTCCATGCCTCTACAAGGACTAGGAATAGGAAGGTTTTGTTCTTCACCTGCTTGCCCTTACCTTGTCAGTACATCCAGTCCTTCACTGTCATTGGAGCCTACTGTTTCGAAGACCATCGGAGATACTTAGCCTTGTGGGCAACTACTAGACTCTTAGACTTTCCATTCACGGCTAGTCACTGTTGGATTAGTTGGACTGCAGCCTGTTAAGTCATTCCAATAAATTCCCTTTATATATATATATTCATTCCATCTGTGACTCTAGAGAACCCTAATACAGGTTTTTGTTTTAGGTTTCTTGAGGCAAGGTTTCTCTATGTAGGCCTGGCTGTCCTGAAACTTACTCTGTAGACCAGGCTGGGCTCGAACTCAGAGATCCACCTGCCTCTGCCTCCTGAGCGCTGGGATTAAAGGCATGGGTCACCACTGCCTGGCAGATAGGGGCTTATTATGTGGCCCCGTCTGGCCTTGAACTCACAAAGATGTGATTGCCTCTGCCTCCTGAATAGATGGGAATAAAGGCATGTACACCAGGCTAGATGTCAATGCATTTTCGAAAAATTCCAAAATCAGAGATAATCATATCTGTAATATAACTAACAGGAACCCTTCTGGAAGAAAGGTAGGCTACATGTGAGGAACACATTCTTTTACCTCATGAAATGGGAAAGAAAGCACATCAGTTGGGACGTTTTTCTTCCTGTAGATCCTATTAATGTGCTGAATACTCTTATTGTCAATACAGATGATTCCCCAGGTCAAAATTCTTCACTCCTAAAATACTCCGGACCATATCCATCTTCCTGCGAAGTGGCACTCTTCTGATGGGGACCACCCGCTGCAGATTTTTAATCACCAAACTCATTTTGGGAAGAACATCCAGCCCTGGGTTCAGTCCTCAGCTCCGGGGGGGGGGGGGCGGGGGGGGGGAAGGTTGGAAGGAACCTGCAGTTAGAGTTCAAGAAAAGACCCATCAGTAGTAGAAAGTGATAAATTATGTAAAAATACATACGTACTCACAATAAATCAACTTTATTGCTGGGCTGTGGTGGCACACGCCTTTGATCCCAGCACTCAGGAGGCAGAAGCAGGAGGATCTCTGAGTTCAAGGCCAGCCTGGTCTACAGAGCTAGTTCCAGGACAGCCAGGGCCACACAAAGAAACTGTTTCGAGAAACCAATAAATAAATAAAAAACAAATAAACATACATACAAAAACTTTATTTGATGGAATTAATCGGCAATTCTAAGGGAATTTACATTTACCATAGGAAACTATGAAACACGGTAGACTGGGCACAGTGTGCAGAATAAGGTGGTTTTGGAGCGGTTGCTATGGTGTAGGACCAGGTAAGGGTGAGCGTGGGTGAAAAGATGGGGTCTCTGTGGGTCCAGGGTCTCTCGGACACTTGGCTGGGTAGATCCAAGCACGAACATGGTGCATCTACGCCACACAACAAGAAATCACCACACACTTACCGAAGCAGGTAGCGCGGGAAGCCGGGAACCAGGCGGATCGCCTGCCGGAAAATTAATAGCAGCACACCCCAGAGAGCGGAAGCCGGATGCTGAGGACCGGAAGTCGGTCCGACGGATTTAAAGTCCGCCGTACACATCTAAGGGCGGGCCCCCAGTAGCTTGTTTGATATAGTGGGTTGGGCCTGGTGGTGACCGGATGTTGACTGTGAATAAATACCGGCCCTCGCGACAGGGCGATATTGGCGGAACCGCTCCTGCGGCGGTCTCCGCAGTTCACTGCGTTCCTGCCGAGTTGCTGAAGGCCTGGCTTCGCCATCTTCGCCCGAAGGTCTCTGTCGACCCTGCGGCTTGTTTCTTGAGTATTGCAAGCGTAGGAAACAAAACTTAGATCTAGGCCAGGGCAAGGCATCTCAAGTTCGAGTTACTGGGAGAAAAATGAGATGGTAGGAAACCAAACCAGTGACAGTTTAACAGTATTACATTGTAATTCTCTGGCCTTGGAGATCGCAAGAATCTGGCGTAAGTGATGTTTTTCCTTCTAATTACTGAGATATTTTAGCTGTAGCTAGACCCGGTGGGGCACGCCTGTTGTCCCAACGGTAAGGAGGCTAAGGCAGGAGAAAGGAACATAATGCTGTGCTTGACTGTATAGTAAGTTTGAGGCAAGCCTGGGCAAAGTGAGACATTGTCTTAACAAAACAAACCTTTAAACCTCCATTACACAGTAATTGATTTGTACTCTCTTACCCTGTGTCCAAAACAGGAAGAACCTGTCGGTTCTGTGAGTGGTCGGCCCATTGTGCATTTGCCTTTTAAATTATTTTTAGAAAGATGGGCGGTGGTGGCGCACGCCTTTAATCTCAGCTCTCGGGAGGCAGAGGCAGGCTGATCTCTGTGAGTTCAAGGCCAGCCTGGGCTACAGAGGGAGTTCCAGGGCAGGCTTCAAAGCTATAAAGAGAACCCTGTCTTGAAGAGAGGTAAAAAGAAGAAGAAGAAGAAGAAGAAGAAGAAGAAGAAGAAGAAGAAGAAGAAGAAGAAGAAGAAGAAGAAGAAGTGTTCTTAGAGTATCTGTGATTTTAAGACTTGTAGCAAAATATGCTGGCATATTCTGAACTTTTGTTTTTCAGGTTATCCTGAGGATGAAGGAGAGCTTCCCCAAGCAACAGATAGTTTAAGGAAGTGGATTAATTGTGTACAGAGTGTATTTATTGACTTCAGATAATTGGGTTGAAGATGAATCCGGTGAACCCCTTCAGTGGGCAGCAGTCCAGTGCCTTTGCTGTATCTTCTAGTACCACAGGAACATTTCAGACTAAGTCACCATTTCGATTTGGTCAACCTTCTCTTTTTGGACAAAACACACTGGGAAAGAGCCTTGGATTTTCACAGGTATCAAACTTTGCAGCACCCTCTGGAGTAAGTCATTCTTCCTCATTGCCAACATTTGGACTCACCCAAACCTCAAGTGCTGGACTGTTTACTAGTCTTGAATCCACACCTTCTTTTGCAGCTACCTCTGGGCCTTCAAGTTCATCTGTGCCGGGAAATACAGGATTTAGTTTTAAATCACCCTCTGGTGTTGGAGTTTTCCCAAGTGGCTCTGCTTTTGGGCCAGAAACTGGAGAAGTAGCAAGCTCTGGTTTTAGGAAAACAGAATTCAAGTTTAAACCTCTGGAAAATGCAGTATTCAGACCAATACTGGGGGCCGCCGAGTCAGAGCCAGAGAAAACCCAGAGCCAAATTGCTTCTGGATTTTTCACATTTTCCCATCCCATTAGTAGTGGGTCTGGAGGCCTGAACCCTTTTTCTTTTCCCCAGGTGACAAATAGTTCAGTGACTAGTTCAAATTTTGTCTTTTCAAAACCAGCTAATAGTAATACGACATCTGTCCTTACCTCTGCTTTATCTAACCAAAATGTAGAGGAAGAGAAGAGGGGACCTAAATCAGTATTTGGAAGTTCCAATAGTAGTTTCTCCACTTTCCCCATGTCATCTGGATCTTTGGGGGAGCCCTTCCCAGGCAACAAAACAGGCAACCGTCAAGGATGTGAGGAAGCCATCTCTCTGGTGGAGCCAATTCCTACCCCCTTGAAAGGACTAAAAAGGAAAGAGGACCAGGATCGCTCCCCAAGGAGACACTGCCATGAGGCAGCAGAAGACTCAGACCCTCTGTCCCGGGGAGACCATCCTCCAGATAAACGACCTGTCCGCCTAAATAGACCCCGGGGAGGCACTTTGTTTGGTCGGACGATACAGGACGTCTTCAAAAGCAATAAAGAAGCAGGTCGCCTGGGCAGCAAGGAATCTAAAAAGGAAAGTGGCTTTGTGGAGTCTGGGGAAAGTGACCACATGGCCATCTCAGGAGGAAGTCAGCCTACCCTGGTACCTTCTCGGCTTCCTGCTGTGAATAAAGAGGAAGAAACAGAAGGTAGAGATGAAAAAGAAGGTGAGTTCTAGATGTGCGCAACACAGGATACCCTGCTGCCAAGCTCTTGTGTGTTTCCTGGTGTTAGCTTGATGTAAAGCCCCACCAAATATAAGAGATCTTACCGTAGAGCCTTGAGGCCACCTTCCATCCATGGACACTTGTTTTGCTTGTACACAGTCGTGACTCCTTTTGCTTGGAAGTGTTCTACCCAGGGAACTCACGTGTCTGCTTTCTGAATTCCTAGATTCTCTCAGGGGAACATCTGTGCGCCAAAGCAAAAGAAGTGAGGGCACCGACAGCCTGGGGGGCTTGTCCCCCTCAGAGCTGACAGCCATCCAGTGCAAGAACATCCCTGACTATCTCAATGACAGGGCCACCCTGGAGAAGCACTTCAGCAAAATCGCCAAAGTACAGCGGGTCTTCACCAGGCGCAGCAAAAAGCTTGCCGTGGTGCATTTTTTCGACCACGTGAGTACTCCCAGCTTTCCTCTTGTTGCTCCAGATTTGAACTTTGTGACACATTTTTTTTCCTTTCTTTTTGGTTTTTCTAGACAGGGTTTCTCTGTGTAGCTTTGCGCCTTTCCTGGATCTCGCTCTGTAGTCCAGGCTGGCCTTGAACTCTCAGAAATCCGCCTGCCTCTGCCTCCCGAGTGCTGGGATTAAAGGTGTGCGCCCCCACCGCCCGGCTTTTGTGACATGTTTTCCCTTCGTGCAGAGGATGTTATACAAACACTTTACCACTGAGTCCTTGGTAACTTGAAAATTTTTAAAAATTATTTTTATGTATTAGGTCTTTTGCCTGCATGTTTGTCTGAGCACCACTCGAATGCCTGGTGCCCTAGAGGCCAGACAAGGGCATTAGATCCCCTGGGACTGGAGTTACAGATGATGTGAGCTGCCGTGTGGGTGCTGGGGTGAATCAGATCCAGTCCTCTGGAAGAGCAGCCAGTGCTCTTTAACTGCTGACTCTGTAGTTTCAACTGTGTCACTTCTACACTCCCCCCTTTTGACCCATAAGTTGTTTGCTTGATGGACTATAGGGAAAGCACTCAAGTATCTCATTCTTTGCTCTTTAAATATCTCATTGTAGATTGAAAATTATATATATGGGGGGGTCATGAAATTAGAAAAGGGATCCTAAAAGAAGAGGAAAATATCTGAAGAGGGGGAGGGGGTAATAAAGAGGGTAATGAACATGTGATGTTAATGAAATGGCATAATGAATATTATATATAATACATATATATATAATTTATGTATACTATATATACAACCCATACTAGAAATGCTTACTGAAATAATTTTTTAAGTATCTCATTCTTAACTTGAGGTTGAGATGGTGGTGTTCATTTTCCTGACTTTGAGTGGGCATGTCTGAGGATCTCTATGAGTTTGAGACCAGCCTGGTGTACACAGTGAGTTCCAGGATAGCCAGGACTACACAGAAAAATTATTATTTGTGTATAACTATTTTGCCTATATGTATGTCTGTGCACTACATGCATGCTTGGTGCCTGTGGAGGACAGAAGAGGATGTTGATCCCTTAGAGCTAGAGTTACAGATGGTTGTAAACTGCCATATGGGTGCTGGGAATTGATTCTGGAAGAGCAGCCAGTGCTCAGAACCACTGATCCATTGCTCCAGGCCCTGGCCTAGAATGTTTGACTTTTTTCTCCCTTTTCCTGAGTGGTCTGATTGAAGGTGTGCACTACCATGCCTGGCAGTCATACCACTATCTATTTCCAGAATATTCTCATCATCCCAAGCAGAAATTCTGTAATCACTAAGTATTTCTCTATTCTCTTACCAGCCTTTGGTTACCTCTATTTTTCTGTCATTATGAATTTGCCTATTGTTGTAGAATATTATTTTAAGGTGTGTTACTTTTATTTATGTTGCATTTGTTTAACTCTGTGAAGCTGTGTTACTGTGCCTGTCTAAAACACCTGATGGTCTAGTAAAGAACTGTATGGCCAATAGCAAGGCAAGAGTAAGGATAGGTGGGGCCGGCGGGCAGACAGAATATATACTGGGAAGAGAGATCTAGGAGCCAGAGAAGGAGGAGGACTTGGGCCAGCCACCCAGCTACACAGCAAGCCACGGAGAAAGAGTAAGATACAGAAGTAACAGAATGGGAAAAGCCCAGAGGCAAAAGGTGGATGGGATACATTAAGGAAAGCTAGCAAGAAATTAGCCAAGCTAAGGCCAGACATTCATAAATAAGAATAAGCCTCTGGGTGTGAATTTATTTGGGAGCTAGGTGGTGGGCCCCCAGATAGAGCAAAAACTAACAATAACAGCCTCTTCTAGGTATTCATGTATGTGGAATCATACTTATATAGCTTATTTCACTTGGCATGTTCATCCATATTGTAGTATGGATGAGAACTTGATTCCTTTTGATAGGTGATTACTGTTCTGTTGCCCACATTTTGTTAATATATTCTTTTGTTGTTAAAAATGGGCTGCTGTGAATGATTGGTATATTGGTATCTGTTTGTATCCCTGCTGTAATTTTTTTGGGAGGTGGGGATGGGGTATAGTTTTTTCCCCCCTTGGGCACAGAGTTGCCATATCTTATGATCCACATTTTGAGAAATGGTATATTTGAGGCCAGACAAATGGCTCAGTGGTTAAGAGCACTTGCTGCTCTTAGAGAGGGCCGGGGTTCAGTTGACACCACCCAAATGGTGACACACAACTGTCTGGAACTCCAGTTCTAGTAGATCCAGTGCCCTCTTGTGGCCTCCTCAGGTACTGCATACAAACTACTCACCTATATACATGCAGGCAAAACATTCATGTTCATAGCATAAAAGTAAGTAACACCTTAAAAAAATGAAATGTTATGTGTATCTGCATATATTTTAATTACTGTTGTTTTTGAGACAGTCTCATGTACATGTAGTCAAGGCTGGCCTCAAAATTGCTGTGTTGCTGAGGGTGACCTTGAACTCTTTTTTTTTTTTTTTTTTTAAAAGACAGGGTTTCTCTGTGTATCCTTGGCTGTCGTGGAACTCACTCTGTAGACCAGGCTGGCCTCACATAGAGATCCACCTGCCTCTGCCTTTGAGTGCTGGAATGAAGGTGTGCGTCACCACACCTAGCCTTTTTTTTTTTAATTTTGTGTTTATGTGTCTGTGAGTATGCCCAAGGAAGCCAGAAGAGGGAGGGGGTTGGATCTCTTGGGAGCTGGAATTACAGGTAGTTATGAGCCATCTGATAGTGTTGGGAACCCAACTTGGGTCCTCCAGAAGAGCGGAGCAGCAGACACTCTGAGCCCTGGGCCATCTCTCTAGCCCCTAACATTTATATTCTCTCTCCTGTGTGTGTGTATGGGGATGGGGCAGGGGGCATTAGTGTGCTATGGCGAGTGCATGTGGAGGTCAGGGATCCAGTTTTCGGAGGTCCATTCTTTCCACTATGTGGGTCCAGGAGATTGAATTCCAGTCTTGTGGCATGGAGGCTGCTCAGCCATCTTGCTGGCCCTCCTTCGGTTTTTTTAAGTAGTCTGTTCTCTTTGCAGCATTTGAGTTTTCACTTACATTTTCTCTGGTCTCTACGTGACCTCATATTTGGTGGTTGTAAACTGTTTTTCAGGCTTCTGCAGCCCTGGCTAGGAAGAAGGGGAAAGGTCTGCTGCATAAGGACGTGGTTATCTTTTGGCACAAGAAGAAAATAAGTGAGTTTTCAGTTATTGTTTCCGTGGTCCGATGCTCTCTCTGTGCAGGCCCTTGACGTTCAAGTGTGTGTTCTCCAGCGCGGTGGCTAGCTCCAGCTGCAGCCCACATCTCAGAGTTGTTTCTCTAAACCTTGTTCTGACCCTTGTGTCTTCAGGTCCCAGCAAAAAACCTTTTTCCCTGAAGGAGAAGAAACTTGGTGACAGTGAAGCCAGCCAAAGCATAGAGGACCCTCCCTTTCAGCATTCCCCTCTTGGCAAGCCCATACTGAGGCCTGCAGCCGGCAGCCTGCTGAATAAAAGGTGGGATTTACCTTTCTTAATAACTGTCGTGAAAGAGAAGAGAAGTAGAGGAGAGCTCTGACATTCAAGTAGGCACTGAGGGGCTATGGGGCAGGGACAGGAAGAGCTGCTTTTGAATCCCCGACAGTGAGCATGGTCAGAGGGATGGTTCTGGAACAGCCAATCTGAGCAGTTGCCAGCTTCAGGGGCGATTCTGTTTTATTCTGATATTCCCCAGGAGCTCGGATTTTGAGAAAGCCCTCTTTGGTGCAGGCCTAACTTCAAACAGATTTCCTCAGGGAAAGCCTTATCACAAAGCTACTATTTCCGTCCTAGTCCTTTACTTTAAAAACTATTTAGCTGGGTGGTATCAGTGCACGCCTTTAGTCCCAGCATTCAGGAGGCTGAGGCAGGTGGATTTTGGAATTCAAGACCAGCCTGGTCTACAGAGCAAGTTCCAGGATAGGCAGGACTACACAGAGAAACCCTATCTCAAAAAACAAGCAGAAATTATTTCTTTTTATTTTATGCCTGTGTCTACATGTGTGTATATACACCACTTAGCACAACAGAGACTCTGTCTGTACAGGGCCACCCACTCCATGGGGAGCATAGAATGTGGTGCCCTATTCAAGTTATCCTCATGTCTCCTCTCCTGTCTCTCTCAGTCCCACACCCCTGGCATGTAAATGCACACATGATAACTTTCCCTTTTATATGTCCAATTGAACTGGTTGTGGTAGTGTTTGTTTGTTTGAGACAGGGTTTCTCTGTGTAGCTTTGCACCTTTCCTGGAACTCGCTCTGTAGGCCAGGCTGGCCTCGAACTCACAGAGATCCGCCTGCCTCTGCCTCCTGAGTGCTGGGATTAAAGGCTGCACCACCACCGCTGGCTGCATATTTGTAGTTCTAGCACTTAGGAGGTTGAGTCAGGAGGTTGATGGCCAGCCTGGGTTATGAGAGACCGTGTTTCAAAAAAAAAAGTCTAACTGGCTATAAAAGCACACATCCCTACTAATCACTTCTGATGGTTTCTGCATGATTTTAGGTAGCCCAATTTATCTCAGTAGATGGTTTCTCTTCGGACTGTGGTGCCCTGGCACTTGGTATAGGCTTGGTTGTTTCTCAGTCAGCATAGCCTTTTTGTTTGTCTAAGGAACTCTTTCCCTGAAGCATATCCCCTAGGTGGTCTGAGATACAGGACATCCTCTTTCACACGGGACCTGCTTTGACAGGTCTCTTTTAATCCTGTTAGTCTTTTGGCCAATACCTTGGTTTTCTCATATTCTGGTTTGTAGTCCACAGCGTAGTTGCTGGCCTGCTTTTGCTCATTACTTTGTCTACCTTTCTTTTTTTTGGGTTTTTTTTTTTTTTTGAGACAGAGTTTCTCTGTGTAGCTTTGCACCTTTCCTGGAACTCACTTGGTAGCCCAGGCTGGCCTCGAACTCACAGAGATCCACCTGGCTCTGCCTCCCGAGTGCTGGGATTAAAGGCGTGCGCCACCTCCAGCCAGCCTACCTTTCTTATATTTATGTGTTTGAAGTTTATTTACCATGTCCATGTCTAGAGCCTGTAGAGGTCAGAAGAGGGCGTCAAATTCCATAGAATAAAAGCTGCTATTTGGAACTTGGTGCTGAGTGAGCATGCAGGTTTGACCCCATTTACAGCCACTAGTTCTTAGCAGTTCCTTGTCTAGAATCACCCTGACCCTCATGGCCTTTAGTAACCAGAGTAAAATGCATTAGTTAACTGTGAATGGATGACAGAGCAGATCGGGTCAGAGCCATTTCTCAGAGCATGGGAGTGTACTGTCAGTGGGTTCTCCGTCATCTAAAGGACAATATCCAAAAAGTGCAATAAAAGCCTCCTAACTTCAACACAGGAAGAAATGCTCGATCTGTGCCAAGCTCTGCACCACCCATTTATAATCCTCAAAATAGACATCTCTCTAGCTTTAGTTTTTAATTGCTTGTATACATGTGTACATGTTTTATCTGTATGTATGACACATGTATTCAGTGCTGGAGGTGGCCAGAAGAGGATATCAGACCCTCTGGAATTTAGAGTTACCAGAGAGGTGTTAGCCACTGTGTGAGTGCTGGGAACCAAACTTGGGTCCTCTGTAAGAGCAGCAAATGCTCTTAACCACTGAGCCATCTCTCCAGCACCCTTCCCTGCTTCCCCTCTTTTTTTTTTTTTTTGAGACATGGTCTTATCTCTTTCATACTAGCCTGGGTCTTCTATTGCATCATTTCCCCCACCCACCCCCTTTTTGATACAGGGTCTCACCTACACCAGACTGTCCTAGTATTCATTGTGTAGTGGAAGATGACTTTGGACTCCCCTTATCTCCTGCTTCCACTTACTCAGTAATGGGACTATAGGCATGTACCACCACACCCGATGTATGAAGTGCTGAGGCTTGAACCCAGGGCTCTGCATGCTGGGCAAGCACTCTCTCAACCTGAGTTACATTTCTAATCCCTTGTCTCATTTTTTTTTAAGTATGAAATACTTCAGAATTATTAAGAGCCAATAAATTTTTGTTCTCAACATTGCCCCCCTTTCTTAGGGTCTGGCTAGTTGCTCAGCCTAACCTCAGATTACCGGCTCAAGCAATCCTGTGTCAGCCTTCTTAAGTTGTTGGAGCAACAGCTTTATTTTTTTATTTTAATTAAAAATGAAAGAAATCTCATCACCAACTTTGTTTAGGTTTTGTTTCGTTGTTTTGTTTATTTTGTTTTATTTGAGGGGAGGAGAGTTGAGACAGGGTCTTACCTGCAGCTCTGATTGTCCTAGAACTCACCATGTAGACAGGGTGGCATCATACTCATAGAAATCCCCCTGAATCTGCCTCTCTAGTTCTGGGATTTAAAATCATGTGCACTGTGCCTGGCTGGCTTCTTTGGTTTTGATGCTGTACTTTCTTAGCTTTAGAGGACCAAAAAGTCTTGAAAGATTCAGAAGTGGAAATGATAACAGGGGCCATGAATGTGTTGCTTTCTCTGTAGCTCTCCAGTGAAGAAACCAAGCCTTCTAAAGATCCACCAGTTTGAGGCTGACCCTTTTGACTCTGGATCTGAGGGCCCCGAGGGCCTTGGTTCTTCATGCGTGTCGTCTCTTAGCATCCTGATAGGGACTGTGGCTGAGACGTCTGAGGAGAAGTACCGCCTTCTGGACCAGAGAGATCGAATCATGCGGCAAGGTATGGTGTACAGAGACGGAAGTTCCAGAGTCTCTGACAAGGTTGTGAGGCAGTTTCTGGGGAGCCACAGCGGCTTCATGGCCATTGAGTCTTGGGATTTCTTCTATGCTATGACTGGTATGACTTCCTGGAGGTGGGAGCTATGTGTGTACTAATGTGTGATAAGTGTATACGTTACATATGTATAGGAGTATATGAGGAATTACAATGATCGTTGGTAGAGAGGGAAAAGGTGTTTGTAAGGCAGAATGCTTACATTTCAGGCATTGTTCCCCTTTGGAATGTTCAACTGTGAATGCATTACTTCAAACAATGTTAAATTAACATTCCAAATATATAGTGAAAATCCATGTACTCTTTACAATTTTTCTTTTTCTTTTTTAACTTTTTTCTTTTTAAAAATTTATTTTTATTTCATGTGCATTGGTGTTAGGCCTGCATATCTGGCTGTGTGATGATGTCAGATCCCCTGAAACTGGAGTTACAGACAGTTGTGAGCTGCCATGTGGGCGCTGGGAATTGAACCTGGGGTCCTCTGGAAGAGCAGGCAGTGCTCTTAACCTCTAAGCCATCTCTCCAGCCCTACAATTTTTTTCTTAATTTTCAAGTGTATTTTTTTTTTTTTTTTAACAGCTATATAGCCCATGCTGGCCTAGAGCTTAAAATTCTCCTCTTTCAGCCTCCTGAGTACTGGGATTACACATATCTATCACACCTGGCAGAATTTTCTTTTTAAAAGCTGAGAATAATTGTAATAATCACAGAGCTTTCTTAAGATGATAATGAAAACTGCTGCCATAATTTATAGAATTGGTGGTCTTTACATTTCTAATAAACTTATTGTCTTAGTTAAGGTTTCTGTTGCTGCAGTGAAACACCATGACCAGAAAGCAAGTGGGGAGGAAAGGGTTTATTTGGCTTACACTTCCATATCACTGTCTATCACTGAAGGAAGTCAGGACAGGAATTCAAGCAGGACAGGAACCTGGAGGCAGGAGCTGATGCAGAGGCCATGGAGAGGTGCTGCTTACTGGCTTGCTCCCCATGGCTTATTCAGCCTGCTTTTTAATAGAACCCAGGACCACCAGCCCAGGGATGGTACCGCCCACAATGGGCTGGACCCTCCCCCATTAATCACTAATTAAGAAAATGTTCTACAGGCTTGCCTAGAGCCTGATTTTTGTGGAGGCCTTTTCTTAATTGAGGTTCCCTCCTTTCAGTGACTTTTGTTTGTGTCAAGTTGACATAAAAATATCTAGCACACTTACTACAAGGAAAGCCTGGCTGGGTCGCACATGTCTGCCTTCCCAGAACCTAGGATGATTGTACTGTTCTGCAACTCCAGCCCTCTGGAGGCAGAGGCAGGACATTCTGGTCTACACAGTGAGTTCCAGGATAGCCTGAGCTGTGTAGTGGTGCCCTGTCATAAAAGCAAAAACAAAAAAATTCAAATAAACTTATACTAATTATTGCAGTTTTTAAAAGTATAACTAAAATGTGTATATGGTATGTTGTCAACTTTCCTTCAAAACCTTTCATTCTGTGAGTAAAAATAACGGTATACTTACTCAGGTGGGCACCCCGCTAACTTACATTATATAATTCTGAATACTGAGACAATCTTAGAATACCGGTATATTTTGAATATTTGTATTTAACAATTCTTTTAATTTTTAAATTGTATATATTTATTTTGAGATATAGTCTCACTATGTAGCCCTGGCTGTCCTCAAACTCAAAGAGATCCATCTGCCTCTGCTTCCCAAAGGCTGGGATTAAAGGTGTGCGCCAGTGGTGTCCAGCCCACGAATTTATTCTTTGATTAAATTCCTGTTTTACTACTGAGGCCATGAGAAGAATTACAGAATGCTGGCAGAGCACATATCTTTAAGTGGAAGTGAGGGCATGCTCAGTCTGTTTTTAAAATTTTTTAAATTTGCCGGGCAGTGGTGGCTCACACCTTTAATCCCAGCACTTGGGAGGCAGAGCCAGGCGGATCTCTGTGAGTTCGAGGCCAGCCTGGGCTACCAAGTGAGTTCCAGGAAAAGGCGCAAAGCTACACAGAGAAACTCTGTCTCGAAAAACCAAAAAAAAAAAAAAATTTTAAATTTGTTTTTATGTGTATGAGTGCTTTGCCTACATGTATGGCTGTATACCACTTGTATGCCTCATGCCCAAGAAGGCCAGGTCCCCTTGAAAGGCCAGCTCACAGACAGTTGTGAGGTGCCATGTGGGTGCTATCCTGAACTCATTTGACCCAGGCTGGCCGCAGAATCTCTTGCCTCAGCCTCCTGAGTGCTGGGTTATAGGCAGTGTGTTTGTTTGTTTGTTTGTTTGTTTGTTTTTCTTTTTTCCTTTTATGAAACTACACTTTTGTGAATTCTTAGTACTCATATGGTACATATACCATTGCCTTTGGCTTGCTATCTTTAGCTCGGGTGAAGAGGACTGATCTGGACAAAGCAAGGGCATTTGTTGGAACGTGCCCTGATATGTGTCCTGAGAAGGAGCGGTACTTGCGGGAGACCCGGAGCCAGCTAAGCGTGTTTGAAGTGGTCCCAGGGACTGACCAGGTAGGGCTGTGTCCTAATGAGCTTTGTTATTTTTTTTTCATTGTTTTGATTTTGATTTTTAAAAATATATATATTACTCTGTAAATGTGTATGTGTGTGCGTGCGCATGTGTGCCACAACGTGTGTATGTAAGAGGATAACTTAGAGGAGTTGGTTCTCTCCTTCACTATGTGGGCTCTGAAGATTGAACTCAGGTCATCAAGTGCCCTTACCCATACTGAGCTATCTCGCTGGGTCTCTATTTTTTGCTTGTTTCTGATTTTGTTTTTTGAGACAGGTCCCTCTATATGGTCTTGGTTGTTCTGGAACTCGTTCTGTGACCAGGCTTCCAAGTGCTGGGATTGAAGGCACGCGCCACCACCAAGAGGCACTATTTTTGTTTTTAATGTGGACCTTGAGCTGTGTTCTGTTCCTTGAAGCCCCTTTACGTGTTGAGTCTGTGCTTTGGGGTAGGCAGATGGGTCTTCACACATTCCTGCTCCTGTGATACTCTGGACTCCTTGTTATATTTACCTGCATTTATATTATCCTTAAAGTTTGTTACCTTTAACAGAGCATTTTCATTTAAAAACTATATTCCCACGCCGGGCGGTGGTGGCGCACGCCTTTAATCCCAGCACTCGGGAGGCAGAGGCAGGCGGATCTCTGTGAGTTCGAGGCCAGCCTGGTCTCCAAAGCGAGTTTCATGAAAGGCTCAAAGCTACACAGAGAAACTCTGTCTCGAAAAACCCAAAAAAAAAAAACAAAAAAAAAAAAAAACCCTATATTCCCAAGCATTGATCTCATGTGGGTGTGTATGTGATTTCCTCCTGCATTTTAAGGTCAAAAAACCTGCCACGAAAGTTTGTCCCCACTCCTTGCCCCCAGGTGGACCATGCAGCCGCTGTGAAGGAGTACAGTCGGTCCTCTGCAGATCAGGAGGAGCCCCTGCCACATGAGCTGAGGCCCTCAGCAGTTCTCAGCAGGACCATGGACTACCTGGTGACCCAGATCATGGACCAAAAGGAAGGCAGCCTTCGGGACTGGTACGACTTCGTGTGGAACCGCACTCGGGGTATACGGAAGGTATCGTCTCCCTCCAGTCAAATGGCTAGGAAATCCATGTATATTCACAAATTGAATGTTTAACTTGTTGTTGTATACAGTTATTTTTGTCTGAAACAAAAATATAATTTTATTTGAGCCATTACAAACTGTATTTGGATTGTGTTACGTGGGGTTAGTCTCAAGTTGAAATGTTGAATTACTCATCAGCATAATTTTTTAACAAAGTTGACTTTTCATGGATCGTGTGTGTATGTAGCTTGTGTGTAGTGATCAGTGCATGTGTGCATGTGTAATCCTCCCCTCTAATCTGAACAGGACATCACACAGCAGCACCTCTGTGATCCCCTGACGGTGTCTCTGATCGAGAAGTGTACACGGTTTCATATCCATTGTGCCCACTTCATGTGTGAGGAGCCCATGTCCTCCTTTGATGCCAAGATCAACAATGAGAATATGACCAAGTGTCTACAGAGTCTGAAGGAGATGTACCAGGACCTGAGGAACAAGGGTGTTTTCTGTGCCAGTGAAGCAGAGTTCCAGGGCTACAATGTCCTACTCAATCTCAACAAAGGAGACATTTTGAGGTGTGTTTTCAGATTCAGAAGTTGGGCTTTGATGTATTAGAAAGTCCATGGTGCAGTTGCCACACTGAGCCAGGGGTAAATGAGTGCCAGCATGTACTGAGACCAGCATGCCATATGTAATCCCTTCACGTTCATTCTGAGAGGGACCCTCTCAGTGACACAGCTGGGAGACTAGGACATGGAGGCAGGCAGTCCCCTTAGTGTCGTTAGCAGTTCAGTTAGAAGGAAAGTTAAATGAAATCAAACTGGATAAGTTACTGGAGTGAGAGAATTTGAAATACTGGGTTGATATTTCAGTAGACCTTTAGAGAAGAGAGAAAAACTGTAGATTTGTCTGCACCCATGTTTGGTAAGCTAAACTCTGGTAACCATTGCCGCCTTTTAGTTGCAAAAATCCCTTATTTATATTGAAATTAGTTGTTTTGTGTTTTTTTCCCTCTCTCCCTTCTTCCTCCTCCCCTCCTTTATTTCCTCTCTCTTCCTTTTGACATAATCTCACTGTGGAGTGTGACCCAAATTGGCTTCAAATTTGAGATTTCTTGCCTCTGCCTTCTGAATGCTGGGATTATATCTGTGCACTGCCATGCTTAACTGCAATTTTGTTTTTTTGGTTAATATTTTCTCCAGGAACCTATTGTTATAGGCCTATATATATGGTTGATTTAAGCTTTACAGCAGATAAGTTATAGAAATTGGCTGGTAGTCTCTTCATATATGACAAACATTTGTACCCAATTTGAATAATGCAGTTAAAAAAAATTGTTTGGTCGGGGAGGGCAACTCTTTTTTGAGACTGGGTTTCTCTCTATTTCTGGCTGTCCTGGAACTCACTCTGTAGACCAGGCTGGCCTCGAACTCACAGAGATCCGCCTGCCTCTGCCTCCCAAGTGCTGGGATTAAAGGTGTGTGCTACCACGCTCGTCTAAATTTATTTCACTTAACTAATGTTACTTTATTTCTATCTTTTATGTGTATGGGGGTTTTGCCTGCTTGTATGTCTGTGTGCCATGTAGTCTGGTGCCCAAGGAAGCCAGAGAATGGCATTGGAAGCCCTGGAACTGGAGTTATTGTCAGTTGTTAGCTGCCACCTGGGTGCTGGGAATTGAATCTAGGTACTCTGGAAGAGCAGTCAGAGCCATTAATAGCTATCCATCTCCAGCTCCTAGTTATATTTTTGCTTCTTTTTGGGGGTGGGGGTTTGACAGGGTCTCATTGTGTAGCCCTAGCTGGCCTAGAACTTGCTTTGTAGACCAGTTTGGTCTTGAACTCACAGAGATCTGCCTTCCTCTGTTCCTCAAGTGCTAGGATAAACAGCATGTGCCATCATAGCCCATTCCCTATTTTATTTTATTTTTCACTTTTTAAAATTTTTCGAGACAGAGTTTCTCTGTGTAGCTTTGGTGCCTGTCCTAGATCTTGCTCTGTAGACCAGGCTGGCCTCGAACTCAGAGATCTACCTGGCTCTGCCTCTCAAGTGCTGGGATTAAAGGCATATGCCACCATCGCCCAGCTATTTTTCATTATTTCTTCTTTTTTTTCTTTTTTGTTTTTCGAGACAGGGTTTCTCTGTGTAGCTTTGCGCCTTTCCTGGAACTCGCTCTGTAGACCAGACTAGCCTCGAACTCACAAAGATCCGCCTGCCTCTGCCTCCTGAGTGCTGGGATTAAAGGCGTGTGCCACCACCGCCCGGCTTATTTATTTATTTATTTATTTTTTTCCCGTTATTTCAAGACAAGGTTTCTCTGTGTAGTGCTGGCCGTCCAGGAACTCGCTCCATATACCAGGCTGGCCTTGAACTCAGAGATCTGCCTCCTAAGTGCTGGGATTAAAGGTGCATCCACCATACCCAGCTGTTTATCATCTTTTTAAGATCTTCGATTATTATTATTATTGATTGTGTATAGTGTGTGTCTATGTGTAAGCATATGCATGTGAATGCAGGTTCCTGTAGGACTAGAGAAGGATGTCAAATATCCTGGAGCTAAAGTTACAGGCAGTTGAGAGCCACCTGACTTGGGTGCTGGGAACCGAACTTGAGTCCTTTGCAAGAATAGCAAGTGCTTTTAACCTTTGAGCCATCTCTCCAGCCTCACAGTTTATTATCTTTTTAAAGAAAAGCTCTTAAAACCACACCTGTAATCCTATCCGAAGTTTAAGGTCATCTTTGGCTGCAGAGTGAATTTGAAGCCCATCTGGGATACATATGATTCTCTCTCAAAAAGAAAAGAGGAAGAAAGATAGAGGAAGGAGGAGGACCCGTGTGTATCAGTTGAGTGTGCAAGTGGCAGCTCTGATTATGGAACTTAGATTTCGGTGGTTGTCACCATTCAGACTCCCCGTCTCGGTATTGCTGAAATCTAGTTGTTTTATCAGAGTGACTTAAATCACCATTCTAACGCTTGTGCCTCCTTACCTTACAGGGAAGTTCAGCAGTTCCACCCTAATGTTAGGAACTCCCCCGAGGTGAAATTTGCTGTCCAGGCTTTTGCTGCACTGAACAGTAATAATTTCGTGAGATTTTTCAAACTGGTCCAGTCTGCATCTTACCTGAATGCATGCCTGTTACACTGTTACTTTAATCAGGTGAGTCGAACCACTGCTAGCAACATAGGAACAAAAGCAGTAACTGTTGAGGTGTTGACATGCTTCCCTTTTCCTGTACTCTTCCAAATGGGCAGGCAGCAGTCAACTCATGGAGCCTGTCACAGCCCAGCAGGGTATTTCTGGTTTAACCATGGATGATGGGCTACCATGGATCTCCACTAAGAGCGACCATGCAATGGGAATAGTTCTGTGGCTCACAGAGATCTTTTAATGACAGGTTGAGTTCAACACTATCATCTTTCATGAAAACCAACCCCAAACCACAAATCCTATAGTGTACAAAATCCTTAACCTTGAAATTGTTGGTATTAATAAAAATTTTGAGTGGAAAGCCAGGATAACCTAGGAAGACTATTTGGAAAACACAAAACCAACCAACCGTTTTTGAGTGTTAGGCTGCTGATGCTGAGTTCATTTCAGTAAATATTCAAGTCCTGTTTTTCCACTCTGTTCTGTGCTTTGCCTTGGGACTACAAAGGCATTCAGAAGATCACTTTATTTTATTTTTTAAATTAAGGAATTTCTTATAAGTTCTTGGTCTTAGTTCCAGTCAGTTTGTTAGCTCCAGCTCTTTGAATTGGCTTGGAGATTCCGGTAGAGGGCCAGCTTAGTCTTCTACAGGTATTGGCACAGTGAGAAATAACCGATATAGATATTGGCACAATGAGAAATAACTGGTACTGTGACTCTTCCCCCAGTGTGCCCTTCCCATGAACATACTATTTCAGTTGGGCATGGAGTGATTCTGCTTGGCCTCTGCTGATAGGGGAGGGGCTGTCTGGAGGTCATTGTCTGTATACACACACACTCCTAAATATAAGGCCAGCCTGCTCAGTCTGGGTAATTTTACTTGTATATACGTTTTCAGGGCTGATCATTGGTATTAAGTAATCAGTTGGTATGCTCTTCTTGAGGGAGACTGTTTCTTCCCTCCCACTCTTAGCATTCTTTAGTTGCCTGTAGTTCTTTGTATAGGGTTGAGGCCTCCTCGGCTTTTCCCTGTGCACATTAGTGTATCTATTGTCGTTGTTCAGCTCATGTATAATAGTCATGTTGGGGAGACTTCATGTAGCTTCTGCTGTCTGTAGTAGACACAATCTTGTGACGAACTCCCCATTCCTTTGGCTTTTACAACCTTTCTGCCCCTTCTTCCACAATGTTCCCTGAGTGTGGGATTGGTATTGTAGATGACCCCTTGGGACCGGACTCAACAACTTTGCATTTTGATTGGTTGTGGTTTTCTATAATTGTCTCTGTCTGCTGCAAAGAGAAGTGTCCTCGATGAGGGGTGAGGACCACCCAGGACAAATATTTAGTAAAGCAGCAGTTATGGGTTCTCCTCCAAGATCCATGACTACTAGCCCTAGGTAGTTGGCTAGGTTTCCTGACCAGGCATGATTTCTCTTTGACTGAGCCGGCCTTAGGTCAAATTAGAGCGCTGTTGGTTACCACCAAGGTGTGTGTGCCTCTACTGCCCTAGGGTTATTGGTTCATATGTGTCATAGCTGAGTAGGACTGTTGGTTGCTTTTGGAAGCTTGTAGGGCGCCTTCTGGTACTATGAAGGCTAGTTCTCAGGGAAGAAGCATTCAGGTCAGTTTCAGCTCAGGGGCCTCTGGGTCCTGTGTCTAAACTGCATGGTGTTTTCAGCAGTAGGGAATTAACCATCCACCTCTGGGGAGCAACCAAGGGCAATAGCAATAACTTGTAATGTTTTGGGAGTCTCTTGGAAAACCCTGACCAACAACTCCCAGAAGGGCTTTTCATGCCTGGTGCTGACGTTTCTATTGTGCTCTTTGGTTCTTGGAGGGAACATTGTAAGCTCAGATGGGAAGTTTTTACTTAAGCTATATATGTTTGTTTATACACTGACTTAAGTGTATTATAGGTATTTCTACTTTTGTTAAATAAATAAATATTTATTTATCTATCTATCTATCTATCTATCTATCTATTTATTTATTGAAGTAGGGTCTCAATGTAGCTCTGGCTGTCCTGCACCTCTCTATGTAGACCAGGCTGGCCTTGAACTCACAGAGATCCACTTGCCACTGCCTTCCAAGTGCTGGAATTAAAGATGTTCACCTCTCTGCCAAGTTTTTTTTTTGTTGTTGTTTTAAAGATTTACTTCTTTTTGTATTTTAAGTGTATGAGTATTTGCATACATGTATGTCTGTGTACCATGTGCATGTAGTGCTCATGGAGGGCAGAATGGGGTCAGATCCCCTGGAACTGGAGTTTGTGAGTTGCTACATGAGTACTGGGAACCAAACCTGGGTCCTCTGGAAGAGCAGCCAATGCGCTTAACTGCTGAGCCATCTCTCCAGCTGCTGTTAGAGGTATTTTTAGGTAGATAGTTGATAGTTGGATTCCTTACAACTTTTTCAGACATTTTTTTTGTTGTATGCTCTTTCTTCCCTCCTCACTAATTAGAGTTCCCATTCTCTTCCTTTTCTCCCATCTGTACCTGTACCCGGTCATTCCCCTCCCTATTGCTCCTGCACACCCTACTCCTGCAACGCTCTCGTTTGCTTTGCCGGTTTCTATGGTTACTGTGGGCTGTGTACTCACACCTGAAGATTTGGAGCCGGGCTCCTCAGATGAGAGAAAACATGCAATGCTTGTCTTTCTGAGTCTGGGTTACCTCACTCAGTATGATCTTTTCTAGTTTCCTCCATTTGCCTGCAGAGTTCTTTTTTTTTAAAGACTTTTTTTTTTTGGTTTTTCGAGACAGGGTTTCTCCGTGTAGCTTTGCGCCTTTCCTGGAACTCACTTGGTAGCCCAGGCTGGCCTCGAACTCACAGAGATCTGCCTGGCTCTGCCTCCCGAGTGCTGGGATTAAAGGCATGCGCCACCACCGCCCGGCTTTCCTACAGAGTTCTTAATTTCATTTTCCTTTATAGCTTAATGGTATTCTGTAGTGTATATATATATCACATTTTTATTATCCATTTGCAAGTTGAAGGACATTTAGGTTGTTTCTTTTTCTTAGCTATTGTGAATAGGTTAGTAATGAACATGGCTGAATAAGTATCTGTGGAGTAGGATGTCAAGTCTTTGGGCATACGGTAGGTTTATTTTTGAGACTTCTCCACACTGATTTCCATAGTGTCTGCAACCTCACCAACAGTGAATGACAGTTCCTTCCCTCCACATTTCCTCCAGTATTTATTGTTAGTTATTTTGTTGATCTTGGCCATTCTGACTAGGGAAAGATGAAATCTCAAAGTTGTTTTGATTTGCATTTCCCTAATTGCTAGGAATGATGAACATTTCTTGAGATATTTCTTAGCCATGTTTTTTTTTTCGTTTTTTGAGGACTCTCTGTTCATGTTCCAGGCCCATTTTTTTAATGGGTCAATTTTTTTGTTGTTGCTTTTGATTCTTTGTGTATTCTAGATATTAGTCCTCTGTCAGATGTATGGCTGGCGAAGATCCCCTCCCATTCTGTGGCTTCCTCTCCATCCTGTTGATTGTTTCTTTAGCTTTTAGTTTTATGAAGTTCCACTTGTCAGTTGTTGACCTTAATTCTTGGGCAGGTGGAGTCCTGTTCAGAATGTCCTTTCCTACATCTGTGTCATGTAGGGTCCTGCTTATGTTTTATTCTAGCCGTTTCGGGTTTCACATTTAGGTCTTTGATCAAGCTGGAGCTAGTGTTTTTTTTTTGTTTTTTTTTTTTTGTGTGTGTGTGTGTGTGTGTGTGTGTGTGTGTGTGTGTAAGGTGATAGTGACAGGTCTAATTTCATTCTTTTGCACATGGACATGCAGTTTCCTCAACACCATTTGTTAAAGATGCTTTCTTTTCTCCAGTGTGTGCTTTTGGCATCTCTGTTAAACATCCAGTGGCTGAAGTCACATGCACTTAATCTTGTTCCATTGTCTACATGTCTACACTCTAGCTCCAGCAAGGAGTCTTTGACCAGTTTGCTTGCTGTTGTTAGATTTGACTGTCACCAACATAGCCGAAATTCTGGGACAAATGAAAACATTACTAATGACCTACCTCTTAGGGAATTCTGTGCATTTGTCAAGTGGAACTTACAGTTACTATTTTTTTTTAACTGAATTTTTTCTTTTTAAATTTTTTGCAGTTTATTTGTCCTCTCCTTAGAAATTTGCACCATCACAGCAGATCAAGTCATTGCAGAATCTCCACTCCTTTTGCTGTTACCCAATCTCCGGGTCACTTTTTGCCAGCACCACCATTGGCCTTTGCAGCCCCCCGACCTTCCTCATCATGTGTTCCTCCCTGTTTTCTGGAGGTCCTTTTCTTCTCATAAGGGCCGTGTCTCTCAAGTCTGTGTATAGGCTCAAGCTTCTTTACATAATTCAGAGAATCATACATCAAGCCAAAGTCTTTCCACTGCACAGATGTTTTGAATCCAAATGTAGTGGTGATATCTGGTGTTGTTTTGTACACTTTGGCTAGCTCTTCCTGACTTTTTGTCTTTGATACTGTTGCCTTCCCAGAGGGGAGGACATTAGTGATCGTTTGTTTCCTCTGAAGCAGTTGGTTCGCCATTAACTTCCTGGTCCTGGTCATTACTGTGTCATTCGTGGTGGTGATCCTCGAGCAGCCAAGGAGGCAGAGAGTAGTTATTATTTTTTATTTTATTTTATTTATTGTGCAGCCAGCTGGGTTTCCCTCTAAGCTTACATTGCCATGGCTTCTTTCAGATCCGTAAGGACGCCCTCCGAGCACTCAATGTTGCATACACTGTGAGCACACAACGCTCTACTGTCTTCCCCCTGGATGGTGTCGTACGCATGCTGTTGTTCAGAGATTGTGAAGAGGCAACCAACTTCCTCAATTACCATGGCCTCACTGTAGCTGATGGGTAAGAGCTGAGACTGCACCTGTGCACATGTCTCTTCTGCCCCGCCCCCCAACACACACACACACACACACACACACACACACACGCACGCACGCGCACGCGCGCACACACACACACACACACACGCACGCACACACAGAGACACACACACTACTTTTTTAAAATTCTGATAAAGGACTACTTGTTGGGCCTTTGAGAAGGCCTATTTTGTGTACTGCTTCCCTACTGTGAACTAGGGAATATTCCCAAGGCACACATGGGTCCAGACCAAGTTCATTCTTTTGTTTTTTGTTTTGTTTTGTTTGAGATAGGGTCTTGCTATGTAGTCCTGGCTGGCCTGAAACTTGCTATGTAGACCAGGCTGGCCTCAGACTCACAGAGATCTGCCTCCCAAGTGGTATGATTAAATGTGTACACAGCCAGGGATTTGAGAATAAAAAGAACCAGACCAAGTTCTTTTTTATTCCCAAATCATTGCTTTTCATCCGTTACCAGAGAACCTAAAGATAAAGGTTGGGACTTTTCTCCTCTGCTCTTTGAAGATTACCTTTGCCCACCTCTGTTCGGCCCCTGCACCCCTGGCAGCAGAGCTGGGAGTCCAGTAGGCTGTGTCAAGGTACTCTGTACCTGTAATCAGGGCTTGGATGCCCTTGATGCTCACAAACTTTTCCAAATAATGGCACCATTACAGTGGACATTTGGTTGTGTTTCCTCAGCCCACTGCAGTTCTCTTTCTAGTTCTGTCCTCAGGGAAGTCGTGTGACTTTGACTGAGTGGGCTGCCCTCACTGAAAGAGGAGCACACTGGTTTGTGTCATTCCACACATAACTGTTAATGCTCTGGGTCCGGTGATTCCCCCAGGCTGGAAGCTTTCTCTTCTCATATCTGTCCAGTCTTGCTCTAATCAGGGGATCCAGTAGCTGGGTTTGGGGAGGCATAGCTGTCTTCTTTGCCTGCTGACTTCTCTCTGTGGGCTCTTCCTGGTCTGGGTAGCTGTGTTGAGCTGAATCGGTCGGCATTCTTGGAACCAGAGGGATTATCCAAGTCCTGGAAGTCAGTGTTTATTGCCCAGAAGCTGACAGTGTCAGTTGGAGAAGTCGTGAATGGAGGGCCACTGCCTCCTGTACCTCGCCATACACCTGTGTGCAGCTTTAACTCGCAGAATAAATACGTTGGAGAGAGCCTGGCTACAGAGCTTCCCATCAGCACTCAGAGATCTGGTGCAGACCCAGCAGGTGAGTGAACTCCAGTGTGTTTCCCTCTTGAAGCCTCCCTGTCATCAGAAGATTGTGAGTGTTTGGAGGCCTGGCTCTTGGCCAGATGCTTAGATAGCTCTCACTTTGCCTGGGTTTGGAGTTTTGATGCCCTTGTTTATGATACCATGATACAGTTTCTACACAAAGCATGTATCATCCTCTGCCATATACCCTTAGGATGGTTGTCAAGAGGGCAGTCTCCTCCTTCGGGTTTGGATAGCTCTGGTCCTTTCGTAGAGATTGTAGTTATGTGGTTCTGGTAACAAGCAGCGGTGTGTTTTCTTTCTAGGTGGTGGGAGAAGAGAGGAGTATGAGGCCGAGGTAGATGTGCCACCATTGCCTCTCCTCGCACAGCCTCCTCCTGCACCCTCATCCACACCAGTGCTTCACGTCCCATCGCTGGCCCCCGTTGTGGCACCCGGCCTTTTCCAGTCCTCCATGCCGCCTGAGCTGCTGCCTCCAAAGCCTGCACCTATGTACTCTGAGTCGGTAGGGTCTTCTGCAGTAAAGCGTCCTGGAGTCTGTAAACGTTTGTGTGAGGGGGCTGTGTTACCTGGTCTCACTGGATAGGAGCCAGAATCAGGAAGGTGCGGGAGAGGGCCTGTCCAGGGTCATAGCCTCAGGTGGCAGACGTAAGGCCATTCCTTCAGGGTAGCTGCAGAGACCCCGTCTTCACCATAGCAGTCAGAACTGCACTTAAGTGGTTCCTACCACAATCCCGAGCTGAACCTGGCATGTCTCTTCTGACTGTTGAGTACTTGCTCGTGTGTGACACCGGTGGCTGAGCTGACCAGGGCCTGTGGGGTCACAGCACTGCTTTGTGCCTGTAGACAGAGGGTGGCTTTCGTTTGAGCAGAATTTGTCCACTGCACAAGTGGGGGACTTGATTGTGTCTCACTAGACCTACTGGAGGATCGGGGAGTCTTGAGGGAAACCCTAAAGGTCACAGAAATTGAGGATTTTGATGTGAACTGGAAATGATGTATAACAGTGCTGTTGTGACCACCTACAGGGCAGTCATGAGCAGGCTTGCCCTTTTCTTCCTGAATAACTGCACAGACCCTGCACTAAGGTCCCCGTGCTTTACCAGGAAAACTGAAAAACTTTCACAAATGTCCACTGAGAAGGCTTCTCCCAAGATGTCTGCCTTGGCAGACAACCTGGCCCAACTCCTGTGCTGGTCTCTCCTTAGGACCTGGTGCAGGTGGTGGATGACCTCATCCAGGAGGCTCTTCAAGTGGACTGTGAGGAAGTCAGCTGTGCTGGGGCAGCCTACGTAGCTGCAGCTCTGGGGTGAGTGGGACCTGACCTGCCAGCCTGTCTTGCTCGGCTGTTATTTGATCTCTGGGGACAGTCATGCCCTTCCTTATAAGCTGTTCTCATTCATCAGCAAGACCCAGTTCTATGTGATTAAGATCCACAGTGCCAAGTCCAAGGGCTTCGCGCCTCTCCAAGACCTAAATATTTCCTTTATTCTCTAAGCGAATGTAGTTTCTCTTGTTGCCTCACCTTTCTTTTTCTCTTTTTCTCTCCCTTCCTTCCTTCCTTTCCTTCCTTCCTTCCTTCCTTCCTTCCTTCCTTCCTTCCTTCCTTCCTTCCTTCCTTCTTTCCTTCCTTCCTTCGACAAGGTTCTCTGGGATTAAAGGCCTGCACTATCACCGCCCACCTCTGACTTTTCTTGTTAGCATGTGATTTCCATTTGTGATTCCTTTTTTAAATGTTTTGAAATTTATTTATTTACATGTTATTTATTTATTTACTTGTTTATTTTAAATTTTATGTGTTTGAGTATTTTGCCTGCATGTATGTGTGTGTATTCCATGCATGTAGAGGTCAGAGGAGGGCATCAGCTCCCCTGGAACTGGAGTTATAGACAGACCATTGTGAGGTGCCATGTCGGTACTGAGAGTCAAATTCAGATCCTCTGGAAAAATAGCTAGTGTTCCTAACTGCTGAGTCATTTCTCTAGCCCTACCTCTGAATTTTTTGTTTTTTTTGGGGGTGGTGCTTTTGAGATAGGGTCTTATTATGTAGACCAGGCTAGCCTCCAACTCATAGATCTGCCTTCTTTAGCCTCCCTAGTGCTGGGACTAAAGATATGCTCCACCATCCCTGTCCCATAGCCTTGAGTACCTGGTCTATCTTCCTTAGCCTCCTGAGCACTAGGATTGCAGGCGTGTACCACCACGTCCGGGGTATTCCTCCTCCTCCTCCTCCCATTCTTTGCTGTTTGTGCTTGAGTTGTAAGAGTTTTCTTATATTCTGGATGTTAATCTCTTATCAGACATAGAATTTGCTTGTATTTTCTTCCATTCTCTGGATTGTCTTTTTTTTTCCCCCCTCCTTTTTTGGTCTAGCCTCTGCCTCCCAGATAAAGAGATTATAGGCATGTAGCAACATGCCTGCTGTATGCAGTATTGAGGCTTGAGCCCAGGGCTTTGGGCATGGCACGTTAGATATATGCGCTCTATTAACTGAGCTACATCCCCGGCCCTGGATTACCTTTTTATCTCTTAATAATGTCTTTAATGCACAAAACATTTAAATTTTCATGTAGTCTAATTTTTCTAATATCCTTGTGTTGCCTGCGCTCTTAGGGTCTTACCTAAGAAATCGCTGCCAAATCCAATGTTACAAAGATATTCATGTTTTCTGCTACAAGTTTTGTATCTTAAATTTAAGTCACTGTTTTTTTTTTTGTTTTTTTTTTTTTTTTTGTTTTGTTTTGTTTTTAGACTGGGTCTCAGTTTGTAGCCCTGGCTGGCATTGAACTCAGTATGTAGACCAGACTGTCATGAGATGCTCAAAGGACCAATAGGGCTTGGGGATGTAGCTCAAATTGTTTGTGACTCTAGTTTAACCATGTTAGGGCTTCTCTCTCATTCCTGAATCTGAGTAGTATACTTTATAAAACTAGTTTACCATTTCATTTACAAAAGTGAAATTATTTATGGTAAGAGATATAATAAACCCACTCATATTTTTTTTACTTAGTTCTACACTTGATTACTCTTTGTTCTACACTTGATTACTCTTTGAACCCCATTATAAATTAGATCCTTAGAGTTATATAATTTTAAAAACCACAAAGTCGTATGTATGTCATATATACTATATATATTCTTCTTCATTGTAGATGCTTCTTTTTAAAAGAACTTTATTATTTATGTATTATTATTATTCGGGTTACAATACTTGGCATATTGAATGCCTTAATTGCTGAGCCATCTTCCAGCCTGTGATTGGTTTTCATGTGTTGAACTGTCTCTGCGTTCCAGAAACAAATCTCACTTGGCAAGAGTGAATGGTGGCTTACTTTTCTCTGAGTTTGAATGCCGTCTGCTTTGTTTTGTTAAGTGTTTCTAATGCTGCCGTGGAGGATCTGATAACAGCTGCAACCACAGGCATTTTGAGGCATGTTGCCGCTGAAGAAGTATCCATGGAAAGGCAGAGAAGAGAGGAAGAAAAGCGACAGGCTGAAGAGGAAAGGTGGGTGTGTCCTGTTCCTGTAGCTGGGCACGGAGGTCAGTTTGTACCAGCCCTCACCTATGATACCCCTCTTGCTATTCACTGTGTGACTGGCCATTCACTATCTGACCCATGAGCCATTCAGCACCCTCATGATTTGACTAAGAGAAAGCTAGGGTGTGTGTGTGTGTGTGTGTGTGTGTGTGTGTGTGTGTGTGTGTGTGTATGTGTATGTGTCTGTTGGGAGGTCAATGGCATATGTATGTGAATGCAGGTTCCTGTGGAGGGCAGAAGATGGTGTCAGGTACCTGGAGCTGTAGTTACAGGCAGTTATGAACAGTTCCATGTGGGTGTTGGGACATGAACTCAGGTCCTCTGCAAGAGCACTGTGCTTTCTTAGCCATGACCATCTCTCTGGCCCTCATTTATTTTTATTCTTAAGTATTACCTTTGTGCTATTTTTCTTTTGCCCATAGGTTGAAGCAAGAGAGAGAACTGGTGTTAACTCAGCTGAGCGAGGGCCTGGCTGCAGAGCTGACAGAGCTCATGGTGACGGAGTGTGTGTGGGAGACCTGCTCTCAGGAGTTAAAGTGAGTGACGTGCTGGGGTCCTCCTGAGGGCCAGGAGTGTGGTAGGAGGAAGGAGGCACCATGGCCAAGCCGGTTGTGGTGTGTGTATGTATATCAGGGTTACTTTTTGTAGCCCTGTCTGTCCTGTAGACAGGCTGGCCTTGGCCTCAGACATGCAGAGCTCCATCTGTCTGGCCTCCCAAGTGCTGGCATTAATGCATGCACTACCATGCCCCATGAAAAGCTTATCTTTTAGATAGCCAAATGTAATATGCTGTTCTAATAGAGAGGCCCTCTGCTTCAGTCTCCTTATCGTGGACCCTGCATAAGGCATGGGCTATGTCTGTTAGTAAATTTACTGGTAGAATCCCTTCTACACCAGGCCATATGCTATTATTTTTCAAGTAAGAGAACCTTTCTATTTGTATATGTTAAGGTTTCTTTGGACTTTTCACCTAAGAGTTTTAATCATTTACTGTTGGGCTTCAGGAAGGGAAGGGTGCCGGTTGTAAAGGAAAACCTGTCCTTGTGCTTGTGTTTCCCTGAGATAGCGTGAAGGTGGTGGACCACAGCGTACCTTACAGCTCCCAGTAGGTGGGGAGCCCACCCAGAGGTGGGGTATTTTCAGTTGATGGCTCTTTCTATTCTTGCTAGTTGGGATCCTGTTTCTCTAGTTCCTAGAAGGAAGAGATTTCACAAAATGATGGCAAGTATGTCTGTTCTTTGAGGCAGGGTCGCACTTAGTAGCCCAGAATAGCCTAGCACTCACTATGTAACCCATGTTGGCCTTGAACTTGTGGTTGTTCTTCTACATTACCCTCCCATGTACTGGGATTAATTTAGTATGTTGGGTTGTTTTGTTTGTTTGTTTTTGTTTTGAGACAGGATCTCACTGTGTCTCTTGGTTGGCCTGGAACTCACTTTGTAGACCAGGGGAGCCTCAAACTTGGAGAAAGTCACCTGCCTCTGCCTCCCAAGTGCTGTAATTAAAGGTGTGTGCCATCATTCCCAGCTAGTAGATTCATTTTCAATCCCAGGAAGAAATGTTAGGATAGATAAAAACCAAGGGCTTGATGACAATGAGAAAAGTGCCCATGGTTTTGGCTGTCCTAGAGTTTAGCTTAGTCCTGAACTGACTCTAGCACCACAGGGATGAGTTACTGGAAATGAGTCTTCTCTATTTAAGCTTACTTCAATTTTGTGACTTATGTGCTTGATAGTTTTTGTGTTGTCTTGCTTGATTGAATTTTTTTAATTAAACATTGCTTTTTGGGGCCAGAGAGATGTCTCAGTGGTTAAGATTGCTTGCTGTTCTTCCAGAGGACCCATGTTTAGTTCCCCGTATCTACATCAGATGCTCACAGTCACTCATAACTCCAGCTCCAGGGACTTGACACCCTTTTCTGGCCTCTGCAGGTACCCACATACATGTGGCATACACACATGCATCATTTAACATTGTCTTCTTTTTATGTCTCAGTACAGTGGTACCTGCTTGTCATCCCAGTACTTGTGAGGCTGAGGTAGGAGAATCATAGGTTTGAGGCCAGCTTGGGCTACAAAGCAAATTCTAGGTCAACTAGGGTTAGCTAGTGAGACTCTGTCTTTAAAAAAGAGAACCGTCTGAGAGAGTGATTTATCTGAGGGAAACCATTCCTAGGGCCACTAGTGTTTAGGGTGCATGTAAGGTACATCTAATTGTAGACACCTGATATTGCTGATGAGACTTTGGATGGTCTCAGTGGTCATTTAAAATTCAAATTCGAAGGCACTTGTTGCCAAGCTTGGTGACCTGAATTCAATCTCCAGGACCACATAGTGGAATAAGAGAACTGACTTCCGGAAGTTGTCCTGTAACCTCCACATGTACCTGTGGCGCACTGGAATCCCCCTCCCCACTGAATTAAATAGAGTATGTGTGTAGGCTTGGAGTGTAAGCTCTTGCTTTGTTACTAATGCTAGTTCAACTACTGGGTTCAGGTGGTGCTCTCACCTCAGGTTCCTGGGCATTAGGAACTTTTGTGTAGGCTACCGTACCTTGATGGGTTAAAGGTTTATTTCCCAGTTGGAACAGTGGCCTATTTGAACTTGATCCGGCACCCTGTATGATAGTTTTCTTTTTTACTTACCTTTTCAGATGTCTACTTGTATATAAAAATAGAAGTCTTAAACTTCCTCTTATAGTGGACATGCTAATTATATTTCCATATAAAAGTAGACTCCAGCTCTTTTGGAGTGGGTACATCAGTCAAAACGAGGGTCTTGCACATGCTAGGCAGATGCTGTTCTAGTTGGGTTTCTGTTGCTGTGATAAAGACCATGAGTGAAAGCAGTCTGGGCAGGAAAGGGTTTATTTGGCTTACACTGCTACGTCACTGTTCATTACTGAAGGAAGTCAGGACAGGAACTCAAGGCAGGAACCTACAGGCAGGAATTGACACAGAAGCCATGGAGGAATGCTGCTTATTGGCTTGTTCCTCCTTGTTTGATCAGCCTATTTTCTTATACACTCCAGGAATATGTGTCCTACATGGCCTAGCCAAATGGCACCAACTCCATTTGGCTGGGCTCTCAACATCAATCATTAATCAAGGAAATGCTCTATACACTTGCCTATAGACAATCTGATGGAGGCATTTTCTCAATTGAGAAACTAACCAGGAGAGATGCTCTACCACATTCCCAGCCTAGACGCTTGCATTTTTAAAGCAAGCCCTTAAGTTTCAGTAAGCCTTGGTGCAGCAGCGTCTATGATAATTGCCCTGTATTCCAGGAGTGCAGTAGAGACAGACCAAAAGGTCCGCGCAGCCCGCTGTTGTGAAGCCATCTGTGCACACCTGGTGGATTTGTTTCTTGCTGAGGAAATTTTCCAGGCTGCAAAAGAGACTCTGCAGGAACTTCAGTGCTTCTGCAAGTACCTTCAACGGTGAGTTCTTTGTTCTTACAGAAGTTAGCTACCCACATGGAAGTCTTGTATCAGATTCAATATCTGTGAGCCGTCAATTCCATTAGCCTGTGATGAAAGGCTCACAGCATATTCTGTAAAGAATGAGTATCTGAAGTAGGCTTAGACTTTCAGAAACAGTTGGTTATACGTGCGTGTCTTATGTTCTCAAGGCATTTGATTAGGGGAAGGGTGGCTGTCCTGTATTTGAACGGATATTTATACAATACTTGATGTTGATTGCCTGTACTAGACACAGGAAAATGTCTGTGAATACGTTAAACAAATAAATCATGGATGAATTTCCCAAACCTAAGTACTGATACTCTCTTTAAAAAAAACAAAAAACAAAAAACACTTGCCAGGCAATAGTGGAGCACACCTTTAAATGCCAGCACCCTTAAGTAAAAGGCAGGTGGATCTCTGAGTTTGAGTTCCAGGACAGCCAAGGCTACACAGAGAAACCCTGTCTAGGAAAAAACAAAAAACAAAACGCTTAGGTTTTAGATTTATTATTTTTTATGTATATGAATGTTTTGTCTGCATGTATGTATGTGCACCACATGCATGCCTGGTGCCCAAGGAGGTCATAAGAGGTGTCACATCTTCTGGAACTAGAGTTACAGACAGTTGGGAACTGTCATGGTGTTAGGAACTGAACCTGAGTCCTCTGCAAGAGCAACAAGTACTCTTAACCACAGCACTAACTCTCCAGCCCCCAGCACTGATATTTGTTATGATGGGTTACCATATGATAAATTCACTGTAAATTGAAAATGCATTTACAGGGGTGGGGAGAGGTGGGAGAAGGAACTGGAAAGAGAGGGGGGAAGGGAAACTTTGGTTGGGATGTAAAAACAAAAAAATAAATAAAAATGTATTTACTATTCCTGACCTTCCCAGTCATAGCCTAGCAACATAACACACGCTACAGTGTTGGGTGTTTGCTTTCGGCTAACTGGGTAGTAGCTAGTTGTACAGGATTTTCTAGTGATACTGAGGAAGCATTGTGTAGCTGTCACTAGTCTAGGGCAAACTTCTTAAGTGTGGGGTTGTATACCTGACTATGAGGGCTGTAAAAAATAAAATAATGGCAGTAGTCAGAAGGTTTCTGAATGGGCCATGACAAACTCGATTTGAAACCAAATGTGGAATAAATCTGAGGTGAAGTTGGCAGCACACCCCTTTGCCTGTGACACCTCACTGCAGGTTCGGTTTTGAACACAGCGTGTATTTCCACTGCCATGCTGTCGGGCCAGTGAGACTGTCTGAGATTCAGGACTGTTACATGTGATGCCTTGCAGTGCCTTTACTGTACAGAGCTTTCTGTTACAGAGAGAAAATAGTTTAAAGATTATTTCTTCTTTTCTGTGGGTGGGTCTTTGGCCTGCATGTGTGTCCGTGTGTGTGTGTGTGCGCATGCGTCCTGTCTGTGCATGAACAGTCTGGAAAAGGTCAAAGGAAGGCTTGGTTCTCTTGAAACTGAGTTACTTACAGACTGCTGTGAGCTGCCATGTGGGTGCTGGGAATTGAACCTGGATCTTCTGAAGAGCAGCCATCTCTCCAGCCCATAAAAAAGCTCCAGAGTCTTAGTATTTTCTTATCATTATCCTGCAGCTTTTATTGAGTTGGTATAACTTTGGGTTGTATTGTGTTAGACAAACAAGCATATCTGTGTCCTTAGTATGAAAATTTGCTTTCATGGTAGAATTATATATATATATTATATATTATATATATACATAAAATAAAAAGTTGTTTTAAAATAAATTTCTTTATAATTTATTATCAGTAAATGGTTGATTTGTATAACCATTTCATTTACCTATGTACAAGGGATTACATAAAAATTTCTTGGGTGAAAAAGGATTATAAATAGAAAAAGTTTAAGAAATCTTAGGCTAGGAAATTAAATCTGAACTTTTTTCTTTACTGAACTCATACCATTTTTGAAATGTCATAAAGTAAAAAAAAATTAAGTCTAGCTATTAACTTTGAGTCTCTTGATAGCAGAAAATCATCAGTTTATGGAGATATATATACAAATAGAATATATTCAAACTAAGCAGAGTAGAGTACCCCAGATCTGTTGTAATGACCCCAACAAGAAGAATGAGCATAATCTCAGTGTGGTGGGGACAGAAAAGGTCGTCATTTAAGGCAGTGGCCCAGCAGCACAGAAGCACCTGTGTGTTTGTTACTTAAGCTTATCGTTTAGGTGTTATGTACGTTGCAGGGTGACTCATTGTACAGTGAAATTTAAAGTAAGTGCTAGTGTCCTTGACGGTGGCAACAGCATAAAGAGGACCACATGAGGAGAAGAGCTCCCAGGCCAGAGCCTGTCCGTTCCCCAGAAGTAACCGCCACTCACCCGGCTGGAGACTTCTTCTTGGCAGCCAGCAGTGATCCAAGTCTTTATTCTCCCTGGTAAAAGGTGGAGGCCCAACCTTGGTAGCATGTCAAACTCCCCTGTCACTGTTGGTAGCGGTGCGTTGTACAGGTGGGAGTATTGGTGTCGTAAGTGACTGGTCCTCTGTTGAATATCACATGGCTCTCTGTGGCTGTGACGGTGCTTTAGTGACTTCCTTTGTATCAACATTTTACACGTCTGTTCACATGCATGTTGTTGGTAGATACATTCCTGTTTGCTGGGCTAAAGGGGTCACTTTATATTAAATTTGTATCCAAATTAGCTTTTAGAGATAAGTCAGTATTCTAAATTCTGCCAGTTTCAGTGCTCACGGCTTTTTTTTTTTTTTTTTTTTTTATCATGCCCACATTTTAATTGAAATTAATTTTCATTTTAAGCACTCTTGCTGAAAAAAAACTTAGATTGTTAAACTACATTTCCAGGCTGGAGAGATGGCTTGGTGCTTAAGAACATTTGCTGTTCTTGCAGAAGATCTGGATTCCATTCCCAGCCCCCACATGGTGGCTCACAAGTATCCACAGTCATGCACAAGGAGCACATACATGTACACAGGCAAAATACTCGTACACATGAAAATTAAATCAATGTAAAAAATTTATAACAAACAATAACCACGTTTCCATGTTATTATAATGGACTTTGCATTTTCCCCCATGGAATGAGCCTTACACACACCATCCAATAACGCTATGCTGGTTTGTCTGTAGGTGGAGGGAAGCTGTTGCAGCCCGGAAGAAACTCCGGCGTCAGATGCGGGCCTTCCCAGCAGCACCATGCTGTGTGGACATGAATGACCGACTGCAGGCACTAGTGCCCAGTGCAGAGTGCCCCATTGCTGAGGAGAACCTGGCCAAGGGCCTCTTGGACCTGGGCCATGCAGGGAAAGTAGGCATCTCCTGTACCAGGTCAGTGCTCAGCGTCAAGTCCTTGGGACTCTGTACCCCAATTAGTTTCAGCATGAGTTAGGCTGATGTATTTGTGGATGAAGATGGATGGAATCAGAAAGTAAGGACAGACATAGGAATGCATCTTGAGGGTTGTGTTTCCCATGGTTGGGAATGTGTGACTTGTCCACTGATAGGAAAGGAGGCTTAAGTCTCACATGACCTTGAAAGACTCAGGTTCTGTTGGTATACTTAGATCAAATCAGTGATTCCTTTTTTTTTTTTTTTTTGGACACTGTCTATAGTAGTGTCCTTTCTTCCGTGTTTCCCTCAGCCAGGCCCTCCCTGCTGCTCCTCCCAGTTCCTGAGCAGTCCAGTTCCTAAGCTCCAAATTAATTGTCCAGTCATAGCCATCTTGGGCTTGGTATTTCTCTTCAGGTCCAGTGTCGATGTCATCTTTTGCTAGGGGCCTTCAAAGCCATCCTGCCTCCCAGTGGGCAGGCCCTAGGGAGACAGTGTGGAGGTGCCATAGGCACTGCCTGGATGGGATCTGGTTCTTCTTCCTCTGGTCACCACAGGATGTTCTTTCTCTCTGAGCATTTCCTTCTAAGGTTTCATCTGGTTCATCAGATCCCATGGTCATCTCTGTGTGCTGTATGTAAATGGGGAAGATAGGCACATACTCTGAAGTCAGGGATTAGGGTCTTTACTCCGACCCATGGCTGCTCTGACACATGGTCTGGCTTCCTGAAGTCATTGTTTCTTGTGAGTTCCTTCCCAATCCTGCTTTTTCTTCTCAGCTTCAGTCTTCATTGGTATTACTAGCCTTTTTAACTTTGCCCTCTGTTCCTTTGTTTTAGTTTTTCAAGACAAGGTCTCTCTGTGTAGCCCTGGCTGTCCTAGAACTCACTCTGTAGACCAGGCTGGCCTCAAACTCATAGAGACCCACCTACCTCTGCCTCACGAGTACTGGGATTAAAAGCAAGCCTGGTACCCACCTTTGCTGGTCATAATCCTAGGCTTGATTTTGTTTTTAAGGTCCACCCTCCTATAGTGCCATCCTTCGAATGTACCTCGGGTCAAACCAGGTCTCTCTTTCTGCCATAGCCTTTCCCTAGATTATGGCTAGAAGCCAGATTCCTCCACCCATAATAAAGGGGTCCTCTGATATACCCATTGATTGTGTCACCTCTTGTTAATGTTCCATGTACCTTGAGCTAGACTCTACCCCCACGTTGAAGATTTTTTAAAAAATATACTTTTATTGTTTTCAATTATGTGTGTGTGTGTGTGTGTGTGTGTGTGTGTGTGTGTGTGTGTGTGTGTACTTGAATGCAAGTGTGCACAGAGGCCATACGTGTCAGATCCCCCTGGAGCTGGAGTTACAGATGGTTGTGAGTCCCCTGATGTGGGTGCTGGCCACTGAAATTAGGTCCTTTGCAAGAGCAGTATATGCTCTTAACCACTGAGGCAGCATTCAAGCCCCCTAAACACTACCTCTCAGCCACCCTCCATTGCTCTTTCCAAACATGCCAGGCTTGGCAGAGCTGTATCATGGCTATCCCTACTTTCTGCTGCCCTCCAGAAGTTGTTATGCCTTCAGTTCTTCAAATCTTTGCTCATGTTTCAGTTTCTATGGCCCCTGGAATGAGACAGCAGCTCCAGTCATGGTTCTTCCTCACGTGTTATGTTGTCCACTATATTGGCATGTTCTGTTTTTTGATTTGGTTTGGTTTTTTGAGATAAAGTCTCACTGTGTATGTAGTCCTGGCTGGCCTCCAACTCAAAGATCCACCTGCTCTGCCTCTCAAGTTCTAGGATTAAAGGAGTGCACCACCATTCCCAGCCTATAGGCATGTTCTGTGAACTATACTAGCCATCACAGAGGCTCTTCTCTCCCATGAGAGCATGTTCTAGAATAGTAGGACTTTTGTCTGTTTCCCATAGCCAGCTCACTGTGAATAGTTCATCAGATATTTGGTGGGTTTGTATGACCTGTTAGTTTATCAGAGTCTAAATGCTCTCCTCCAGGAAACATTGACAATTACTTTTCACTCAGAAACATCAGTAAATACTATTTATTTATTTATTTTTAATTTTTTGTATAGTATATTTTGATCATATTCTTTCCCCTCTCCTCACTTCTCCCTGATTCCACCCACCATCCACCCACCTTCATGTTCTTTCTTTTTCTTAAAAACAAAACAAAAGATAACAATAACAAAATAAAACCCTTAAAGTCTGTTTTTTATTGGTCAACTACTCCTGACCATGAGGCCTGCCCTGGAGTATGGTTGATTTACATTGTCACTCCATTAGAGAAAAATGATTTTCCCTCTCCCACTAGTTATAAATTACAAATAGCCTCTTGATCAGGAGTTGAACTTTGTGCCCACTTCCACTTCTCCATGCTGGCATTTTGTCTGGCTTCAACTTGTATAGGTCCTGTGCATGCTGTTACGGTCTATAAGAGTTTATATTTGCTATCAGTCCTGTCCATGCCTGAGAATTGCTGTTTTCTCAGTTATTCATGACCTCTGGTCTCTTAACAGTCTTCCCACCTCCTGTTGCATATAGTTCTTGAGCCTTGAGGGGAGGAAATTGATGGAGACATCCCATTTAGAGCTGAGGGTTCCAGTCTCTCATTCTCTGCTTATTGTCCAGTTGTGGGTCTCTATGAATTACTACCTACTGCTAGAAGAAAGCTTCTCTGATGAGGACCGATTGATGGACTGATCTATGGGGATAGCAGTATGTCATTAGTCATCATTTTATTCCTATATTCATTTTATAGAATAATAATAGTAGACGTTTTCCTGCCTGGCCCACAGTCAGGACAAATCTCTCTCACCTGCCAGTCCCACAGCCATCAGACCCAACCAAGTAAACACAGAGACCTATATTGGTTACAAACTGTATGGCCGTGGCAGGCTTCTTGCTAACTGTTCTTACAGCTTAAATTAATCCATTTCCATTAATCTATACCTTGCCACGTGGCTCGTGGCTTACCGGCATCTTCACATGCTGTTTCTCATCATGGCGGCTGGCAGTGTCTCTCTGACTCAGCTTTCCACTTCCCAGCTTTATTCTCCTTCTTGTCCCGCCTACACTTCCTGCCTAGCCAATGGCCAATCAGTGTTTTATTTATTGACTAATCAGCAACACATTTGCCATACAGAACATCCCACAGCAGACGTTCCCCAAGGGCCCATGACCTCTGTAGTCTCAGGTTCTTGGCCTCATTAATTGTGCTGGGTATGGGTTCTTTCTCATGGAGCAAGCTTTAAAGCCAAGCAGAAACTATTGGTTACAGCCACTACGTTTGCGCCACTGTCATGCCGTGGATGTATCTTACAGGCAGGTTGCCCTTAGAGCCACAGAGTTCGTAGCTTGTTAAGATTGGTGATTGCTTTTTCTCCTCCTGTAGTTTATATAGTACCTTCCAGCACTATTTTACTAATCAGTAGGGGTGAAGTTTCAAGTTGAGCACCAGCTCCGTTTCTCCATGTTTGAAAAGTATGTGGTGTCTTTAGCAGTAGGTCTTACCATCAGGTTTGTGGGGGCAACCAATAGCACTGGCAGTAGCCTATAATGTTTGAGGGAGGCCTATGGGATCCCTTTGGCCAGTGACTCAAAAAGATGTACTCTATTCCTGGTATTGGGGGAAGTAAACACTACTGATTTCTTCCTGTGGGTTGAAATAGCCTTTTGTCGTCCTGGTGTCTTTGTTTTTGTATTCGTTGTAGGTTGAGGCGGCTTAGAAACAAGACAGCTCACCAAATGAAGGTTCAGCACTTCCACCAGCAGCTTCTGAGGTCTGTCGTTGGTTCTCACTGTTTGTATTGTTCCTGCTTGGGGACTGCATAGTAGCTCACTCACCGTGATCTGTTTCTTCCAGTAACGCTGCATGGGCACCTCTGGACCTACCGTCCTTTGTGGCTGAGCACCTCCCTGTGAAACATGATCGAGTATTTTGGAAACTGGTGCTGGTGTTGCCTGATGGAGAAGAGCAGACAGCAGAGAGTCCTGGCAGGTCAGGAAGTTTTCTAAGTGGAGAGTTTGGATGCTAGTACGGAGAAGGACTTCTCTATTGAGAGTTGTAGACAGGCAGAATTGTGGTTCTTGGTGGGGCTGCTTGTCTCATTGTATGTATGAACACTAAAGGTTTATGTTTTAGTCTGTTTCGCTCATGATGTTTAGGTTTTTGTCATTATTCCATATATAGTCTTAGTCCCAAAGCTTTAAGAGTTGAGGATTATTTAAATCTATGGTATGGTATCCTGACTCGTATCTACTTCATTTAAGATTTTGGAAGGAATTAGTCTGTACTTTGTCTGCCATACTTTATCTGTTTCATCTTAGGAAAAAATGTTTGACATTTTAAGAAATTGAAAAATGATATGATATATTTTCTTTTTTCTTTTTCTTTTTGGATTTTCGAGACAGAGTTTCTCTGTGTAGTTCTGGCTGTCTTGGAATTTTCTTTGTAGACCAGGCTGGCCTTGCTACCACTGCCCAGACATGGTACTATTTTCTATAATCAAATAGCTTCCAGAAATTATAATCTTAAGGCAACTATGATGCTGGTATAGAGTGCCTTATGCCTGTAATCCCACCACTTTGAAGGCTGACAGAAGAGAATTGCCACGAGTTTGAAGTTAGCCTGGGTGAGAGTTAAGAGACCTGTCTCTGAGAAACACCAAATAGAGGCTGTGGAGAAACCTGAACTGAAATGTGCGGGCATGAGTACCTGAGTTTGGGCACCAGACCTCATGTAAAAAAGTGTAGTAGCCACACTCTTATAATCCCAGCACTGGAAAGTGGTGACAGTCAGTTTCCTGGGGCTTACTAGCCGCTTACCCCAGCCCATGTTGAAAAACCCTGTCTCAAACCCTTGTCTCAAACAAGGTCCAAGGTCATGTGGGAAGACCCTGAGGAGTGATAACCAAGGTTGACTTTGGCTCTCCACATGCATGTATACACGATAACACAATATATATGTCAGTGTGGACATACTCACATATACAGTTCCCAAACAGAACAGAAACCCTCCAGCTGCAGGTTAAGTTATTTTTATTCTAATAGCTATATTGAAATGTAACTCACATGTTATAAACTTTATTCACAGTGATTTTTATTCATGGGGCTTTACAACCATCACCTTTATCTTATTCTAGAACATTTTTTCTCTTAATATAAAACCTATGTTAAAAGTAATTGAATGATACATTTTTTAAACTAACAATCATCCTGTTTGCTGAGTTCCTTAGGAAATGTGTGTCATGTAGCAATTCTTAAAGACTCAGGCATGAGAATTTTTTAAACTATGTGTGTGTAGGTATTCTGCCAGCGTATGTGTTTGTGCACTGTGTGCTTGCCATGCCCACAGGGACCAGAAGAAGAAGAAGGCACTGTGTCCCATGGAACTGGAGTGAGCTGCCTTTTGTTTGCTAGGAATTGAACCCAGGTCCTTTGGAAGAGCAGCCAGTGTGCTCTTGACTGCTGAGTTATCTCTCTGGCCCTGAAGAATATTTTGTTTGTTTGTTTTGTTTGTACACTTGTGTGCCACAGGGCACATGTGGACATCGGAGGACAAACTTGCAGGAACCTGGTCTCTCCTTACACAGTGGTTCTCAACCTTTTTAACACTGTAATCCTTTAACACAGTTCCTCATGTTGTGACCCCCCTCCAACCATAAAATTATTTCTGTTGCTACTTCATAACTGTAATTTTGCTACTGTTATAAATTGTAATGTAAATATCTGATATGCAGATGGTCTTAGATAACCCCTGTGAAAGGGTCATTTGGTTCCAAAGAGGTTGTGACCCACAGGCTGAGAAACACTACCTTACAACATTTAGGTTCTAGGGATTGAACTCAGGTTGACAAGGTTTGGCAGCAAGTGTCTATCTACTGAGCTGTATCGCAGGCCCATTGTGAGAAGTTTGATTCTGTACAATAGTTTTTCATTGTTGTTGGTGGTCTTTTGAGGCAAGTTCTCACTATGTATGTACCCTGACTGGGCTAGAACTCACTCTGTAGCCCAGGCTGACCCCAAACTCACAGAGATCCACCTGCCTCTGCCTCCAAAGTGCTGGGATTAAAGGCTGCACCACCACACTTGGCTGCAGTGGGTACTTAACTCCAGGGGTGGTTTCAGTTGCTCAGGTCCTTTCCCTTTTGTTTCACCATTTTAAATCACACTAGAACAAGCCAGTTGCATGGTGTCTTTCCACTTTCTCAGATAACTCAGTAGACGTCCAAACTCCATTTTAAAGTAAAACCTGTTTTTTACCAGGTCAGCTTCACTGCAAGATTTGATGTCTCACTCTGTATCCATATAATATTTTTCTTGTTTCCCTGAAGATTTCTGTAGTTTATTTTAGAATTACACTTTCATTCAAATGGTATTTTCTTTTATCTACAGAATACTAGAAAATTGGTTAAAGATCAAGTTCACGGGAGATGACAGCCTGGTGGATAATATACATGATAATGTTGGTGATATCCAGACACTCACAGTTTTTAATGCATTCAGTAGTAAAGGGGACCAAACAGTTTCTGTCAATGTGTGTATAAAGGTGAGTGACAGTCCCTTCATGTACTTATCATCATGATTTCATCCCTTTACTCAGACAGTACTGAATTATAAATTACTGTTTATTCTCAAAAGTGGTTTTAAATGACTTTGAGAAGATCAAGAGCAAATGCCATTATCTGTTTTTCTTTACACTTGATAATATACCATAGCCATCCGCTTGTGTAAGGTTTTAGTTTATATTCTAAGAGAGCAGAATATTCACTTTCTGTCACTTAGAAATGTCTGAGATGATCAGTTTTTTAAGAGAGGAAGTTGACTTTTGCTGGTAGTATTGAAGGTTTCAGTCTCTGACTGATCTTGTTGCTCTTTTGAGGAAGCACATCATGGTAGCAGGGTGGATGGGGGGGCACACAGCGGAAGCAAGACCGTATACTTGACAGCCAAGAAACAGAAGAGAAGAGAGGGAGGCTGACATGTCTCCAGTGACCTAGAATCTCCACCAGACCCCAATTCTTCAGGACTCCATCACCCCCAATAGTGCTAGGCTGGAGACCAAGCTTTAAATTCATGGGCTTCCGAGGGGCATCAAGATTCAGACTACAGCATGGAGCCCTGGCTGCCACAGACCTCCTTGAGAACATGATACAAGCTATATTATAACTTTATATTTTATTTTTTTGCTTGACTCAAGGTGTCGCTTCTGTCCAAATAGCATACCTTAGAGCCATTTTTTTTAAATGAGCATTTATCCCTGTTACTCTACTTCTGATAACTCTTTCATCTTGAGAAGTGTCTTAGTATCCCTATGCCACTTAAACACAATATTCTCACTGTGTCTATTTTACCGAGAGAAATAGTTAAATTTTCCAACACTGTGTACTTACTATGCTGTGGCTCTGTTCATCAGGCCCTTGAGTTTGAAGTAACTTTGTGTATATAGCATGCTTAGAGCAACGCCTGGCAGACATCTGGGGCTTGTCAGCTGTTGGTGTTGGCAGCAGTAGTAAAACCGTTTCTTGGTTTTGTCCCTTGCCTGACACTATGTGTCCTCTAACTGCTTCTGAGGAAAGGGTATGTAGGAGGGAAATTTTCTGATTCCTTTCCTCTCTGAAAATACACTTAGTTTATCCTCTCCTTTTTTATTGTTGCTCAGCTAGGTTTGTAGAATTATAAGTAGAAAATTATTTTACTTCTTGTTAGTATCTACCACTGCTGTTGTGATTTTCCTTGGGAACCTTTTCTTTCTGTCCATGGGGTTCTGAAAACTGTCTTGGAAGTGCCAAGTGTGCCAGATTCCCTCATTCATTGTGTGAGCTTAGCAAGTCCTTGAGGTTGGAGACTTCATTTTTGGGCAGTGGTGGAAATGAACCCGGTGCCACATGCATGCTAGGAAAGTGCTCTGCCTCTGAGCTGCGCACCCAGGCTTTTCTAAGGAGTTTTGTAGGTCTTAAGGGTCTTAGTGAGTTTTCTGAGCTGCCTTGAACTTGTGGTCTCCTTGCCTCAGCGCCCCTGAGTAGCAGCTCTGATTATAGCCAGTTTTAGGCATGTAATCTCCTGACATGGAGACTTATTTTACTTCTGGGCCAATTTTATGAGTTTTTGTTTATTTATTTGTTTTGCTTTTTAAGTTGCAGTAAAAAACGATGGGGTGTCATTTTAACGTTTTGTATGTAGATATCATTGTACTATTTATATTTGCCCCTTTGGACTCCCTTCCTCTTCCCTAATAGTACCTCATGATGCCTGCTCTTCTTTCCTTTACCTTTTTATTAGACAGATGTTGAACGACAAGAATTGATCCTCTGAACATCTTTTTTTTAAAAAATCTTATTTATTTTTATTTCATGTGCATTGGTGTTTTGCCTGCATGTATGTCTGTATGAGGATGTCGGATTCCCTGGAACTGGAGTTACAGACAGTTGTGAGCTGCCATGTGGGTGCTGGGGATTGAACCTGGGTCCTCTGGAAGAGTAGCCAGTGTTCTTAACTACTGAGCCATCTCCCCAGCCCGATCCTCTGAACATCTTATTCTTTCTACCCTGTGTCTCTCTTGTGTCTATATACTGTATTCTGAAAGATAGTCTTGGTATAGTACATTCACCAGATGTATCCCCTTATTTCTGGAGGGGTCTAGTGGTTTTGGTTCTAAGGATCTAGATGTTAAGAGCTTCAGCTGTCTCCTCTGGGTCTCTTTTATGTTGGAAGCTCTTTCTTCAGACATCTTAGCTGAGGCTGGCTGGCTGTACCCGAACAGGGCCCTTAAAAGTTGCCAGAAGCTCTGTTTGTGTAGGAGTAGATAGTCACTGAATGGCAAGCAGACCTTTATAGGGGGATTCCCAGATGTCTGGATCTGGGTATCTATTCTGTGGGCTATTCAGTTTCTAGAAAAGCCTCATTCCATTCCTCCTCAATGAAGCTGCTAGTACTCAGGTCAGGGTCAGAGGTGACCAGTACCCCTGTAGCCTTGTTGTGGCTTCCTCTGCATCATTTATCCAGAGATTGGTCCCATTTCCTCAGTGCTATTAAGACATATGCCTGAATCTCTTGTCTGCTGCAGGCTTGTTTCATTATGGATTGAACCTCTTTATACTTGTTCAGAGTTGTTAAGGTTACAGTTAGGTGGTCAAACATAAATGTAGCTGGAGGCTTTTCTATCTGTTGACTAGGCAGTTTCATGGTCTCATGAGGGGCTGGCCCAGCTGTGTCTTTTTTTTTTTTTTTTTTTTTGAGGCAAGGTTTCTTTATGTAGAATTCACTGTGTAGATCAGGCTGACCTCGAACTCACAGGGATCCTGCCTGCCTCTGTCTCCTGAGTGCTGGGATTAAAGGCCACCATCCCTGGCCCAGCTTTGTCTTTGAAGGATTTTCAGGGCGCAGTGAATGCATGGTGAATGGAACATTTTAGTTGTTCTTGCTATGTCTTGTTCTCTGGTACAGTCATCCTGATGTCTTTGATTCCGTTGCAGGTGGCCCGTGGCACCCTTAGTGACAGTGTCCTTGATGCTGTGAAGAAACGGAAGGACCTGTTGGGAGCCAGTGGGCTCATGCTGCTGCTTCCTCCCAGAGTGAAGAGTGAGGACGTAGCAGAGGAGGATCTGTACTGGCTGTCGGCCCTGCTGCAGCTCAAGCAGCTCCTCCAGGCCAAGCCCTTCCAGCCTGCACTTCCACTGGTGGTTCTCGTGCCCAGCTCCAGAGGAGACTCCATGGGGAAGGAAGTAGAGGATGGTTTGTGAAAGAAGTCTCATTCATGGTGTTCGTTTTCAATAAGTGGGTGGAGCTTGAGTTTGATGGATGGCAGGCAGTACAGGGTTGGGAACCTTTGAGACTAGAACCTAATTTGTTCTGTCCACTGCATGGTGGGCCAAGACTAGCCCTGGGATGTGTCACAGATGCAAGTGAATGTTATTACATGGGACCTTCCTCTTTTTCTCTTAAAGGTCTGATGTTACAGGATTTGGTTTCAGCTAAGCTGATTTCAGATTACATTGTTGTTGAGATTCCTGACTCTGTTAATGATTTACAAGGCACAGTGAAGGTAAAATTCTATCATTTTAAATGTCTATTGGCATACTTATTTTTCCCCTCTTCTGATCTATCTTGAAGTTTATTATAGGTGGTTTGGTTGGTTGGTTGGTTGGTTCGTTTTTGAGATAGTATCATGTAGGGCAGGCTAGCCCCAAATTTACTAGGTAGCCAGGGTCATCTAGAGCTGATCATTCTGCCTATTCTTCTTCTATTGGGATTATAGGCATGCACCATCATGTCCAGCTTATATTAGGGATTTCCATTTTAATTGCATGTTTTATATATACATATACCTTTCTAAAGATATAGGCAGGAATAAAAATAAAATTTAAAAAATGCCCATAGTTATGCTTTCAATAATATATTAAATTGCTCACATAAGTTTTTTGACTTTGCTTTTGTGAATTTAAAATGTCTTATATCTGAATGTCATATTTATCTAATTTTTTTAGAGTGATTGCTCTTAGAAAATATAGAGAAATAATATTACTTGAGATTTCCTAAAAAGGTCTGCTGAAAATTATTTAGGAAAAGAAGTATAGGGATTAGTAAAACTAACTATATGGCCTGAGGATGTAGCTCAGTGGTACAACACCCACTTGCCATCTCAAAGGTCCTAGGTTGTATCTCCAGCACTATATGAAAACCAAACCAAACCAAGTACTACAGGAAGAGCTAACTGCAGGTTGTGAAGCATCCTGGAATTCTGAGAAGCTGCTAATTCTAGGAATAAGGCAGTGTGGCTCTGCTTCAGTGGGTGAAGGAAGACCTGGTGAGGTCCTAGGTCCTTCCAGGAGGGCTCTGCAGCCTCTACTTACTAGCTGGATAATACTCATGGGACTCCTCTTTGGTACCTCAGTGAGGCGTATCTCCAGGGCTCTAGAAATCCAAACTCAAGTGCAGAGAGGGCTGTGCCCCTTCTCTGCAGTGGCTGAGATTTTGTTCTTGTGATGCTTTTCTTCTACAGCCATGGGAAGAAGGCTAAGCCCCCTTAGAAAACTGTTTTTCAAAATGATCGAGTTGTTTGACTATCTCCCCCAATTGTCTTGTTCCTCAGGTTTCTGGAGCAGTCCAGTGGCTGGTCTCCCGATGCCCTCAAGCCCTGAACCTTTGCTGCCAGACCCTTATTCAGTATGTTGAGGATGGCATCAGCCGTGAGTTCAGTGGTCGGTTTTTCCACGACAGAAGAGAGAGGCGCCTGGGTGGCCTGGCCTCCCAAGATCCTAGCACCATCATTGAGCTGTTCAATAGCGTGCTGCAGTTCCTGGCCTCTGTGGTGTCCTCTGAGCAGCTGTGTGACATCTCCTGGCCTGTCACAGAGTTTGCTGAGGTGGGGGGCAGCCAGCTGCTTCCTCATCTGCACTGGAACTCACCAGAACATCTAGCTTGGCTGAAGCAAACTGTGCTTGGGTTCCAGCTTCCGCAGATGGATCTTCCACCTGCAGGGGGTATGTACCCACTCTGCGGGAGGAGTGGAGGACTACTCATGTTCCCTTCTTGTTTTAGTGACACTAAATGCATGAGGCTTGTGTGACTGGCTCTGAGCTGCTGATGCTGCTAGGGCCACAGCACTTACCTGCTGGTTTACATCAATGTTCCTTTAAAGCCTGACTGTGCCTGGGGGATGAGGCCTGTGGTCTGTTTGATGCAGACTCCACAGGTAGCCCAGGCTGGCTCAAACCCGTGTTCTTTCCTATTTTAATGGCACTGGGAAGGATGGAGCCTGCTTACTATTTAGCTGGCAGAGCTTGGATCCTTACGTAGATATTCTCCATATTTCTTAACTACACAGTAGCCCTCTACTAAGGAAACAGAGCATTAATAATAGTTCATGTTCACTGATTCTTGGTCAAACCTGTAACTTTCTCTGCAGCGCCCTGGCTCCCTGTGTGTTCCATGGTCATTCAGTATACCTCCCAGATTCCCAGCTCAGGCCAGACGCAGCCTGTCCTCCAGTCCCAGGTGGAGAACCTGCTGTGCAGAACATACCAAAAGTGGAAGAGCAAGAGCCTCTCTCCAGGCCAGGAGTCAGGGCCTTCAGTTGCTGAGATCCCGTGGGATGACATCATCACCTTATGCATCAATCACAAGCTGAGTGACTGGACACCTCCCAGGCTCCCCATCACAGCAGGTAGTTGTCACTCAGTGACATGGGGGCTGGGTCTTCATGAGACTTTCCTGCTCTGATTTTAACAAAAGAGGGAGTTGAGTTTGTGTTTGCTTTCTTTCTAAATAGGGTCTCACTAGGTAGCTCTGACAAGCTAGGAAATCACTAAGTAGATAGGCTGGGCTGGCCTTGAACTTAGATCCACTTGCTTCTGCCTCCTGTGTAGAGAGATTAAAGGCATGCATTACCATCCCTGGCTGAAAGAGGTTTTCTTGACACTCTTTCTTTTCCCTGTGTCCCATCTTCCCTTTCCTTAGCACTTCTCTTTAAGGGCAGTGATTGCCAGGGGACTTAACTTGGGGAAAAGCTAAGGTTTGACTGGGCATGGTAGTCCATGTCTTCAATCCCAACACTCAGGAGGAGCTCTGAGTTTGAGGCTAGCCTGGTCTACATAGCAAGTTATAGGACATCCAGGACTACATAGAGACACCCTGTCTCAAAAAACAAAAACAATGCCAGGCATGGTAGTACACATCTTAATGCCAGCACTTAGGAGGCAGAGGCCGTCAGATCTCCTGAGTTTAAGGCCAGCCTGGTCTATAGAGTGAGTTCTAGGACAGCCAGAGCTACACAGAGAAACCCTGTCTTGAAAAAAACAAAACAAAACAAAAAACAATAAAAAAAAATTTAAAAAAGGTTCTAGGAGAGCATAAACTCCGTTCCCTGAAATAGGCATCCTAGGTTATTACTTAGAGGGGTTCCCTGGTTCTGAGAGTTATTCCTAGCCCTTCCATAGTCTGCATGAATGAATAGTCAAGTATGCATGAATATACATATATATGGATATTTACATACATTTTAAATCTGTTTTTGTGCTGTTTTCTCAGAGGCGCTGAGTGAAGATGGTCAGATATGTGTATATTTTTTCAAAAATTATTTAAGAAAATATAATGTTCCGCTGTCATGGGAACAAGCCAGAATGCAGACACAGAGGGAACTACAGCTGAGTCCAAGACGGTGAGGTCCATGTTCTGTGTGTGTTTCTGTCACTGTTGTAAGCCATACTGTACCACATCGAGAACACTAAATCTGTCCTGTTATGGACCAGTTCTGATAACTCTGCAAAGCACAAGTCATTCCCACAGCATAGACACGTTTTAGAGTAGTTACAGGCACCTCCCTCCATTTATCAGATGAACTCAGGTCAACCCTAATTGGAGAAGGCAGAAAAAAAAAGCTAGTTTCTCATCTCATAAACCTAGTTCACAGACACACAGGTTACATTCCCAAGTAGCCTTTGCCCCAGGATAAACAGTTTCAGCAGTAGAAATCTGTTAATAAAATTTCCTGCTACAATAGAAAAGCAGGTGGTCATTTCAGAAAGTGTTGAAATAATTTTTTAAAGTTTTTATTTATTTTGTACATACAGATGTTTTGCCTACATGTATGGCAATGCACCACTTGCATGCCACCGTTGTATTCCCTAGAACTGAAGCTACAGATAGTTGTAAGTTTATGTGCAGGTGCTGGGAATAGAACCTGGGTTCTTTGGAAGAGCATCCAGTGCTGTCAACTGCTAGCTCATCTCTGGGGCCCCCAAAGTGAACTTCATAACTTAAACGCAGGGTCAGATAGATCCTCAGTAGGTGAAGGTACTTGCTGTTTAAGCCTGGCACCCTGAGTTTGAACCCTGGTGTCCACTTCAAGTTGGAAGGACAGGATTGACTCCACAAAATTGTTCTCTGACGTCTACATGTGTACCATGATACTTGCTAGGCTACTGTCTTACTTTCATTTCTATTGCTGTGGTAAAATACTAAAAGAAACTTGGAGAAAGGGGACATCTTAATTTCTTATTCCAGATTACAGTTTATCATTTGGGGAAGTCAAAGCAGGAACTTGAAGCAGCCGTCACAGTCAGGAGCAAAGAATGAATGCATGCATGTTGATTCCTTCAGTAGAGTGGTGCTGCACATGGTGGGTTGAGTCTTCCCACAGCTACTGATGGAATCAAGACAGTCCCCCCCAGACATGTCTACAGACCAACTTGTTCTAGACAGTCCTTCTTGAGACTCTTTTCCCAGAGGAGGCTGCATTGTTTCAAGCTGACAGTTCAAACTAACCACCACAGCTACCTACCATAAAGCTGACAAAACAAACACCCCAGTAAAATAAAAGCAACAACAGAATCATGTTCTTCAGTACAACATTAGACATGAAACCAGAACCGGCCTGTGCTGTCCATGTTGTCACTAACAGTGGTTAAGAACACTTGCTCTTGCAGAGGACCCAGGTTCGATTCCCAGCCCCCATACGGTGGCTCACAACCACCCGTAACTTCAGTTCCAGGGACCTGATGCTCTCTTCTGAACTCCTTGGGCACCAGGCACATACATAGTACACATATATACATACATACATACCTACGTACATACATAGGCCAAACTTGAGTGTTTGAGTACAGATAAAATAAATCTTAAAAAAAAAAAAAAATCTGCTTATAGCCTTACTATATGGAGCTGAAGAGATGGCTCAGTAGTTAAGAGCATTTGTTGCTCTTCTGGAGAACTCAAGTTTGATTTCCAGCACCCATGATGGTCCTCTGTAGTTGTTGTTTTACTCTTTGAGGGGCCCGCCACCCAGCTCCCAAATAAATACACACAGAGACTTATTATTACTTATGAATGCCTGGTCTTTGCTTGGTTTATTTCTAGCCAGCTTTTCTTAAATTATCCCATCTATCTTTGCCTCTGGACTTTTACATTTTTCTATTTCTGTAAAATATCTTTCTTTCTTTCTTACTCTGTTGCTGGCTGTGTAGCTGGGTGGCTGACCCCTGATGTCCTCCTCTCCTCCTTTCCTTGCTCCTTGATCTTTTTCTCCCAGATTTCTCTTCCTATTTATTCTCTCTGCCTGCCAGCCCTGCCTATCCTTTCTCCTGCCTTGCTATTGGCTGTTCAACTCTTTATTAGACCATCAGGTGTTTTACACAGGCACAGTAACACAGCTTCACAGAGTTAAACAAATGCAACATCAAAGAATGCAACACACCTTTGCATCTTAAACAACTGTTTTACAGCATAAACAAATGTAACACATCTTAAAATAATATTCTACAACAATCTGCAATCACCTGGAATTCCAGTTCTTGGGGATTTGATGCTCTCTTCTGGCCTCCATGGGCTCCTGCATGCTTGTGGTATACATAAACTCAACACAGGCCAATATACATATACATAAAATAAATCTTATAAACACATGAGAGAGACAGACAGACAGGTATAAGAAACAAAGCCCTAGGTTGAAGCAGCTCTAAGCACCCAGTGCCTCTAGATAGTGCAACTTTTGAGACCAATAGTCTCTGTCTCGTTCTTCTGACCTTTTTTTTTTTTTTTTTTTTGGAGACAGAGTCTTACTATGTAACCCTGGCTGGCCTGGAACTCATTATGTAGACCAGGCTGGCTTTGAACACAGAGAACTGTGTCTCTGCTTCCCAGGTGTTGGGATTAAAGGCACACGCCACCATGCCTGGCCAGCAGTGTCTCTTGATGTGTGTGAGAATCACTGTGTAGCACATAGTTTCAGCATACTCCCTGACTTGAAGGAAGTCCAGGGCAGGCACAGGACTGACATGGGCATAGACCACCCAATACAGTGCATGGATCTTGAGCATTTGTCCATAGAGGGAACACGCTGTGTCTGTGTGCTTTGCATCTGTCTTGACCAGAAGGACTCCACACTTGTGCTTTCAGTTCGGGGATGAAATCTTTTCGTCCTCCTACAAGCAGTTTTTCTACTCCACTGCCTCACGTGCTCCATAAAGGGAAGAAAAATGAAGAGAGTGGCCGAGAGGGGGCGCTGAGCACAGAGGGTCTGATGCGCGGAGCTTCTGCAGAAGAGCTACTGGCACAGTGTCTGTCCAGCACTCTGCTGGAGGAGAAGGAAGAGACCAAAAGGTGAGTGTCCCCTTCCTGTGCATGTGTGCCCTTCGTTCCGCTTCTTGAAGGAGAGGGAGACTGACTGCTGTTCAGTTAAGTCAGACAGCCAGTGGTAGAGAGGAGCAGCTGGGCCAGCAAGGCTTATTATAATGATGAGACTTTAGTTCAAAAAAGAAAAGGAAGGAAGGAAGACATTTATGAAGTAAAAGCTTGGAGCTAAAGAAATGACTTAGAGGTTAAGAGCACTTGCTGCAGCCGGGCGGTGGTGGTGCACGCCTTTAATCCCAGCACTCAGGAGGCAGAGCCAGGCAGATCGCTGTGAGTTCGAGGCCAGGCGAGATCCAGGACAGGCACCAAAACACCACAGAGAAACCTTGTCTCGAAAAAGTTTTGGTACCCACACCCACATCAAATGGCTCATAACTATCTGTAACTTCAGCTCCACGAGATCTGGCACATCTGACTTCACTGAGCATTCATGCATACTCACAGATGTATACACACACACACACACACACATACACACACACACACACACACACACACACACACACACACACACACACACACACCCCTATACATAATTAGAAATAATTTTGTTTTTGATTTTTTTTTTTTCCGAGACAGGATTGTTTGTGTAGCTCTGGCTGCCCTGGAACTAGCTCTGTAGACCAGGCTGGCCTCAAACTCACGGAGATCCACCTACCTCTTCCTCCCAGGTGCTGGGATCAAAGGCGTGCATCACCACTACCTGGCTCTGAAAATAATTTAGCTTTATATCCTATGGCTTCCCTTGGCTGGTGGCTTAGTTCGCCTCTGCTCCTTCCAGGCTTTCAATAAACTCTTAAAAGATGACTATGCTCTAGATAGAATAGAATGTTTCTAAGTTTTATCACTTGATAAAATTGGCTTCACTGTTTATTATTTTAAAAGTCTGTGTTAAGTTTTCTAGAGGGAAATATGTGTAGCTAAGTCTACTTAGCTTAATCTACCATGGCTGGCCACTGCCTTTTTGCCCTTGGGGAGCCTGAGACTTCAGCGGATCTTTTCATACTAGGTGGGCAGGAGCTGGTCCAGACCCTCCTCTGCATAACTGACTCCCTTCCTCTTGTCCCTTCCTCCTCTGTCCTCACTGGATGCTCAGTTTTACTGAGAAACAGAAGTTCATAAGGGCTGTCTTCCCACCACCACTGCCTGCCACACTTTGCAGCAGCGGAGTACTTAGGTGTCCCTGCTCTACCTCTCCCCGCTGCTGCTCTACCTCTCTCCGCTGCTGCTCTCCCCTGGGTTGCAATTTCACCTCCAGCCTACTCCCAGCACTCCACCCATAGGACTCTTGAGACATTGCCACCTCCCACCCCCTATCATGCATGTCAGCACACGAACCTGCAGGCGTACTGACCCATCTCTCTGATGTGGTCTCCTTGTCTCTAGTCACCACTGCGGGCTTCTCCTTTAACAGTAAGACTCGTTCAGAACAGCTGTGTTAGTCACTGTTCTGTCCCTTTTGTCTTTTGTAGCCCACACACTTGAATCCCTGTCAGTGATCACATCCTAGCTTCTCATCCTTGTTTCGAGCCCCCTTCAGGGACTTTCCTGTTTTTCTTTAGCAGTCAGACCTGCTCTCTGGACTTCATCTTTGCTCCTTATGTGCCTACCCACTCCTCCATAATTTCATCCAGTTTCACAAGTATTTAAATACTGTCAATCTTGTAATAAACCTCCAAATTCCACACAGTTGTCCTCTGACCTCCACGTGGGCATCTATATCCACATCTATACATGAACACACAGAGCAGTAAGTTTAATCAAAGTAAGTTTAATAAAAGTAAAATGACATGAGCACACAGAGCAGTAAGTTTAATCAAAGTAAAATGACATGAGCACACAGAGCAGTAAGTTTAATCAAAGTAAAATGACATGAGCACACAGAGCAGTAAGTTTAATAAAAGTAAAATGACATGAGCACACAGAGCAGTAAGTTTAATAAAAGTAAAATGACATGAGCACACAGAGCAGTAAGTTTAATCAAAGTAAAATGACATGAACACACACAGCAGTAAGTTTAATCAAAGTAAAATGAGCGGTCGTTACGGTTTTGCTTTTCTGTGCTCTGATGTTTCTCACTTTGAGATCTCGTACTGTTTCAGATTTGAAGATCAACTTCAGCAGTGGTTGTCTCAAGACTCTCAGACCTTCACAGAGTCAACTCGCCTTCCTCTCTACCTTCCTCAGACACTTATATCTTCCCCTGACGCTATCAAGACTCAGACTTCGGTGAAAACATCTCCAACAAGAAGTCCTCAGGTGAGAAAGGGGTGCACTTGGCATGTATAGAATTAAAGACTGAGAGAAGGTGCCAGCCTCAGTGGACCATACCTTTAATCTCAGAACTCCAAGAGAGTCTGAGGCCAGCCCGGTCTACACAGTGAGTTCCAGGCCAGTCAGCGCTACACAGTAAGACTGAGAGACTGTCAGATTCATCATGTGATGCATTAACACATGGAAGTTAGACCTTTAAAACTTGATATGCCAGTGTTACTGACAGCCAACTATTTCTGAGTTCCTACCTGTGAAATAAATGGAGAGTAGACCTAAACACAATAAACTGAGTAGGGGGCTAGGAATGTAGCTCAGTTGGTAGTGCTTACCGAACATGTAGAAAGCCTTGGGTTCATTCCCTAGTGCTGAATAAACTGCTTACCTAAAAGCCAGTGTTGGAGGCAGGAGGATCAGAAGTTCAGGCTCATCCTTGGCTATATAGTTCACTGAAAGAAAGAACGAAACAAAAAAAAGAAAGAAACGAGCAAAAACGTACTAATGATGTGCATTAAACAGAGAGTAACCAAGGCCGGGTCTTAGCTATTTTTCTATAGCTGGTGGATTTCTGGTTTATAGAGTGAGTTCTAGGACAGCCAGTACTACCCAGGGAAACCCTGTCTCCAAACAAACAAACAAACAAACAAAAACCAAACCAAACCAAACAAACAAAAAACATGTCAACATTTTTAAACCCTTTAAAAGTTCTGTCTATCTGAAGGCTATCCAAAGGCCCTCCTAAAATACCCAGAATCACTGTAAAATATACAAAGTTTCTGTAAATATCCAGTCTTCAAAATTCCAGAGTCTCTGGAAGTTAAAAAAGTCTCTGAACTTTGGGCACTCATAAAATAGGAAATAAGTTATGTGCTCCTTATTCCAAGAAGGAAGAATAAGGGCACAGTCATAACTGTCAGGTGAGCCCAGAGTCGACAGACAGTGAAAGCTTGCTGTCAGACTTCTGCATTCACTCACAATCTTCTGAGCTCCTTGGAAGTGCTTAGACAGCTGTCTACAGCACATGCAGCTTGTCTTGGAGGCTCAGGCTGGCTCCACTCCACAGCTGCTGCTGTCCCTAGTGGTCATCTCCACAGTGCTTGGGTCTCCACTGCAGCCGGGCTGCTCCTTCACCAACAACTTCTCTTGGGCTCTCTTCAGGGACTCTAACCCTGCCATATGGAACCAAGCCTTATCTCTCCATAACCCCTTCAATCCTGGGCCTTTTACTGTGGTTGAGAGCACCAGTGGCCTGCCCCGCTCTCACTGTGCCAAGCCTCCCTCAGCTGCTCTTCATGACCCCTTCATGCCTTTAAACAGTACGACCTGGGAGAGTCTTACACTACCAAGTTCAGCTGCCAACATGAGATGCAGCCTCAGCTTCCTCTGGACCACAGCTTCTGTGTGCTGATCCTGAGTAAACACTTCCCAGATTTCCTCTCAATGAAGCTGGTCTCTTCTTAATCACAGCTGATTCTTCAGCCCCAGCTGACCAGCATCCATTGTCCCAGCAAAGCAAAAGTTTCACTATATCATACAGACAACCCTAATAGAGTATTTGAGGGACTCTCAAACTTTCCTCTCCAACTTCACAAGCCAGGCTTTCATCTGCACTACTCTCAGCATTATTTTCTAAGTTCCCAAAGCAGTTCATTAAACTCTGAACACAAAGGCTTTTCTAGTCCAAGTCCCAGAGTATTTCCACAATCCTCCAAAAATTATAAGGTCACATCTGTCACAGCAATATCCCAAGGCCTGGTAACTAATTTCTTAATTAGAGTTGCAGTCATAAAACACCATGACCATAAGCAACGTGGGGGAGGAAAGGATTTATTTCCTCTTCAGTTTGTAGTTCATCATCCAAGGAAATCAGTGCAAGAACTCACCCAGGGCAGGAACCTGGAACCTGATGCAGAGGCCATGGAGGAAGCAAGCTGCTTACTGGCTGCTTCCATGGCTTGCTCAGCCTGCTTTCCTTCTTTCTTTCTTTCTTTCTTTCTTTCTTTCTTTCTTTCTTTCTTTCTTTCTTTCTTTCTTTCTTTCTTTCTTTCTTTTTTTATTTTTTATTTTTTTTGAGACAGGGTTTCTCTGTGTAGCTTTGCGCCTTTCCTGGAAATCCCTTTGGAGACCAGGCTGGCCTCGAACTCACAGAGATCCGCCTGTCTCTGCCTCCCGAGTGCTGGGATTAAAGGTGTGCGCCATCACCTCCCAGCTCAGCCTGCTTTCTTATAGAACTCAGGACCCACAATGAGCTGGGTCCTCCCCCATCAATCACTAAATAAGAAATTATTCTACAGGCTTGCCTGTAGGCCAGTCTTGAAGGGACATTTTCTCAGTTGAGGTCCCCTCTTCCATAATAACATTAGCTTAAAACAAACCAGCACAAAAGGGAACAATAACTCCTGTCTGTGGGACCACAAAACTCTGAACCTTGGCATTGACCAGACTCAATTCTGCTCTTAACTCTTCATAAGGAAAATTAATAAATGAAGAAGGTAAGCTCACAGAAGTCAAATACACCCTAGAATAGTTTTTCAAAGCCAGATCTTCCGGGCTCCAAAGCCTCTCCATGTTTTTCTTGGGGTTAAGAAAGCAGAAGCAGCTTAACAGAAGATACATGCTGCGGGACAGGTGAGGTGTTTCTGGAGTGGTTTAGGAAGCGTCTCAATAAGGAAGGCAGGTCAATTAAGACAACATACTGCTTCCACTTGTAAGTTTGGTTAATACTTTAGTCTTCTCTTTGACTTACTGTGAGACATGGTGATGTACACTTGTAACCCTAGCACTTTGGAGATGGAAGCAGGAAAATCATGAGTTCAAGGCCAGCCTCTACTACATAGCAAGTATGAGGCTATTCCAAACTACATTCAAGCCTTTCTCAACTACACACACACACACACACACACACACACACACACACACACACACACCCCAAAACTATTTATACTCTTTCACTAATTCTCTCTAAAGAAATTGACAGATCATTACAAAATTTAATGTACAAAAGTTTCACTGTGTTATTGATTATATGTATAATCAACAAATGTCCCAAGGTGGGAGCCTGGTTCACCAATCAGTCCATAGAATACTGGCTCTTTATGTGTAGTAGATGAAGCTAGAAAAATGTAGGATAGATACCAAGTGGGGATTCTGTTGAGTCCAACAGGCTCCAATGATGTAAACATGAATCAGATGTAATGTTTTCACAGATAACTACTTTTGGCTTCTTTTTTATTCATCTAGAATGCAGGTGCAGGAGAGCAATTGCAGTTCTCGGAGGCATCGGACATGTCTCTAACTGGAAGGTTGAAGTACCTGGAAAGGCTGATCCGAAGTTCAAGGGAAGAGGAAGTTGCCTCTGAGCTCCATCTTTCTGCACTGCTGGACATGGTGGACATTTAACAATCTGACACAAGAAGTGTTGTTTTCTTCATAAATCGTTTCTTTTTATTCAAATTATGTTATGCTCAGATGCTTCGTGTCCTGTTGGAAATGAGATTATTAATTAAGCAAGTAAACCATTTGAATCATCTGAGGTCCTTAGTTTTTGAATGAAAGGCTGTGTGATGTCTTTAATAGTATTTGGTTTTTTATCTTATTAGACTGTCACTCCCCAGGAAATACTCTAAGGAAGTTTTTATAACTTTCTGGTTTTCTATACAAACACATTTTGAGAATTTCATGTATAAGAATACTGTATTTACACCATTTCTACCCCTCCCCCCTGCACACTTTGGAATTCATGACCTATTCTACTATAATTGTTGTTTACACACACACACACACACACACACACACACACACACACACACAATTTACTGAGTCTATTTAATGTTGCTGATATAATGTTGCTGATATGTATATGCATTTAGGGCTGTCTATTTGGAATTGGAGAACCTATTCCAGGTCTACTCCCTGGAGAAATGTGGGAGCCTGTTTTCAGGTTCCTCGTGGCTTTACCCAGCAGGTCCTCATAGAGAGGATGATTTAGGACCACAGGCCTGAGTGCAGGTGTCTGAGATGGTCTGCACTTGGCTGTGCTGGGGGGAGGTCTTTTGCTCCACCCCTTGGTGTCTCTATAAATACCCTGGGGCAGAGACAGTCAGGGCCCTCTCAAGGCTATCCTTTATTTTCTATCTGTTTATCTCCACAATATTCTCTGCAATATAAATCCTTCTATCTAATATTTCCTGCTGCTCACACTCAAGAAAACTCTGGGGAGCTGTGGGGTTGGTGGGTAAACGCCCCACAGAGAAAACGGATTCTCCCTCCCTTGGTAATCCATTGACTGCTTGTACTGTTTGTGATAGATGATTAATTCTCTTAGTAAAGTCGCTGTCCCTGATATGCTAGACATCAGAAATACAGGGACAAGGTCAACTCTGATCATCAGAACCAACAGACATATATATATATATATATATATATATATATATATATATATATATATATATACACACACACACACACACACACACACATACACACACACTGTGGTGGTTTGAAAGAAAATAGCCCCCAAAGGGAGTAGCATTATTAGGAGGTGTGGCTTTGTTAGAGTAGGTATGACCTTGTTGGAGGAAATGTGTCATTGTGGACCGCATAGGCTTTGAGGTCTCATATATGTTCACGCCACACCCACTGATTTAGACTACTTCCTGTTACCTGAGAGTCAAGATGTAGAATTTTAGCTGCTTCTCCAGTGCTACGTCTGTTTGCACACCACTGTGTTCTACCCTGATGATAATGGACTCAACTTCTGATACTGAAAGCTAGCCCCATTTTCCTTTATAAGAGTTGCCATGGTCATAGTGTCTCTTCAAAGCAATAGAACCCCTAAGACATACATACATACATCTTGGAAGATGTGTATAGGTACACATAATGCAGGCAGATTGTGTTTTGAAAGTGTAGTATACATGAGAGGGCATGATGAAAGCCTAGAGGCACTAGTTGGAACAGGCCAGCAGGCTCAAACTATATTCAGAGGGCCATGAGACTCAGTTGTGGAAGAACATTAGGCAGAAGTGACCTGCTCTTATTTACTCTTAAAAATAGCATATGGGAGCCAGCAGTGGTGGGGCACACCTTTAATCCCAGCACTCAGGAGGCAGAGGCAGGTGGATCTCAAAGTTCAAGGCCAGCCTGGTCTACAGAGCAAGTTCCCAGAACAGCTGTTACACAGAGAAACCCTGTCTCAAATAAACCAAAACATGTAGAAGAGGTTGAAGAGATGGCAGTTAAGAACACTTGTGAGAGAAGGAAAAAAAAAAAAAAAAAAAAAAGGAACAGTTGTTCTTGCAGAAGACCTGGTTTTGGTTTCCAGCACCCAACCATCTGGAACTCCAGTTCCAGGAGATCTGACACCCTCTGTTGACCTCTGCAGGCACCATGCATGTGGTGCACTACATAAATGCAAAACATCCATTCACATAAAATAGCATTTGCAAGGAAGGGAAGGAAGGATTAATAAACTTGGTGAAGTTCACCTTTCTTAAATTGTGCACTAAGCATTTTCAGATTATCACCCAATAGCTCCCAATACTATACTCGAGAAGAGTATTTAATATCTCTGGTTCTCTTCAAACCTCTGACATAGATAATGACCCTGCCACCACACCTGGTTCTTATTTAGTTCGCTGAGGAAGAAAGCACTAAGAAGGAAGCTTTTCTCACCATCATCAAAACCACCAGCAAGTCTCTCTCTTCCCCAAGCACACACTACATCTTTAGGCTTTAAAACTTTTAACCGTCTTCCTTGTTAGTATAGTGGTGAGTATCCCCGCCTGTCACGCGGGAGACTGGGATTCGATTCCCCGACAAGGAGGCTAATATTCTAGGGGTTGGGGATTTAGCTCAGTGGTAGAGCGCTCACCTAGCAAGCGCAAGGCCCTGGGTTTGGTCCTCAGCTCCAGAAACAAAAAAAAACAAAAACAAAAAAAACTTTTATTGTTGCCGGGCGGTGGTGGTGGTGCATGCCTTTAATCCCAGCACTCGGGAGGTGGAGGCAGGCAGATCTCTGTGAGTACAAGGCCAGCCTAGTCTACAGAGTGAGTTCTAGGATAGGATCCAAAAGCTACACAGGGAAACCCTGTCTCAAAAAACCAACCAACCAACCAACCAAACAAACAAAACCCTAAAACTTGTATGTATTTTAATAACTTTATACTTTGTCTGTACATGTATGGGTAAGTGTGGAGATCAAGTTGTCCCTCTGACTTCCACACATGTGTGGCACACATCATAGGACAGTTTTCAGGATCAGTTCTCTCCTTCCACCATATAGGATCTGGGAATTGAACTCTGATTATCAGGCTTGGAGGCAAGCACCTTTACCCACTGCTGAGCCACCTTGCTGGCACAAATATATCTGTATGTGTGTGCGCATGTGTGTGTGCACTTAAGGCCATGAAAGGCTCAAAGAACAACTTTTAGGAGCCAGTTCTCACCTTCCATCCTTGTTGAGGCAGGGGCTCTCATCTGTGGGGGTATACAGTGTATCCTAGGCTAGCGGACCCTTGAGCTCCCAGGCAATTCTTTTTTGTTTTTATAGTTATTTTCATTTTATGTCTGTGTGCTTTGCCTGTAGTATGCCTGTGTACCATGTGCATGCCTATTGTCCATCGAGACCAGAGAGGGTGTGGGATCCCCTGGAGCTGGAGTTATATATGGTTGTAAGCCACCACCTGTGAGTTGGGACTCAAATCCAGGTCCTCTGGAAGAGCAGCTAGTGCGCCTAACATCTCCAGTCTCTTTCAGAAAATTCTCTCCATTTCTAATCTCATGATAGGAGTGCCAGGATTACAGATGCGCACCACTGCTTCCTGCCTCATGTGGGTTTGAGGGATCACACTCAAGCTGTAAGTTTATGTAGCAAGTGCTTTCACCTGCTGAGCCATCTCATCAAGTTTCCCCCCTCAGTGATTCATTGTTTATCAATAAAGACTTGCTGTTATTTTTTAAATGCTCATTTATTGTGTATGTGTCACTTTTCTATTGCTGTAATAAGGCACCATGACACAGGCAACTTATTAAAAAATCATTTATTTGGGGCCTTTAGAGGGTTGGAGTCCCATGACACCATAGCAGGGAGCATAGCATAGCAGTAGGCAGGCAGGCATGGCGCTAGAGCGGTAGCTGAGAGTTTACATCCACAAACAGGAGTCAGAGAGAGCTGACTGGGAATGGCCTGGTCTTTTGAAACCTCAACGCTCACCTGAAGTGTTATACCTCCTCCAACAAGGCCACACCTCCTAATCCTTCCCTAACAGTTCCACCAACAGGGGACCAAGTATTCAAATGCACACCAGGGGAAACTTGCAGTTTTCTCTTTCCATGTGGGTTCTGAATCAACCTAAGGCTTTCATGGTTGGTGGCAAGCATCCTATCTGTGAGCCATCCTGTAGGCTCCTTAATGTTATGCCTTAACTTTAGTTTAATCATGACATTTTTCCTACAATAAAAGAAGACCATCGTATCTTCCCTATAATATATATCATACATACATAGATACCTATATTTGCTTTACTAGTTGCCTCCTTGAACAGTTTAATATTGGCTGAGTTCAAAGTTCAGTATTACTAGACATTTACCGTTAGCTGCTGGATCTATACTGATTGATGACTTTACTTCATTTTGGTACAATTTTGGCTTTTCCTGTCTTGTTTTATTTGCTTGTTTTCCTGTGTTCTTGTCACTACTTCACCCAAAACTCTCACTCCATCTAGCACAGTCATGTTTGTAAGGTAAAGTTCCACTTCCACTTTCTCTTGAAGATGGCCCTCTGGGAGCCCTGTCTCTCTGTAATGGCTTGAACATTTCCTGGGTTTTGAATAATATCCTCCTCTTCCCTAGTTCGTTTTCTCATTTTATGAAACACATGCTCTAGGAGCCTGCTGAGCTTTTACATCTAAAATGTTTTTATTTCTATCCTTATATTTGATTCAATATTTCAGTGAGAATAACATTTTAGACGGGAAATCATTACCTTGTATTCTTGTTTGTTGTTTTGTTTCTTGAACAAAAAGGTTTAAAACTTTTAAAGTTAGTGTGTGTGTGTGTGTGTGTGTGTGTGTGTGTGTGTGTGTGTGGTGCATGATGTTTGAGGCATGCATGCCACCAAGTGCCCATGGAGGTCAGAGGACAACTTTTGCAGCTGGTTCTTTCCTCTACCCAAGCTTGCACATCAAGTGCTGTTACCCACTGAGCCATCTTGCAGGCCCTTTCTTGACACTTTTAAGATCACTTCTGGGGGGTGGTGGGTAGACTTGGAGAAGTTGGGGGAACAGCGTGAGGGGTGATTATGATCAAAATCCACTGTATACATTTATGAAATTAAAATTTAAAGTATTTTATTACACCTTTATCCATGATATTCTCAAATTTCTCAACTCTCTGCCCTTTACTAGTTTTTTTCTAATTTGTACTACTATTAAACAAATTTATTCTAAACATAACAGCTTAAAATGTGGAATCACCTGGGCAGCTTTTTCTTCACATTCCTCATGGAGTTTAGTCAGGTAGTGGCTGAGGTGCAGCCACTGATGGTTGTTGGTCTTCATGTGCATACATGGGCAGAGGTGTTTTTGCAATGTTTTCTCCTGCTCCTGCTGACACAGGAGCGCTGAGTCAGTGAGCAAAGTCTGCCTGCTGATGGTTTTCTCCTAGATCCCAGTTACCAAGGCTTGTAGGTCTTTTTTCTTTCTCCTTTTTGTGTGTGTATGTGTTCAGGTGGTTATGTGCACGTGGATATGTGGATACATGTGGGCATCCATATGTGTATGAGGATCAGAGGCAGACATTGGGGTCTTCCTTGATTGCTTTTTTTTTTTTCTTGAGATAGTGTTTGTCACTGAGCCCAGAACTAGCCAGTTCTTTTAGGCTGGCTATCTAATGAGCTCAGGAGTTTTGTTTCTGCCTCTCCAGCACTGGGTTTACAGACTGGTGCCACTCTGCTTGGCTTCCGCGTGCATGCTAGGGATCCAAACACTTTACTGACTGAACTATCTCATCAGCCCTTGCCTCCCTCACTCCCCCCCCCCCCCCCCCCCGTCTCTTCTCCCTCTCTCAGGTGGTCCTGCTATGTAGCTCTGGGTGGTCAAAATTACAATTCTCCCACCTCAGCCTCTGAAGTTCTGGAAGTACCACCATGCCCAGTTGCCTCAGAGAAATTTTTACTCCTGTCTCAAGCTATCTGTTGGAATGTGAGAGGTAGGACCGGATTCCCCTACAAGTGTAGACTTCCAATCCCTCTGCTTTTGGTGACACCTAGCTGTGTTTCATGCCCAGTTCTTATCTGCTCTTTACTTGGCTGTTCAGGCTGCCACCTGGGCAGGAGAATGAAACTGTAATAATGTTCCTCCAAGTTTTTCACCTCGCCTCCCAGTTTCTGTACTTCGAGGCTTCATTGGCAAGAACTGTCATTTTCTTGTTGGCTTTACCTATGTATATGGTTTGCTGAGTCAGTCACTCCTCCATCTGTCTCTGGCCTTTATACTTTTTCTCTTTGACTTTACAATCTTTTCTAAAATTGAGAACTTCATACATGCGTATACTGAGTTTGGATTAAACCACCCCTCATTCCCTCCCCTCCAGCTCCTTGCCTATCTTGCCTGTCCCTTCCCACTTTTGTTGTGGGTTTTTATGTCTTTGTCTTTTGACGAGGATGTGGATAGGAAATAGAGGTCAACATCTACGTCCAGCCTGGTGTTTTTAACTAGAAATTTCTTTCCCCTGTCATTAGATTTTTCTCTCTGTCTCCTAAGATAGCTCCTCAGTCACTAATTATTTTCCCAGTCCATCAACAACTCCCATCAACTTCATTTTATAATCCCTTCAGAGTGTCAATACAATCAGGTCTTCACTTGGCTTCCTTGCCTCATTCCTTCAGTTTTCCTCCTTGACAGACTAGAAAAGATCGGTACCTCAGGGTTTTCCCAAGGGCTTCTCTAGTGGGTTTCTAGTTGGTCCCATCTCTTGATTCCAAATGCCACCTGATCAGATTCCTCTCTCTAGAGTTGTTCTCTTTTCTGAATGACAGTCTACAGAACACTTGTTCTCCCAAGTTCACGAAATAAGGCACTCTCCACTTGGATGGTTAATATTTGTCATACCATATCCCCAGTGTAAAAGTTGACATTTCCAAACAAACCTTACCTATTTTCGTACACGACACTGGCTCCTCCGATCTTTTCTTACTTCTACACATAGTTAAGGCCCTTTCCCTTGGCCTATCTTGAAATCCTTAGGCTCCAGGATCTTTGTCAGCCACCAAAGCTCTCCCAGTCTTCATACAGCTAAGGAGGTAACATAGACATTGTCTTCCTTGTCAAGGGAAGCTCACTCTCTACCTAGTTGTCCAGGCCCCAAACTTCAGAGTCTTATGTACTTAGTTTATAGAATAAGCTAAAAGTGGTATAAGTTGAGACAAACATTTCTTTCTGATGATTGTCTCTAGAAATTTATGTGTGAATATGCAGATGACTTTATGTTTTTATTTCTTAGATGTTAAAAAAGCATATTCATAAGATGTCTAGTCTAGTAAAATATCAATCAAAATTCCTTTGCAGCTGAAACTGCTGTCATCTACTTAGCTTTGCCATTCTTCAAGTCTGAGATGCCGTACAGACCGGAATTCTTCCTACTTTTCATGCTTTAACATAGAAGAACTTCCCTGGAAAAAGTTCTGGCTTCTCCTGCTCCAGGGAAACAGAGTGACTTATTTAGTGAACCTGGGAGAACGAGCAGGGTCCACTATGCTAGGCTTCCTTGGGCAACTTTTTTGAGGTCTTCTCATTGGCATACTGTGCTTGCATGGTACTTGGGTGGGTCAACTCCCAAAAGCTCTAGTTGTTCACCTGGGTCACCTGAGACACGTGTCCAGGAAAGGCAGTCATTATGAAGCAGCTAGCTAGCTCTCTTACTTCCCTTTAAGCCTTGCTCTCCAAATCGACTTTTCCATTTTGAGGTTTTTGTTTTGTTTTGTTTTGTTTTTTTGTTTTTTTGAGACAGTGTTTGTCTGTGTAGCTTTGCGCCTTTCCTGGAAATCACTTGGTAGCCCAGGCTGGCCTCTAACTCACAGAGATCCTCCTGGCTCTGCCTCCCAAGTGCTGGGATTAAAGGCATGTTCCACCACTGCCTGGCCCATTTTGAGTTTTTAAAAATTTTTCTTATGTGTACGAGTATTTTGCTGGCATACAAGCATGTGCATCACCTACATGCCTGGTGCCTAAGGAAGTCAGAAGAGGGCATCAGATTCCTTGTAACTGGAGCTATAGATGGCTGTGAGCCACCAGGTGGGTGCTAGAAATCAATTCCAGGTCTTCTTCTAAAGCATCAAGTAGTCTTAACCACTGGACCATCTCTCCAGCCCTCAAACAAACCACCTGTGGCAAGGCTGTCATATGTCATGATGCCTACTCATCATGTATCTTTAGAAGTTTCTAAGCTGGGCTAGGAAGAGGTTAGTGTTCATGACCAGCCATCTAAAAACTATAAGATTCCATGGAGGGAAGGTGCGTGGGTGTTCTCTGCCTCCAACTTCCTCCTCTGACTTGTGGTTCACGGGCCCTTCAAGTTTCACCGGGGTAAGGTTTTGAGGGCTAGGTGCATAAGGCTATCTGGTTTAGGTAGTTGTAACAAGGTCTGCACTCTGTAGGATAGATGAAGCTCAGACATAATGCGCCGCTGTGGGTTCTTGTCTTCAGTAGTTCTCTGGTTGTCCCTGCATGCCAGCAATGCTTCTCAAGTCGTCTCCATATCTCCATTGTTCCTCACTACTAGTTTCTGCCTGTACACCACAGGCTTCCCTCCCTACTTTCAAACATAATCAAGGCCTTTCCCCCTTTAACTAATGGGACCCCAAACCCCCAGTATCCTAAGACTAGTTGTGTGGCTAGGTAGGTGGAGCTCCACCCGTTGTTGGCAGTCAGGAAGTTAGAGCTGCCTTGCCAGCCTTGACCACGCCCTTCAGCGAGTCCCTATCAGAAGCCTGTGCTTAGTTTCGAAGAACACCGTCCTGGCCCTCTTCCCAACCGCGTCATTGTAGTTTCCTCCTCTCCTCACCGGAGTCAAACCCCTGCCCCACGGTGGTCTCATCCTCTGTCGTGGCACCTTGGCTTCCTGCGTGGCTCCTGTTGATCACCGAGCCACTCTAGTTTCGGCTCTCACCTCAGGCCAGTCTAGCGTCCTCGGTGCTTCTCCGGAAGCACCCGTGGCTTCCGCGGCCTCTTTCCTGCAGATGTCGGAGGGGCCGTTCTTCACCAGCCCTGGAGACATCTCACCTAGAACATCCAGAGCAAGAAGCCCAAGGCCACGCCCCTCCCATAGGCCCCGCCCCACGCGCTTCCCGCCCCCGCAGGCCCCGCCTCCTGGGAGCCTTGCGGTGTGGGGCGGCGTGCGCCCAACCACTGCGGTTGCGGTGCGACTGCCGTGCTCCTCGCGTGGATGCTCTGATTGGCCGCCCTAGCATCGGCCCACCCAGCTGTTCCGGTCGGCCGAGGCTGGCGCCTGCGCAGAGCGCTAAGCTGTCAGTCAGGTAAGGTGCTAGCGAGCCGGCGGCAGGGAGTGCGGTGCTGTCATGACTGAGGGCACGTGAGTCCCGGACCCTGAGCCTCCCGCGGGTGCTGCTGCGAGGGACGCGGCAGGGGGGTGGCGGGGAAGGGTCCCGGGCGGCAGGGTGGCATGGCGGGTGGTCCTGCACGCCTGGGTTGCAGGCACCCCCACCTGGGCGGAGCCTAACGAACGCTGCTTACTGTCGCTTGGTGCGCTCAGGTGTCTGCGGCGTCGAGGGGGACCCTATAAAACCGAGCCGGCCACTGACCTCACCCGCTGGCGGCTCCGCAATGAGCTGGGTCGGCAGACGTGGACGTATTACCCAGCGGAGGACGACCCTGGTCGAGAGCAGACCGGGCTAGAAGCCCACTCCTTGGGACTGGACACAGTTAAGTGATGGGATTCCTCAGGTACCATTTCACCCCGTGCCTGGAAGGGACCACAGACCAGCCTCTGCCCTGCTTTTCCTGAGCCAAAGCCCTGAAACCGTAGACAGCCTTGTTCAAAAACCGGGCATCTCGCCAGGAAACAAATGTACACGGGCTTGTGGTGTAACACAAAGAAAAGCTAAGTATACGGGGATGAGGAAGGACTGAGTGCAGATAATGGATGTGAGTTATGGAAGAAGGTGTAAAGCCAGCTGTTTTTCTAGTTCTGATCCTGTCATGGGGTTTTTGTTTGGGGTGGTGGATTAATGCACACAATGCATTGGTACTGAAGTATAGAATTTAAGGTTACGCTTCACAGCTTCCTTTTCAAATGCCAAGTTCATTAGAATAGACTTCGTGTCTGGTTAATTTTGGTGTGTGATGTTTTTATTTATTTGCAAGCTTGTAATTTTTTATATAATAAATAAAGCTTATATTTTTAAAAAAAAATAATAAAGCTTATAATTTTTTTTTTTTTAAAAAGAGGTGTGAACTTGGACATGGGGTATCTCTCTGTAATTCCAGCCACTCAGGAGGCTGTGGCAGGATCTAAGTTCAAGATATGCCCTGGCAACTTAGTTAGACCTTGTCTCCAAAAAAAAAAAAAGTCAAGAAGCTGGGTGCGGAGGTGCAGGCCTTTAATCCCAGCACTCAGGAGGCAGAGGCAGGTAGGTCTCGGAGTTGGAGGCCAGCCTGGTTTTACACAGCAAGTCCTAGGCCAGACATGGCTACGTAGTGAGGCCCTATCTCAACACAACAATGAACAAGCGAAGAAAAAGAAGCGGTGAGCAGCTCAGTGGTTGACTGTTTACCTAAGTTCAATCTCCAAAGCTGAAAACAACAACAACAAGTGTGGTGCCGTGGGGGCCATGCCTCCTTCCAGAGACATGAATTACAGCAGCCCTGGTTGGTGCATCAGTCCCTTCATCCAAGAGACCCGTGGAAGAAGTTGCACCAATTTGCTTTTATTTTGAGTACTCTCCTTTGATAAAAATCTTTGATTTGTAAGATAATTACAAGGATGGGTGTGATTTTGTTTATAAGTACTTTGATCTGATGTTCTGGTAATGTGCATCTGTGTATCCATATACGTATGAAGTTCAGCTAGTCATAGACTAGTTAGCTACAGGCTTCCTGTGAGTCCTGACTGTCAGCAAACCTTCTCTGGGGATCCACTATGCTATTGTGTGGGCCCTGTCTGAGAAAGGGAGAAAGTACTCCCTCCACGCCCCCCCCCCCCCAGTATCAGTTGGGCATCAGTGCCCTGCCCTATGTTAAGGTGTTTTGAAGCTTTGAAGAAATTTGTAGATCAGTAGCTGGAAAGTAAATTATGACAACATGGAATTGCTTTTTTTTTTTTTTTTAACTTTTCTGGGGTGATATTGTCATCAAAGACTCATTTCAGATTGAAACAGTTCAAAAATTTAAAGTAAATTAGATTCGATATTTTTACTTGGATTGTGAGTGAGGAGGGTTCCAGGCAACCTCAACTCTCATTTTTTCTTTCCCTTTGCAGAAGAATTATTTCAAAGACTTACCTAAAGCTCAAACAGCCCATGAGGGGGCCCTGAATGGAGTAACATTTTATGCCAAGCTGCAAGCTGAGGATGGACACTGGGCGGGTGATTATGGTGGTCCACTCTTCCTCTTACCAGGTAGGAGCATGCCACCCAAACTCAAGGAGGAGGCTGTTCTGGATTGTTGGAGGGTGGGGTGGGGGGCTTGACCTACCCTGGTCAAGCAGGCTAGAACCCAGCAGCATACTGGAAAAGCTCTGGGGGAAGGTGGCCTTGTATCCCAGTCATCCTGCTGCCAAGATTAGGGAATGATGTTAGCTCAGGATAAACTGGTAAATACTCTAGTAATGGAAGCAAAGGGTTCTCTAGGAGAGGGGGATGGGTGCTCTTGAATCCCAGTGCAAGATGGCATTCTAGGTTTGGCCCAGCCAGTGCCAGGGTACTGTAGATAGGCAAGGTTATAGGTGAGAAGCTGGTATCCTTACGGGTGCAGTCTGAGCATTACAATATCTCTTGTGAACTTGCTGTCAAAGGGTGACTGAGGGGGTTCTGGCAGGGAAACCACAGGTCCAGGTTGGTGAGTGGTAATAGGATTGCATTTGAACACACTGGTCTGGTCTCTGATCTAGTTTGGATGTGTAAGACTTTTTGCATCCTGGTAATGTTTCTCTAAAGAAGCTCATATTCATACATCAAGACCCTTTTCCTCCTTGAGTTTTAACTCTTATCTCAGTAGCCTGAATTCTTACGAAAATATAGGTTTGCTTCTGTAGTAGCTGCCATATGATACCCTTCCTATGCCTTGCCGTGGGTGTATGATATGGAACTGCTCTGAGTGATGAAGATAGGAGCTGTACACCCAAAAACCAGGCTTGGAACGAAGGTTTCTTGTCTCATGTCATCTCTCCCCATATACAGTAGCACATACGTGTAAAGAGTTTATAAAAAGAACAGTAAAATCTAAGCAATAACTATTATCCTGTCTAGGGTTGCCATTTTAGTATTTCAATCCTAAGCAGGTGTTAAAGCAAGACCTGATCGTCCCCTGTATTCCCACTGATCTTGAACTGCCTCTTCTTAGGCCTTCAGGGCACTTGTGGGAGGCCTCTTCAAGGCTCTGCAGTGTTTCTCTGACCCAGAATATGGTATGGGTGCCAGACATAACCACTTGGGCTCTGCAGCCTTGGCCTGGCAGTGTTAACTGTATTCTTCCTGGTGTTTCCAAAGTCATTGGGCCTAGGAAGAATGGCCTTTGTGGGCTTGATTGCATGGGAAGGAAAGCCACAGGACAGCTATGTGTCAGGATTAAGGTCCTTAAGAAGAGCTTGGTGGATTGGAGAGATGGCTCAGAGGTTAAGAGCACCGACTGTTCTTCCAGAGGTCCTGAGTTCAATTCTCAGCAACCACATGGTGGCTCACAACCATCTGTAATGAGATCTGGCACCCTCTTCTGTATACATAATAAATAAAACAAAACAAAAAACAACAAAAAAAAAACTGTCCTTAAAAAAAAGAAAAGCCGGGTGGTGGTGGCGCACGCCTTTAATCCCAGCACTCGGGAGGCAGAGCCAGGAGGATCTCTGTGAGTTCAAGGCCAGCCTGGTCTCCAAAGCGAGTTCCAGGAAAGGCACAAAGCTACACAGAGAAACCCTGTCTTGAAAAACCAAAAAAAAAAAAAAAAAAAGAAGAGCTTGGGCTTAGCAATGCTGAGCACCCGTTCCTAATGTGGGACATCCTTCTCACCACCCAGGTCTCCTGATTACATGTCATGTGTCACATATCCCTCTGCCAGCTGGATACAGAGAGGAGATGGTACGGTACCTGCGATCAGTGCAGCTCCCCGATGGCGGCTGGGGCCTGTGAGTGTGCCCAACTGCACATTTGTACACGTGTGTGCTTGCATGTGTTGTTACGTAGCTCTTGCTTGGGTTTCCAGGCAGCTGTTGAGAAGTGGGATAACTGCAACCATGGACCTGGGGTGGGCTGGGAGAAAGTCTGGCAGAAGGAGAGCAAGCTGGTACCTATGTGAAGCCTGGCCATGGGTTTGCCTCTAATGCTGTGAATGCGTCTCATGGTTGGGAGCAGAGGGGTAGGCAGACCCTGCCCAGCTGGTTTTGAAGCGATTGGATGTCTCCTGTTGGGTGGACTAAACTTTGCCTGGGTGTTCCTACAGCATGCTTCCTGTGTTGTCATGTCGATGGGAGGTATTACAGCAATCTTTTCTAGGCAGACTTCACTGCCAGGATGGTTTTATTTCGTAGAAATAGTGACAGATGACAAAAGCCCTTTTCCAACCAGTCTCATATTTCCATTAGGCATATTGAGGACAAGTCCTCAGTATTTGGGACCGCCCTGAACTATGTGGCTCTCAGAATCTTGGGAATTGGGCCTGATGATCCTGACCTTGTACGTGCGCGAAACATTCTTCACAAAAAAGGTAAATCCTCTATGGTGTGTGGAGTTTGTGTCGTACTGACATAATGACTCTTGTAAATGGGAATTAGTAAGATGCACCTGTAGTTGAAACACTGGGAAAAATACATGAGTATATAGAAACTGTTGAGCTGCTCAATAATTAACAGTATTAATAATAGTGATTCATTTTAATTATTTTAAAAGACTTTTTTGTTTTGTTTTGTTTTTTGAGACTCTGTGTAGTCCTGGCTGTGTAGACCAGGCTGGCCTTGTACTCAGAGATCCACCTTCCTCTGCCTCCTGAATTAAAGGTGTGTGCCACCACTGCCAGGCTGGAAACTTATTTATTTTTATGTATATGAGTGTTTTGCCTGTGCGTATGTCTGTACACCACATGTATGGTATGTAGTGCCCATGAAGGCTAGAAGAGGGTGTCAGATCCTCTGGAATTGTAGTTACAGATACGGACCTTTGCTAGCTACCATGTGGGTTCTGATAACTGAACTCAGGTCCTCTGCACTATGTGCTTTTAACCTCTTGGCCAACTCTCCAGCCCTAATTTTATTATTTTTAATTAATTAATTTCTGTGTGTGTGTGTTTATGCCACAGTGCACATGTAGAGGTCAGAGGACAACTTGGTAGAGTTGATTCTCTCCTTTCATCTTTGCCTGAGTTCCATGGATCAAACTCAGGCTACCAGGCTTGTGTGGCCAGTTCTTTGCCCACTTAGCACAGCTGCAACTTGAGTGTTGTTGTGGTTTTGTTTTTATTGTCATTGTTTATTGGGGGACAGGGTCTAATGTAGCCTAGGCTAGCCTTGAACTCACTATGTAGCCAAGATTGGCCTTGAACTCCTGGTCTTCCTGCTTTCTCCTCCTGAGTGCTGGGATTACAGGCATGCACTACCATGCCTGATTTATGTAGTGTTGGGGGGGATTGAACTCAGGGCTTTGTGCCTGCTAGAGAAACACTCTACCAATTAAGTTATATTCTTAGCTCAAAGTAATTTGAATTGGTAAAGGTTTAAAGGCAACATGCTAATACAGTACGTATGGGACATCCATGAAGTCTGCCTTCTGGAGGCAGCTGAGCTACAGGCGAGCATTTCCAGTGAGGGCTCTGCTCATCCTTCCACACTTGCCATCTCTGGACCTGGGCACAGTTACTTCTCTCCTGTGGGCTTTGAAGACTATTCCAGCCCTCTGCGGGCTCTGTGTCTCCCACTACTCTTAGAACAAAGCTTATCTTGCATTGCTGTTCTGCAGCTTCTCGTGTGGTCCCGTACCCTGCCTCTCAAAGGCATGAACTCCTATCTTGCTCTTTGCCCCAAGATCAAGGGCCTCCTTTCATTTTGTCAAAATCATTTCCTGCCTTGGGGCTCCCATGCAGTATATCCTCTCGCCCCACTTTCCACCTTCACCATGCTGTCTTGGAAACTCCTCTTCACACTTACAAATATCTTAAGCTTCACTCCTTCAGGATTTCTCTCTGACTTTCCAGGCTAGATGAAGTGTTCCTTATGCCTTATGAATTCTGCAGTCTTCTTTCAAGTATTTGTCCCTATTGTGATTAAGTAAGTCATCATCAACCTCTGATGGTATTATCATGTACTCTCAAAGTAACTCTGTTTCCCTGTTGCTGTCTTGTTCTGAGGTCTGCCAAGAGGAGGAATGTGCTTCACCACACTTCAATTAGTAGCTTTCTCGGTCTTTTTAACTTGGATACACTTGGATTTAGGGCAGAACTCATGAAATGTGTATAAATCAGTGTTGCCATGTGCTGCACAAAAGACTAACTATTGCTTGGTAGGGGCAGGGATGGCTCTGAATGCGGGGCTGCATGTTAGACTGCCTGCAGTCACTTGTGCCAGGCTGTCTGCTGAACGGGAATCACAGGTGCGCAGCTTGGTCTAGGTTGGAGAAAGAGCAGCCAAACATCGGCCTCTTCCCTCTCTCCAGGCCCATGCCACTGTGTATATCTGGGCCCCTCTCTCCCTGAGCTGCCTTCACAGGGAGCTGCCTTCATGTGCTCACTCTTGGGGATAGGGGCTGTAAACAGCCCTTCTGAGGTTGGATACACTTGTTTCTGGCTGCAGTTTCTACCCAGTGGCTCTGGTGTCCTGTGACATCTCACCTGGGAGTTATAGGACCCATGGCAGTCTGACCCTCAGTTCATACAAGAAGGGGTACAAGAGATAGCTGCACGCCAGTATTCACACGTAACGGTAGCTAATTTTTCCTTTTCTTGTTCCAGGTGGTGCAGTGGCCATCCCCTCCTGGGGGAAGTTCTGGCTGGCCGTCCTGAATGTTTATAGCTGGGAAGGACTCAATACCCTATTTCCTGAGATGTGGTATGCCTGCCCTCTGCCTGTTGTACTGCCTTCTAGTGGATGGATGGGACCTAATGGGGTGGGTTAGCCTCTCACTAGAGGCCCTTCATGTGCTCTACAGATATATAGAAAGGGGACTCTCTGTTAGGTAAGAGCAAGCTGTCAAACCACCCAGCTCTGTAGCAGGCTGTGGGGCCCTGTAGTGTAATTACAGAAGCCATTGTGTGGCTTGGGCTTTGTGAGGATAGACAACAGAGCATACCTGGCAATTACACAAACTTGTGTATTTAGGAGTAAAGGAAAGAGCCTCTCCCATCCCCGTATCTTGTTTTCTTAACTGATTTGTGGTGAATGTTTAGGAAGTCCTAGGTAATCATTTCACCAATGAAGACTTCCATGTGCATCTTTAAATTTTGTTTTGTTTTGTTTTTGTTTTCAATATTTACTCAGCAGAATCAATCAATGCCTATTCCTTACTAACTGAAACCGATGGTCAGTGTCTTTATCTTTTTTTTTAATATCTTATAAAGGCATTGGCCCCATATGTAAGGCATATATAAATTTACCCCCAGATTACACATCCTGGTAGGTAAGCTCTCCAGAACTATCCAGAGTTCAGAAGAGCCTGCTTTCCTTCTGAAGACAGAGTTGAGGGTTCCTGTAGTAGGTAACTTTCGTATGCAGAAAGATAGGGTGTGAGGGGCCACTTGAAAGAGGACAACGGAGTCCTGAAGCAAGGACTGAAAGGCTTTGCTCTACACCTGGTGGAGTGGGGATAAGTGGAAGATGTGGCAAACGCCTGAACCAGTGAGGGGTGTGGAGAGAGCGGTCCATGTGTGGGGCAGGGTGGGTGTACTGTTACTCGAAGTATGGAGGTATACTAGAATTGTGCTGTCATCCCATGGCCCATCATTGGCAGCTCTACTGGCTAGATGCTATACTTGCCTGGGGAGATGCAGGCAGAGGAAGGCTTTGCCGGGGTAGAGTAGGTTGCTCAAGCTGGGACTGGAGAGGCTTCTGGTCCATGTCCCTACATTGTAGGCTCCACACATGACTCCACATATGTGGAACACAAGCTCCACAGTCATATGGCATTAGGATGCAGAATGCAAGCGTGCACAGACATGGATGGATGCACTCATAGCAGCATGAGTGTCCATGCTTGGGAGGGCCCAAGGCCTCAGGGCTGTTAACATGTAGGCTTATGTCCTCTGTCCTGCTGACACATGCTCTCCTCTAGGTTGTTTCCTGAGTGGGTACCTGCCCACCCCTCCACCCTCTGGTGTCACTGTCGGCAGGTCTATCTGCCCATGAGCTACTGCTACGCCACTCGGCTGAGTGCCTTAGAGGACCCACTGGTTCAGAGCCTCCGCCAGGTAAGCCTTATGATCAGTCTCTAGGGACCTTGTAAGGAAATGGCACATAGTCTCTGGAGCTTAAATGCATCTCGGTACTCTAGGGTCCTGAGGAGTCCCTGCCTTCTCTCCTGTAAACAAATGATAAACTGCTCATGGGGACCTGAAAGGTGTCTGCCATTGTTCAGTGTCTCAGTGCGGCTTGGAGAGTTCACAAGCTGCAGTCTTAACCTATGCTTGCAGTTATTGTTCCTGGGAAAGAGCCCTGAGATGGACTTTGGAACAGGGTTTGTACTAGAGTGGGACTTAGGCTCTTAGGGCTGGGACAGCGCCTCAGATTAGCTGTGGTGTAGCTGGAGTAACTGGGACTCACACCCTATAGTGGTGGTTCATTGGGTGTCTCCACCCCTGAGAAAGGCTGTGACCCAGAACCCTGAGAATGTACAGCTAGAGACCACTCCTGGTTAGAGCCCATCCATCTTCCGTGTCTGGGAGGCAAGCCTGTTGCTTCTACTAGGCACTCAGGTATCCCCCTGCCCTTTAGGAGCTCTATGTGGAGGATTATGCCAGCATCGATTGGCCAGCACAGAGGAACAACGTGTGCCCCGATGAGCTGTACACGCCACACAGCTGGCTGCTGCATGTGGTGTATGGTGGGTGCCTGCTGAGGGTTGGGGGAGCCTGGGTAGCACACAGTTAACTCATTCATTCTGGCTCACTCTGTCAACGCAATAAATGGCCTCTGTGCTGCGCCCTGGAGTGGGAGCTGGAAAGACATAACCTTGCTCTGGTCCCCCAGCAAGGACCAGCTACTGTTAGGTGATATCCCCTCACCTAGTGTCACCTAGGTAGGGCAGGGCAGGGTCACGGTGGGAGGTGTGAAGTAGCCCTTCTTAGATGGGAAGGGGGAAGCACAGATGAAGCAGAGTGAGTGGGAGGAGGGATCTCAGGGGGAAATGAGAGGCCAGATGCTGGACTGTGCAGGACCCACTCCCGTCTGAAGGACTAGGGCACAGCCTATCCAGGAATGCCAGGTGTCACTCCTGTTGCTGAGCATCCATTAATGCCTTCTCCCCTGCAGGGATCCTGAACCTGTATGAACGTTTCCACAGTACCAGCCTGCGGCAGCGGGCCATCAAAATGCTGTATGAACATATTGCCGCCGATGACCGGTTCACTAAGAGCATCAGCATTGGCCCGGTCAGTGCCCCGACCCCCTAGTGCCTGGAGCAGCTTTGGTGGCAGTGAAATCTTGTCAGATGCCCTAGGAGCTGGGCTCTGTAGAGTTAGGAATGAGGCAGGGTTATTTCCTAGATCCTGGCACATCTCCGTTTGGGTCAGTGTATTGGAAGCATGACATATATTCTTTTTCTGGGCTCCTGTTCTCCTGCCTGGCTCATGTCTAAGACTCTGAGTACCTCCTGGATGACCGCTTCCTGAGCTTTCTGGCCAACTGGGTGGGGTGTGTTTTTTCCTCTTACTCCCTCACAGATCCCACCCTAGATAATCCACCTTACACCCCTTCTGTAAGGTTTATAGGTGCCTAGGAGTGCATTGAAAACAGCAGGGTCCTCATGTTCTACTTCTGGCCTCTCCCATCCAGCTGGAGAATGCCAGGCCTCTAGTTTCTGATTTTGCTTTGCTTCCTGGGCCTGGCCAACTGTGCATGTGCTTTGCTTTGGGACCTTAAGGAGCACAGGCCTGAGGCTGGAAAGTCAGCACATACTGGCTAGAGCTAGTAGAGACCCAACAAGGAAGCTGTCCTCACAGATGGGAAACAATCAGGATGTGGGTTGTAATATTGGTGACGATACTGTGGTGGGTTGACCATGAGTTCTCTGGATAAACTGAACTTCTTTCTTCCTCTCTGTGGACTCTTGGTCCTTCTTAGTCACTCCTTAGGCTGGCCCAGAATCTTGAATGACATTACCTTCAGTTTGAATCTGGGGACGTGAATGTATAGAAAACACTTAGGAAGGTCCTATTAGAACAGATGGGACCCTGCCCCAGAGTGAATTTGCATGGGTCCTGATGGCCACGTATCCTGCAGATCTCAAAAACCATCAACATGCTTGTTCGCTGGTCAGTGGATGGGCCGTCCTCCTCTGCCTTCCAGGAGCACGTCTCTAGGATCCCAGATTATGTTTGGTGAGTGTGACTGGGATGTGGTGCCAAGTGCTGACCATAGGCATGCAGCTATAATGCTGGGCCCCTGTACCTCATCTAATTCGGGGTACCAGGGTGTCAAACTTCTGAGACTATTTTACAGAATCAGAAGCACTGCCAATTAGTTTGTCTTTGGGAAGATTTTTTTTTTTTTTTGCCTAGTAGTAGCTGTGGGTGATTCCAAGAGCCAGGAAGCCTGGAACAGTCTTAGATTGTTGTGAAGGCCGGTGGAAAAGAGGCTTGTCATCCCTGGACTGTGCCCAAGGTGGGGACTATCACAGAGACCATAGCAGGAAGCCATGTTCTCATAGAAGCCGTCTTCTCTCTGGCGGTGTGGTGTGAGATGAGGATAGCAAAGCAGACCTGGCTGTAGAAGCTTCTGCTTACCCTGGCACGGGCCAGTGCCCCCTGGGTAGGCCACCGTCTTGTTCCTGCTGGGTGTAGGCCTTGTGCTTGTGAACCCAGCTGCACAACACTGAAGTCAGCGTGGGGGCGGCAGGTTGTGGGGACGGCGGGTTGTGGGGGCGGCGGGTTGTGGGGGCGGTGGCGGGTTGTGGGGGCGGTGGCGGGTTGTGGATGCTCCCAGCAGAGACTCGTGTGCTCTTGCTTGTGTGTATCTCCTGATGGACAACTAGAATTCCAGCTGTCACATGGTCCTTGACATCATCTTTTCTTATCCCCCGTAGGCTGGGCCTTGATGGCATGAAAATGCAGGTAAGGGCTGGAGACCTGAGGCTGCTGGCTCTCTTTGTAACCCTCTCTGCTTATTTATTATGATTCAAAAGTGACAGTCAGGCATGGTGGTGGCACTTGCTTGTAGTACCGCCACTCAGTTGGTTAAAGCACAAGGATTGAGTTTGGGGCCAGACAGTGTGGTACAGCAAGACCCTGTTTCTGAATTTAAAAAAGTGTGGGGGGTGGGCAGGGTTGAGAAACCATCTCCAGTACAGTTCTTGTGGTAAAAGGAGAGAGGCAGAATCCCCCTTTAACCCTCATGTCTGTGGGGCTTTGAGTACCTCCTGGTCTCTGGTTGCTGTGTGTTCTTACATGTCCATTTGTAGTCTTTCATCAGGGTGGACGAAACCATGACAGATCCAGGCTTGGCTCAGACCTTCCAGGAACCTTCATCCTGTTACTGTGATAGAAAAATGGCTCTGGGTTGTCATGGGCCTCTCTGTGAGGCCGTCTGGAGGCTCCTCTGGCAGGTCTCTGGGAGCTGTGTGTTCTCAGCTCATAGGATAACCCTAGAGAGTGCCCTCTGTAGCCACAAGTACAGGAGGAGCCTCCAGGTCAGAGGGGTGTGCTCAGGCCTAAAAATTGATCCTTTCTTTGGTATCTAGTGGTAAAGAAGGGCACATCTGTAGTTTTTCAGAGTAAAGAGGAAGTGGTTTGCTAGGGATAGCACATGATGTATGGCCATCTTTTGCCTAGATCCTTCTAGGGCTCTGGCCAAAGGGTAGTCAGTGAAAATGCTTCTCTCTGGTCAGGTGTTTTGCTGGGATCTTTGGCCTCCAAGGAGCTATGAGAGAGCTTAGGGTCTGTGATTACCCTATAGTGTTGAGAGCTGGAGTTTCTGTCAAATATTTAGAGATTCCTGGACAAAACCCACTGTGGATTTGACCATCCATTTCCTGCACTGAGACCCAAGAGTGTTGTCCAGAAAACCAGGGTTCTGGGTGGGATTTGAAGTGGACCTTCCTTACTCTGTCAGGGCCACAGTGATGTATCAGCTGGGTCCCTGCCACCTCAGGCATACTTGGAAATGGAGGGGCTTTGTTTCTGCTTGTCCCATGACTGGGGTACCCTGCTGTCATGGGGTGTTGAGGAGCCTTCAAGGGATCACATGATCCTGGCTATGTCCTGAGAAAGTGCTGTTCTGCTGGGGCCTTCTCTGTTACCCACGTCTGCCTGCGAGGTTTCGGATTCTCTCTGACCTTTGTCCGCTGCTACAGTGCACAGTGCTCGGACTCTAGTATAGGGCATTAACTGGGTACTTCCCTGACACCCTCAGATTCTAAGAGTCAGTGGATGGGGTTGCTATAACAGCTTGTTCTTTGTGTCCAGGGCACCAATGGATCACAGATCTGGGACACCTCGTTTGCTATCCAAGCACTGTTGGAGGTACGTGGCTCTCTTTCTCTGTGCAGGCCCCATCTGATCTTCCTCTGTGTGTGAGCCACACATTCACCCTGAGAAAAATGATGCTGCTCTCCATGTTTTCTGTCCCCGGAGCTTCCCATTTGCCTGGTTTCCAATCACCTGTTGATATGGAACCTGGACACTAAACTGGAGTAGGGCTTTGGGAAATAAACCTAGGGAGAGAGTGAGCAGGGTGGTACCTGGGCTGGGTGCGCTTGAGGCTCTTAGAACATTAGCTGCTACTTGAGCTAGAGGGGAAGAGTGTTTCTCTGCAGGTGGGAATGAGAGCAGTGAAATCCTGAGGGTGTCTTTGGACAACCCAGGGCCTAGGCCAAGTTGGGCTGCCTAAGGTAAGGCCTGATAGAACAGGTGGAACTTTAGTAACTATCCAGGGCGGTCTCTTCTGTCCATTCCAGTGTTTAGCTCTGCCTCACTGTCTTTCTGTCTGTCTTTAAAGCTGAGAACATCAGGAAACCCTAGAAAACTCTAAGGTGTGTCATTTTCTTGGGGGGGGGGTAGCAAGATGTTGCCAGGACATCTTGGAGAACCGGTTTAACTATGCTATCCTACTGTCTTCTAGGCAGGTGCACACCACAGACCTGAATTTTTACCCTGCCTGCAGAAGGCTCACGAATTCCTGCGGCTTTCACAGGTGAGGCTTATACCCCTCCGCATCTGTCCTGGCGCCCCCCCCCCCCCCAAGCTGGCTTTCTTGGTTGGTTCTGCCCTGCCTTGCACCATGTTGGTGCTCTGACTGTGGCCTGTGGTAGCCCATCACTAGCCAGTGATTTCTGTTCTTCATGCTGAAACATGTGTGCAGAGGGGCAAAGCCAGCCTGGGGCACAGTCAGGAGTTGTGTCCTTGAGCACCACAGCCTGTTCACATCCTAGTCATCTTTGAGGTGTCTTGGGCCAGTAGAATCTCTTCACCCTAGCCTGTGGCCACCTTCTGAGACTGTACAGCCATCTGTCCTGCCAGATCAGTGTCTCTCATTCCTGCCTTCTGTATCCACCTATGGCCCCCATCATGTACTGCTTTTTTTAGGCTGGCCTTGCATGCCCTGCTTCAGACACAGTGGATGCCTCCAGCCTTGATCCCACTGACCTCCTCCTGCTTAGAGTCCTCATGTCCCTAACTCCCTGTCCTCTGAACCCACTAGGATGCAGCTTCCTTAGGATCCTCTGTGTAGCTCATGTCTGTGTCTGTCTAGGGCTGTTAGGGAGTGAGTCAGCAGTGTCTTCCACAGCAGGGCCTGATCCAGGCCCTGCACTGCATGATGGGTCTTTAGCCTGTCTGAATGGGCCCTACTGCACATGCAGAACTGTTTACTTTCTCATTGAACTGAGTCCTGCAGCTCAGCAGTAGTGAGTAGTCCCTGAGCCCACGAAGCTGGGCATGAGAGTGGATTGTTTAACCCTCTCTGGATGATCTTATTTCCTAGTAGTGATAAGGTGATGGTCTCATGGGTGCCATGCTACACTCACTTAGGCTAGCAGTATATCCAGCTCCCAGATGGCAGCACAGGGTCCCAGGTGCCAACATGTTTCTGCTTTCCACATATGCTCCTTGCTGCTCTCCAGGTCCCAGACAACCTTCCTGACTATCAGAAGTATTACCGCCAGATGCGCAAGGTATGTGTGGGCAACCCACCCAAGCCCAAGTTCAGCTCTCTTCCCTCTGAGGCGGGATTTCTGGCTTTTTGCTGTGCAGATGCCTCACGGTAGGGGCTTCATCATCCCTTGAGACAGACTATGCCTCTGTGGCCATGCCTCAGGATAGTTCAGTTATCTAGCGCACAGAGATGCTGAGCACAGAGCTGAACAGTGAGCTGGAGTGTTGAAATCAAGGCAGAGGGTATAAAGGACTCATTATTAACCAGCATTAACCTCCTTTGCTGTAAGGGCCTGCTTATAGGTGCAGGCTGTGAAATGAGACTTCGGCACAGCTGCTGCCTTCCATAGTGGGGTCCATAGGGCACCTGTGCTGCTGTTTAGGTCCCAGATCACTGCTGAGATCTGAGGGCAGTCAGGATGGGCATGAAGTCCTAGATAGTCCCTGTGCTGCAGCTCAAGTCTATGGAACTGTGCAGGGGAGGAGCACTCTTACACGCTGTCTCTGTAGGGCGGTTTCAGCTTCAGCACACTGGACTGTGGCTGGATCGTTGCTGATTGCACAGCCGAGGCTTTGAAGTCTGTGCTACTCCTGCAGAAGCTGTGCCCCTCAATCACTGATCACATCCCCCGAGAGCGGCTCTGTGATGCTGTGGCTGTGGTGAGTATCCTACTTTGTGTTTACTTCCACTTCTATGGTTCTGTCTTAGCAGACTTAGGTTAGGGTGTAGGAGCATCAGAATCTAAGACTGTGAACTGGGATAGAGCCAGGGTTAGACATTGGCCTGGTATGTGCATAGGGCTCGGTACTGTAAGAGATGGTGCCCAGCCAGTCCCAGAAGTTACAAGGAGGCTGTATGCTCCCTGGGGCTTTTCTTCCTGGCTTTAGAGCTCAAGGAACTTCCCACATCTGTGCTGAGATTTCTGCAGGTCTCATTTGGGAGGGCTGGTGGACTTTGCTGGATATCTGAAGGAAAGTTGGAAATGTCTGTTCACTTTTGTGCAAAGTCCTTTTAGCACCTCTGCTTCTTGTGTATGTTCTACTATGGAGATGTGCATTTTCTTGACATTGGAATATGTCTCCAGATGTTGTGCCATAGCAGCTGCATTGAGTACCTAAGGGCTCAGCATGAAAACTGGCTTTTTATCCCTCATTCCCATCCTATTGGTTGTCAGTCTTGTGGTGCTTTGGGAAGGTCATACTGTAAGTTGTGTGCTCGGTTCTCAGGTCATTCCCCTCTTGTTACATTCCCCTCTAGTTGTTGGAGATGAGGAATTCTGATGGAGGATTTGCTACCTACGAGACCAAGCGTGGGGGGCATTTGCTGGAGTTGCTGAACCCCTCAGAGGTCTTCGGTGAGTGGTTGACTAGCAGTTTGGTGTATAGGCCAGGCCTGGCATGCTGGCAGGTCCATGCAGAGCCCTCTGCGAGCCTCAGAGTATGGAACACCTGTATCTTGATGAATGATTGAGGTTCTGTCTCAGGCCGTGGAGACTGTAAGCTGGGTTTACACTCTCCTGCTTATTCACAGGGCCTTGTGCTGTGTGGAGGCTGCCATGTGCCTTGCATATGCTCAGTGACTCCCAGCACTTGTAAGGACCTATGTCAAGGGCTGCTGGGTCATGGCTGTGCATTGTCACTGAGGTTCTAGTCTGTCAGGTCAGGTTCTTTCCTCACTGGTTCTGGCACCTGCTCTCCCCTTCCTTCATGGCTTCTAATTATCCTATTCTTTGGCCTGTCAAACATGTTTTTTTGGGTGGTGGTGGCAGTAGTAGCCCGGCTGTTTTGTGTGTGTCTTGTAGCATAGGTGTGTAGTCCCACTCTGCTCACTGTAGCCACATTGCCCAGGTTGATCTTGGGATAACATTCAGATGTTAGTACTGCATGCTTCTACACTCCTGCTCACCACATTCTGGCCTGAACTATAGACCCTGGGCCATAGTAGAGCTCAGGTGCCTCCTTCTTTCCCTTTCTAGGAGACATCATGATTGACTACACATATGTAGAGTGTACCTCCGCAGTGATGCAGGCTCTGAAGCATTTCCATGAATACTGTCCAGACCATAGGGCCCCAGAGATCAGGTAAGGAAGGTGAGGCCAGGACTGAGCAGGGGGGTCACAGCTCAGCCATAGCATTCTCTGACAGTAGACCTTGGCTTCCCACAAGGTATGCAGAGCTAATCCATCAAGTGTGTGTGAGTGTGGTGTGTGTGTGTGTGTGTGTGTGTGTGTGTGTGTGTGTGTGTGTGTGTGCGCGCGCGCGCTCTGGTCTGGGGAAGACAGTACAACTGTAACACAAGAATGGGTTAGTTTTCCTATCTTCTTGAACATCTTCTAAACTGAGCATTCATGTCTAACTCTGCCATCAGTGTCCAGTTAAATAGCTGCTAAGTGTTCTCAACCTTGTTTGTGATGGTTCTTGAGTCTTGGAGAGGTTGGTGTAGCTGTTCATTTCTCCCCATCTATGGTTGAATATTGGGCCGTTATGACATAGCAACAATTAGTTTGTCTCAGGAGCATGACTATGAGTCTCGGTGGTATACCTCTCATTATTAAAGTTTCCTTCCATGATAATGAAGACTGAGGGCAGCAGTAATGTAAGGGTGTAAACGCAAATTTAGAAGGCAATTTGATAGGCATATCATATCCATTTAATAAAACAATAGCAATAGCTTCCTCATTTGGGCCTATGATTTCCCTAGCCATGAGCTTTGCTTTGGCTTAGAATATCACATGTGAGTTTCCTTCTGTAGAGGGAGCCTTACATCACACAGAAAGCAGTAAAGAAATTAGTTGCTTTCTATGGCTGAAACATCATGACCAAGGCAACTTATAAAAGAAAGGGTTTAATTGGTCTTACAGTCCCCGAGGGTGAGACAGAGGAATTGGACTGATGTCTCATGGGGGCAAATGAGATCAGTCTGAATGCTGTTAACTGAGCCATCTCCCCCAGCTTACTCGTTCTTTACGTGTATTGTCTTATCATTTGTTTTTTGTAAACTGTCTCAATGCTAGGAGTGGGCTACCTCCCTAGAGCTGTTAGGCAGGCCCCTCAAACCACAAGGCTATCGCCACTGTTGTTGGCTGCAAAACAAGATAGTCCTTAGTGTTAAAGACACCATATACTTTGGCAAAATTAGGCTAAGACAAAAGTAGAAAATCCTTCCCTGCTAGCTGGCTTTCATAATACTGGAAGATGGCATGCAGGCTGTTGTTGTTGATGTTGTTTTTTAATCTGGTTCATTTTATATGATTTGTTCAGCCCCGTGACACTAGTGTTGTTTTATTGTCAGTGGCTTTGATAGTTTTTCAGAGCTACTTCCAATGTGGTCTTCACCTCCAAAGTCTGTTTTCCTTTCTGTTTCCTCTGAACTTTGACAGGCTGTTTGCCCCTTCTGTGTCCTATAGCTTTATATATATATTTTCTTCTTTGAGCATTTGTTTTGATCTGTTTGAAGGGGAGGCCATTCTCACTTTTCTGAGACCATTGTGGGGGCAAGGCTGGGGAAGGCATTTTGTCTGCAGTGTTCACTGGGTTAACTACCCGTGTTGCAGGGAGACCCTCAAGCAAGGCCTGGAGTTCTGCCGGAAGAAGCAGAGATCTGACGGCTCCTGGGAGGGGTGAGTAGGCACCTGGGCTCACCTGCGGAGGGGTTGGTGGGAGGTGATAACGTGCACGTGGGATTGGGAGTCTGCCCTTGCTGCCTGCTTCCTGGGGTCTCAGGAAGTACTTCCTGGTTGGTCATGTTCCTTGGCTGATGCTTGCTCTTCCCTTATGCTGGGAGCTTGTGTTGTAGGGAGCAGTGGGTTACATATGGAAAGGGCTCTGCAGCCTAAATGTGGTTTTCCACCCTCTTGTGTGCGTCAGCAGTTCTTTTGTGTCTTGCGTGGAGGAAGCAGTGGCTGAGCCAGGTGAACAGCGCCACTTTAAGCAGTATTCACATTTGCACTGTCTGGGGTGTATGTGAACGCTGCTTTTAGCAACTGCCAACATCCCTTCCCCCTCTTTGCTTCCCCTTCCCAACACTCTGGCCTCTTCTCTCTGTCTCTTACTTTGTCTTTGGTTTTGTGAGACAGGATCTTGCTGTGTATCTCAGGCTGCCTTTAATTAGCAATCCCCTGTCTTAGCCCAGTGCTGGGAATGCAGGGATACACCACCATGCTCCATCCTAGTTCTGCCCTCCCTTCTTGAGGTTGTCCCAGCACCTGGGTAGAGTACCTGTCCTCTAACTTGGAATGCAGACTGAGGCTGACCTTCTCTTTTGCCTCCCTCTAGCTCCTGGGGAGTTTGTTTCACCTATGGCACCTGGTTTGGCCTGGAAGCTTTCGCTTGCATGGGGCATACCTACCGAGATGGGTGAGTGTAGCTTCCAGGCTGATGGCAAGTGAGGGCCTTGCCACGACAATTGTTCTGGCCAGTTTTTCTATTGCTGTGATGAAACACTGACCAAAAGCACCTTGGGGAAGAAAGCGTTTACGTTAGGCTTGTCCTTCTAGGTCATAATCCATCACTGGGGGATGTTAGGGCAGGAACTGAAACTCAGCCAGCTTTCTTACACAGTGGGCTAGACCTTCGCACGTTCTTTAGTTGATGATCTCTCTTCTCAGGTGACTCTGTGTTAAGTTGACAGTAAACCAGGTCATTAATGCTCTGCCGTGTATTTTTTCCCTTTGATATTTGATTTTATTTGTTTAATATCTTTAAACAATGAGGTAAGATCACTGATAAAGAAAAAGGGAATTCTAAGGACATATTTTCTTGGCTCATAAGCCTTGGCTAGGCATTACCTCAGAGTCTTAGAAATCTCTGTTTCTCATCCTGAGTGGGAAAGGACTGGGGTCTAGACCAGGAAAGGAGGGCTTGCTTCAGGCCCTGTCTGGCTGCCTAGCCAGTGCTTCTAGATCTAGTTGGTTTGGGGAGTAGGGATGTTGTACTAAGCAAGATGCAACCCAGGAATCCTGGGTCTGTTTCCATGTGCCCACATTGTCAGCCTGCATGTGTCTGTAGCTGCAGAGTATTTTTCTCTGTGCCCAGTAGCTCTGTGAGACATGTGCACCTGTATCCACTCACCTCTGCAGGCCCCTCCCATGACCCAAAGGCAGCCTGTCAGAGTAGGATATAGAGGCCTTAGATCCTCCCAGGACATGATGTCTCAAGTGTCTTGTCTTGCTCTCCACAGGACTGCTTGTGCAGAAGTGTCTCAGGCCTGCAACTTCCTTCTGTCCCGGCAGATGGCAGATGGAGGTTGGGGGGAAGACTTTGAGTCCTGTGAACAACGGCGTTATGTGCAGAGTGCCAGGTCCCAGGTCCACAGTACATGCTGGGCCCTGCTGGGCTTGATGGCTGTCAGGTAAGGGCAGTGGCACCCATCCTCGGGCCTGTATACTAGGTCGCTCAACTTTGAGGAGGTGGGACCGGGTACGTACAGATGTGGGGAGCGGTGAAAGGAACCACGGGACTGAGCTGTTATTCCTCTGTAACTGTGGATAGAGGCAGCTTCAGAAACCACCTACCCTATTCCTAGGCTAAGTAGCAGCCAGTCTGGCTGAGTGGTACCCTGTAGAGAGACTTACCTCTTAGACATGGTCTGTCTGTCCATTGGCAGTCAGTACCCATTGGCAGAGCAAGAGAAGCTGGGGCCCAAGGCAAACAGATGAGTGATATGGGCAGTGGTGGGGCAGCTGTTTTCCAGGGTGGGGAGAAAGTGCTGCCTCAGGATCAAGAGCACAAGACTGTAGCTGCTTTTGGTTCTCTTGTGTCCATAGCTTGTACTGCGCCACATGTATTGCACTAGAGAACACAGGTGTACACATGTAGGTGCATATATATATATATATATATATATATGTGTGTGTGTGTGTGTGTGTGTGTATGTTTAGGTATATGCATGTATGTGTTCGCACAGATACAGGTATACATGCACACACACACACACACACTTGCACACACACACGCACACTCACACACACACACATTTGTATGTGTTGTCTTAGCCTGTGTTGCCACAGTACACTTGAAACCATTTGGAGATCTTCCTAAAATCCCCTTAGTCAGCTTATACAGGGACCCCAAGAGCAGGGTAGTCATCGGTCTGTCCCGAGTCAGCCCCCCACTGCTGGCCTTGCTCTGTCAAACCCTTAGGCCTTTTGGTGTCTCACTCTTGCCAGCCAGTGCATCGGAGCACATAGCTTCTGTGGTTTCCAGGGAGCAGAGTAGGCACCAGACCTCGTTGGGAATCTTATCAGCACCTTGTGCCAGCCATGTCACCTTGTCAACCACGTCTTCTAGGGATAGAATCAAGTGTATAGGAAGTGTATGCCCCACCTGACCATCCCCATGCTTGCCCACGCTCTGCTTCTCAGGGCTCCTGGAAAGACTGCAGTCGGAGTCTCGAGTATTCTGGTTGTTAAGGTTTACCTGTCATTGCCACAGTATTTGGGGAGTTTTTGTCCTTCTCCTGAGATGCGTGTTTGTTCAAGCCTGTCTTCTTGTCCCTCAGGCATCCCGACATCAGTGCTCAGGAGAGAGGAATCAGATGTCTGCTGGAGAAACAGCTCTCCAACGGAGACTGGCCTCAGGTGTGTGAGGCCCATGGGATAGTGGTTCCAGCATGGATTTCCATTAGTTTTCACACACTTTCCTTTGCCCATGTTCCACTCAGGGTGTTTTGGAGATCTAGGATATGGACACTGTCAGCCAGAGGCTTGCCCTGGTTGTAGATCTAAGATGTGTTGCTGGGTCTTGAAGTGTTAAGCACATTTTGCTATTTGTAAAGGGACTGGTTGGGGGAAAGGGCTGGATAGCTGGGGTTTTCTGCAGAACCTTGGCTTTACCATAGTGCATGTTGTGTGTGGTTCTTCACTGACAAGACGTGCGGATGGGTTTCCATCTGTCCCTGTGGTTACGGGGACTGTTCGAGACTACTGTTCCAAGGAAGAGTGTTTTCTTCAGCTCTAGTCTCTGAGCGGGGACCTGTGCTTCCCTGTCTTTCGTTCATCAGCTCTCCCCAAGCAGCCTTGCTCTGGGGCTGGGAAGTTCAATAGTCAGGACCACCATGTGGGGACAAGCTTCTTAACTGCTCTTTCTTCTGTGTTCTTCCAGGAGAACATCTCTGGGGTCTTCAACAAGTCCTGTGCCATCAGCTACACAAGTTATAGGAACATCTTCCCCATCTGGGCCCTGGGCCGCTTCTCCAACCTGTACCCTGACAATGCCCTTGCCGGCCGCCTTTGAACTCATGTCTGCCTGTGCTGCAGCTGGCCAGCATCATCACCGTACAGGTCCAGGCGAGACTGGGGCTTCTTAGCCCCACTCTAGGCCTTGTTCTCCATTTCTGTAGACCTGAGGCTGGGACTAGGGTCAGGGTTGGTATCTTTAGGCACTTGTCAGTATAGGCTTAGTTCCGAGACCAGCTTCAGTGAGAAAGGGAACCAGATAAACCTTGAAATCCAGAGAGGCACACTGCACCCTGCAGCTCCTGGGTACATCCTTCTTGAGGGACTGAGGCTGGGGAGTTTTCGTGTCCAGTGACTTCCCTGTGAGGGGAGCAGTGGCTTCTTCCTCTCCTCCTCTGTCTACCGTGTGACGGGCCTCTGACCAGACTTCTGTTTGCTGGGCTGGCGGAGGTATGGCGACTCTATGGTGCTGGTATGCTCAGAGAAAGGCTCAATGGGGAGTGAGGCGGGGCCCTTGTTCACTGTGCCCTGAGCATGGCTGTTACCTGATCACTGTAGGAAATACCTGTTTTCCAGAAAGGAAATACAGACTCGCTTTATACTAAAACTGTCACTAAAAGTCATTTAAATGATCACCGACTCCCTTAATAAACAGACATTTTGGGGCTGGAACAGTGGCCCAGCAGTAAAAAACATGGACTGCTCTTTCAGAGGACCTGGGTTTGATTCCCAGCACCCACTTGGTGGCTAACAACCTTCTATAACTCCAGTTCCCAGGGACCCAATGCCTTCTTCTGGCCTCTGCGGGCGCTGCATACATGGTGCATAAACATACATGCAGGAACAACACCCATACACATAAAATAAACATCAGTCTCTAAAATAAACTCTTAAAAACAAAACCCCCAGGCATTTCATACTGGGGTGTCCTGCGGCTGTGTGGCAAGGAGCCAGATGCAGCATCCGATTCTGCCCCTAGATTGTGAGCCCATACACATTGCATTTGTTTCTGGGATATCAGCATCCTGCTCTCCTGTCATCTTGTTGAGATAGAGAGGCACACGTGGGAAGCCACACATAGGGGTGAGCTCTCAGTGCCTGATTTCTAACTCTGTGTGTCTGTCCAACATGCAGGCGGAGTTCGGGGCTGATAAAGTAGTAGCTTCTCCTTGAAGTTACTGCTTTTCTTCCTGGCCATGGTGAGCAGGGTCCAGCCTGGTGCCTTCTCAGTCTAATGCTCCCTACCTCTCTTACATTCTGGACTGGTGGTAACACCAACCTCTCCCTGGCCCGTGGTCTTCCCTCAGATAAACGGAGAGCTGTGTCTGATCCCCTTTCCCTGCGCAGGACTCTCTAGGCCTGCCTTCTGCCATGGTGCAGATTCCCTGAGGCTTTGTCATCTGCCGCCTGTCCACCTCCCACCACTGTCACCTTGTGCCGTGATCCCCAGGGCTTCCCTCCCTTAGATCGTAACCTGTGCTATAACACACAGTTCTTAGCCTCTGCCAGTAGCAGAGCAGATAAATGGTAAATTACTAGGTCTGACCCTAGCAGCAGCAACTGTCCCTTGGAATTCCCAGTCAGGACCAGATCACTATAGAAAATACACTGACACTTACAGGGCCAATTCCCCTAGTAAACAGACTTCTGATAACACATGCTTTAGACTGTAGTGTGTCATTCTTATTTTGTTTTGTCCTGCAGACCAGTCATGCTGTAGAGCTGTCAGTGTGGGGTGTGCAGGATTACTAGTCCCAGTTCAGAGAGTTCCCCAGGCTCACCAGATAATGGTCCAGAAGAAGCCCTTAAAGATCCTTGAAATGAAAGTTTTAGCTTGTAAGGAACAAATTTAGAATGTGCTGCAAGCTTTTCCTGTGGAGTCATAGTAGATTTCTGGTGTTCGCTGAGATGTGAACCTCAACACTCTTTCTTGAGGGGTTCTTTAGTAGGAAATGTTGACACTTTTTCCCTCATGAAACGATTTTATATGTGGTACTCACTATGACACGATACTACATAGTCCAGAATGGCCCCAGGCTGGAGGGCCATCCTGCCTCCATCTCCTGAGGAGTGGGTTATAGGCATTGCTACCATGCCCTGCTGAAGGACTGGATGGAAACTCCTCTCTGACAAAGTATTTTTTCTTTTCTTTTTTCAATAAATTCTTGCTGATGCCATTTTCTTATTCTCTAATTTATTTACAACCACAGCAAATACAACTATATGGTAATATATAGTTAGTCGACTTGATTTATTATTTTATTTTTTAATTATTTATTTGAGCTCACTGTAGCTCTGGCTGTAGACCAGGCTAACTTCAAACTCACCGAGATTCACCTGCCTACCAAGTGCTGGGATTAAAAACTTGTGCCACTACACCCAGCTTTCAACTTGATTTATTTTTATCTCAACTTTATTTTATCTCTGTATTTTATACAGATACTACTGCTATATACCTATAGTATAAATTACTATTTATTAAAGTTTCAGATGTTTTTATTTAAAGGTTCTCAAAAGAAGTAAAATGGAAAAAGCTAACAACCTGATCAAATGTACAGCCTTTTCGCATCTAACAAGTCCTAGGAAGGGAACTGCAGTCATCTTGACCCAGGAAATAGGTCACCTGGCAAATCCACAGCACTAGTAGAACCAAATTATTAGCTCTTGATCATATGGATCACTATGACAATTTTTAAAAATGTGTACAAAAGGTCTTTGTAAATTAATTTTTTTTAGAATTTAATGGCTGTCTTTTAAAGTTTATGTATAGACTTTTTAATTTTGTGTACAGAGGCTGTATTTCCCAAATTTGACCCAGATGAGTCTGGCACTCAGTTCAGATGTACCTAACAGCAGATTTTCCCCTTTCTTTTTGACTGAAGTACCAACTTTCTGTCTTAACTAATGCAAAAAATATCAAGTAGTGAGAGATCCAGGCTAGTAAATGTGCCAGGTACATGGATGCTGCTGCATTCAGTCTGGACTTCCACAAAGCAGAATGTTTTATGATGTGTAGACCCAATAATACCATAATTTCTTGAAAAAAAGAAAAAAACAAAAACTCATCTATGACTATGTAATTTTCACTAGAATCTACACTTCTCAGCAGCAACGGCATTTGAAACTGAAATGTCACTGACATCTATCAAACAAGCAATAAAATTTAAGAACTAAAAAATATTCAAATAACTGCTTAGCCCTAGCTCCTGAACTGGGAGGGGACGTTGGTTGATGGAAACAGGGAGGGCCAGCCACCTGTCCCAGCACAAAAGAAAAATAGTCCCTGAGGTGGGCAACTGATCATACAGGGCTGACCAGACAAGTGCACAGTCTTGGGAGACAATTTATCGTTACTTTTAGAACTTACACAATTGCCTTAATAAAAGAACATTAACAACAGTGAATTATTTCATATGTACTAAAGCAGAAATAACTATGTTTATGAATCAGGAATTTCATAGTCTCAAGGTTGGTTTTCTTTACACTTGAACACCTGTAGTGGTGATGTAAATAAAGTGTGGCACTGCCTGAATTCAAATCTTCCTTTTTTTTTTTTTTTTTGGTCTGTGTATCCATATATCAAAAATTATAAATCCTCTTGGACGATGACATGAGATTGTAAGCCAAGTGACACCTTTCCTCTCATAAGTTGCTTTTGGTCAAAGCGTTTTTTATCAACAGAAATGAAACTCTGACAACCTGTTAAGAACAGATTCTAATGCCAGCCAATGCAAGCTCATTGGCATTTGTGAATATGTCACCCGATCAGTGGAGAATAACACATCCAAGGGCGCCTGCCTCATTCACCGAGATAAACACTCGGCTGCATCGTGAGAAGGATCTTCAGAAATTGAAAAGTATATTCTTGGACCACAATGGAGTTAAATGAGAAATAAAGAGATTTGGAACCCACCCCACCCCCCAAAAAACCTTGGGAATTAAGCAGCACACTTCTAAACAACTTTTGATAAAGATAAAGGCAAGAATAGGGTTGATGACATTACTCATGTAGGGCTATTTCTAGATTATGACTTTGGGAAGGTAGACTTTGGTGATATGGCCAATAGTTCTCTGTTTTATAGTCTCTTCTCAGTTCTTTGATTTGTATCTACCTGATCATATGTACCGACAATGTCAGTACCCAAGAAAACTAGTGTCTATTCGATTGGCTTTAATTTCTGTTTGTGCGCAACATAATGTTTCTGCTTTCTCTTAAGGTACTGATAATTAATGTTAGAAACTTATCTCAGTTTTGCTAGAGATACTCTCTTTTTATAAAAAAGACTTGGGCACTAGGGATATGGCTCAGAAGGTAAAATTACTAGAAACAAGCCTGACACCTGAATTTTATCCCCAGGACCCAGGTAGAAAGCCAGATGCTGCAGCATCTGTCTGTCATCCCAGCACCCTTAACAGCAAAATGGGAGGCAGGAGAACCAGCCACCCTGAAACTTGAGCCAGTTAAACCTGAATATGCAGCACAGTAGCAGAAGCAGACCCTGTCTCAAAGTGGAAGGTGAGAACCAACTCCCCAAAGTTCTCCTCCGATCTCCACAGGCACACACGCGCGCACACACACACACACACACACACACACACACACACACACACACACGTGGGGACCTTTATGTGTACATTAGGATTGTATACTACATGGTTTCAGCTCTGTGGCAGAGTGAAGGATAAAGATAATAGATAATATATATACATATATATTTATTTATTTTATGTCACAACTCAGTTTCTCCACCCTCCTCTCTTCCCAGTCCCTCCTCCTACCTCCCCTCTGCCTCCTCCCCCATCCACTCCTTCTCGGTTTCTATTCAGAAAAGGGCAGGCCTCCCATGGTATCAACAAAACATGGTATATCAACACTAGGAGTTATTGGTGAAATTATTAAGGCCACTCCACGTAGTTAAAAGGAGATTTATTTAATGGCGTAACTTACAACTTAAGAGATAGGTAGGTCGCAGGGTCTGGGGAAGGTGTATCGCAGTCCAGCGGTGTTCTCTGGAGCTCTGCTTGGCCCACCTCCACCGTCCAGGGTCCCGGAACCGAGAGCCAGCGCTGGCCCATCCAGATCTGGGGTCTCCAGGCACCTCCCTTGGCCCCGCCTTGTAGGCGTGACAGTTGCCGAAGTCTCAATGGGGGTTGGAACTTCCAGATCAAAGCTGGAATGGCTACCCACTACAAGGAGTAGGATCTTAAAAGCCAGCAAAAGAGTAAGAGACAGCCCCTGTCCCCACTGTTAGGAGTCCCACAGGAAGACCAAGCTACACAACTGTCACATATATGCACAGGGCCTAGGTTAGTCCCATGTAGGCTCCCTGGTTGTCGGTTCAGGCTCTGTGAGCTTCTTTGAGCCCAGTTAGTTGATTCTGTGAGTATTCTTTTGTTTTGTTTTGTTTTTCGAGACAGGGTTTCTCTGTGTAGCTTTGGTGCCTGTCCTAGAGCTGGCTCTGTAGACCAGGCTGGCCTCGAACTCACAGAGATCCGCCTGGCTCTGCCTCCTGAGTGCTAGGATCAAAGGTGTGCACCACCACCGTCCAGCTGTGAGTTCTCTTATAAGTGAATACATACTATGTTTCTCTTTCTGGGTCTAGGTTACCTCAGTCAGGATGAACTTTTCTAGTTCCATCCATTTGACTGCGAATTTCCTTGTTTTTAACAGCTGAGTAGTACTCCATTGTGTAAATGTACATTTTCTTTATCCATTTTCAGTTGAGGGGCATCTAGGTTGTTTCCAAGTTCTGACTTTTATGAATAAAGCCGCTATGAACATAGGTGAGCAAGTGTCCTTGTGGGATGATTGAGCATCCTTTGGGTATATGCCCAAGAGTGGTATGGCTGGGTCTTGAAGTAGATCCATTTTCAGAGAAACTAATATTGACTTCCAAAGTGGCTGTACAAGTTTCCACTTCCACCAGCAATGGAGGAGTGTTCCCTTCGCTCCACATCCTCTCCAGCACGAGCTGTCACTTGTGGTTTTGATCTTAGCCATTCTGACGGGTGTAAGATGGAATCTCAGAGTTGTTTCGATTTGCATTTCCCTGATGACTAAGGATGTTGAACATGTCTTTAAGTGTTTCTCAGCCATTTGAGACTGAAACTGGTCTTTAAAATAAAGGCTTTACAAAGGATAACCAGACTGCAACTCACAGCTCCAGGGAGGCTAAGCTAGTAAAGAGGACCCTAGGAAAGACACAGGGATCACCCAGCGATGGAGAAATGGATGAGATCTACATGAGCAAACGGGGTGGGGGGGGGGTAATGGAGGGAAAGGATCAGGGGAAAGAGAGCTTAGGGAAGCGGGAGGTCCTAGCTGGATCAGGAACAGGGTGGGAGAACAAGGAAAGAGATACCATGATAAATGAAGACACCAGGGGAATAGGAAGAATCAGAGTGCTAGAGAGGTCCCCAGGAATCCACAAAGATGACTCCACTATAGACTACTGGCAATGGTTGAGAGGATGCCTGAGCTGACCTACTATGGTGATCGGATGGCCGAACACCCTAACTGTCATGATAGAACCCTCATCCAGTAAATGATGGAAGCAGATGCAGAGATCCATGGCCAAACCCCAGGCGGAGCTCCAGGAGCCCAATCGATGAGAGAGAAGAGGGATTCTATGAGCAAGAGATATCGAGACCATGATTGGAAAAAAGTACAGAGACAACTAGCCAAACTAGTGGAAACGCATGAACTGTGGACCAATAGCTGAAGGAGCCCCCATGGTACTGGACCAGGCCCTCTGGATAAGTGAGACAGTTGTTTAGCTTGAACTGTTTAGGGGGCCCCCAGGCAGTGAGACTGGGACCTGTCCTTAGTGCATGAGCCGGCTCTTTGGAACCTAGGCCTATGCTGAGACACTTTGCTCAGCCTTGGTGCAGGGAGTCGAAATGTGTAGGATGTAGCTAAAGCATGCAGTGACCAAGGATTTAACAACTACTGAAAGAATCCAGAATAAGTGTAAAGAAGGAAATAATAATAAAAAAAATAATAAAATGAGCAAAAAGTCAAATTGGTGTCTCTGAGTGGCCAGTGCAGGAAGATCTTCTGATTCAGAAACAGAGCTCACTCCCTTCATGCAGTAGGAAAAGCAGGGTGCCCAGGTGAGTTTCTAGACAGCTACACTGACTGACCACGGCAGCACCACCAGGCCGAGATCACCGGTCCATAGGGCCTCGTCCCTACTTTGTTCAGTGTTTGGCGTGAAGTCACTCAGTGCTCATTGTGTGTGACGGACACCAATGTGCTGCCTTAAGCCTTTTCATGAGAGAAGTCTGATAATGTGATCAGTAAGTAGCCTCCACTTCCAGCCCTGTCCTCAGGGCTCCCCTAGAGTCTCCCTGGGACTGTGGGGCAATCATGGGGTCCTGCCCCAGGTGCTCATCTCCTCTGCTCTCAGGGCCCTGTTCTTTCTTAAGCACAAGTTCCAAGGGCAAGACTCAAAAACAGTATGTCCTTTACCCCGTAGGTTCTGGGAACCCCAGTGGCCTGTGGTCCCGTGGAGTCAGGAAATGACAGGGTAACCTCGTAGACACGTGTCATAGGAAGAGCAGTCACAGATGACAGCCAAGTTGCCATTGTGGCCTGTGGACTTCACATAGTGTGGCCAGCATGACCCTCCCATGCCCTGTTCTGGCTGCTTCTGGAAGGTGCTGTCAGGTCTGGCCTTGGAGGTCTTGGTACACGCTTTCCTTCCTGTCTAGGCTGCCTTCTAGGAGGTCATCCTCCTGCCTTCACAGTCCATGGACCTCCTTCCTTCACAGTCCATGGACCTCCTTCCTTCACAGTCCATGGACCTTGTCTATGTTATTGACGCTCTCAATCCCTCTGTGGTTAGAGGTGCTTGCCTACATACTCTGTATGCATCTGCTTTCTGTGTGTATCACCAGGCCCAGGTTGGTCTGGAGTTGTCTGGGGGGGAGGGGAGGGTGGCTGAGGACTAGAGGAAGAAGGGTGTTGGCCTTGTGGTGCTGTCTCTTTAAGGGTATCGACATCACAAGGCTGTGGAACCAGGCAGCGTGGAACTCCGTGGTCTTAGGTTGTTTCTGTGGGGTCTGTGGGCTCTGTATTTCCATCTCCATGGGGCCACAGGCCCACATGTGAGCACTTTAGGACACTATGGCAGAGGGTAGCGAGCTGATGAACAGGCTCATGAGCGAGAACGCGGACCTGAAGAAGCAGGTGCGCCTCCTGAAGGAGAACCAGATGCTGAAGAGGCTGCTCAATGAGAGTTGCCAGGACAGCTGTGGCCGAGGGAGCCGGGACTTGCTCTTTCCCAAGGCCCCTACCTACCCTGAGGCCTGCTCCCCCGGGAATGGAGGTGAGGTGCAGGCCTTGCCTGGACAGAGCAGCTCCACCTATGAAGGGTTAGAGAGGCCTGCTCATGGGGCAACTTCCAACTTCTCAGGCCAAGTAGCCTGTTGTGAAGAATATCCTAGGGAAAGCCTTTCTCTCAGAGACTCAGTCCACACCTGAATGGTGGAGTGGGCATGTCAGCTGGTGGATATGCCAGTTGGTAATGTCTCGAAGTACTGCCACCTGGATTAAGACAGGCAGGGTGTGATCACATGACTCCAGGCCCGCTGAAGTCATTTCCATTTTGTTGGGCGGCTTGATCCTGCGCTGTGTTTCCTTCTGTGCTTTGTAGCAGCTCCCATACTCTTGTCTTGTAGTGGGGCAGGTGTGCCTATTGATCGAGCGAAGCTGGGCCTCATCCATCATTTGCATTGGGTTGAAAGAGTCACTTATCAAACCTGGCTCCAGGAGGAAGGTGCGGCTCCCACCCCAGAGGGAGATCCTGCTATCAATTCTTGGATGAGTGGGTGGCAAAGACTGTGTGTGGTGCTACCATCTGTTTACCAAATAGTATCAGCTCAAACATGTGGATTTTTTTTTTAACAGAGAGAGGGGGAAAATGCATGTGTGGGGCTGGTGATCAATTTTTGCAAAAAGTAGTTGGTTGTGTTTTAAAAGGTTTGGTAAAAAAAAAAAAAAAAAAAAAAAAATTCTCTTCCGTACACAATAGTGAGGTTTAGGATATATTTGGCAGATGTGACCTGGGACTTTGGTTGGAATGGTGGGCAGTGGACAGAGGCCCCTCCCATCACTGGTGCCTGAGAACTCTAGTGATCCAGTAGGCTCAGCTTCCTTAAGGAAGTGATTGCCATTTATACCACCTGGCCAGAGTGGGGGGCTAGAGATATGTTCCAACTCACCTAGTCCTTAAGGATACAAACAGCCTGATGGCAAACTGTGGCATTGGCCAGGCTGTAGCCCACTCCTATGAGGTGTCCTGAGGTTAGCTATGAACGTGTCAAAAGGGAGACTTTGAGGACATACGTTTGGTCTAGTGACTTCTTAGAGTCCACTTTGGATGTCTGCCTCTGTCCTCTGAGCCCAGCCATTACTTGAAAGGCATCTCGTAGCCCACTGGGGTCTGGTAGGCACAAAACTTAGAGGATTAGAGGAGTCCTTCACCACATCACCATCACTGAGTCCCAAGAGGAACCTTGAAGAGAGAGCTTGGATATACAGGGGATCCTCTGAGGGAGCTAGAGTTGGGGATGGAGACAGTGTTGCTGGACAACATAACATTTGTTGGAGGGACTGTGCTCATGCAGCTGGGTCACGTGTGACGTCCCGCAGCAAATGTGTGAAATTTGTTTTTTTTTTAAAGATTTATTTATTTATTATGTATACAGTGTTCTGTTTGCAGGCCCAAAGAGGGAATCAAACCTCATTACAGATGGTTTTCAGCCACCATGTGGTTGCTGGGAATTGAACTCAGGACCTTTGGAAGAACAGCCAGTGCTCCCAACCTCTGAGCCATCTCTCCAGCCCAAATGTGTGAAATTTGTGACACTGTGTGTTGTGGTGGCTGTGGAGATACTAGCCCCTGTGTCTCTTTTTGCTGACCACCATCCGAGACTGACAAACTTCATGCTACCTGATGGGGTCCCAAAGGTATTGAGAGAGGGATCTAGTTTTGTACTTTCACGTGTGAAATGCAGTTTCCCAGAACTGTGTGTTGAAGAGACCCTTTTCTAAGAATTTGTAGTTTTGTTTATTGGCCCACTTTGGTTTTCTGCTTCCTACTGAGCCATATTTACATCAATTTCCAAGAGAAGCTCTCCTGTCAACATTTCTAGTGGTGGACAGCTGTACATAAGGCTTGTTGGTGCTTTGAAGAGTGTCTGGGTCTGTAAGACCAATGGGTCTTACAGGGGCAGACAGGAGGTGTAGCATCTTGCCAGCAAGTTGTTGTTGTTTTAACTTTTTTTTCTTAGAAAACACTTTAGGGGCAAAGCAGTTGGTTCCTGCATGTGTACATTTTAAGATAAGGCTTTTGATAGGTTCTTAAATTAAACACTTTCTCAAGTATACTTGATTTTGCTTACTAAGAGAACAAGCCCTGGGTAGGAAAGAACTTCCCAAGTCAAAGAACAGATTGATGAGACCTGTGGAAAACAAGGGCAGTCAAAGTGCACACACCTGAGCTCAGGAGTGACTGTAGCAGGGCTCACTGAGAGCAAGGAGGCACATCCAGAGAGGCTGACCACAGCTTTGCTATGTTTGTTTGTTTTTCAAGTACTGAGCTTTGAACCCAGAGCCTAGCCCAGCTAAGCAAGTGCCCTACCACCGAGCCGCCACCCAAACCACAGCTTTGCCTTTATGATGAAAAGTCACTGGGCATGCATATGGGCAAGGAAACAGAGGAGCCAGGTGCTTCATAAGTGGCTGGATATGGATAAATGTGAACATTTTATGTTGCAGAAAGACTTACGGGATGATACCATTTGTGATGACTTTAAAAAGCACGTTTTTAGGCATTACTCCAGTGAGTGTGGTTGTGAGCACATGCTTACTGTTGAGTTAACGGGACAGGGGCTCCCTTCATCATCAGAAGTGCTAAGAAGGGGCCAGAGCTCTGGGTTCGGGAGTGATAGCTTTCATCCACATCTCTCTGTGCTTCCAAGCATGTCTGAGTACCTCCAGTCTGACTTATTGTTCTTTTCTTCTCCACCCCAGGTCCAGATTTTGGAAGGTTTGCCAGTGTCCCTGATACAGCCTCTCAGCTACAGACATCTTCCCTAGAGGACCTGCTATGCTCACACGCCCCGCTCTCCAGTGAGGATGAGGCCTCCCCAGGCTGTGCATCCACCTCCCAGGTGCCTTTCAAGGCCTTCCTCAATCCGCCAGAACTACAAACACGACTGGTTGACCGGAAGCTGTCTCCACTCCTGAGTCCCATGCAGGATTCCCTGGCTGACAAAACCCTGCTTGAGACCAGGGAAATGGTGCGGCCTAAGAAGGTGTGCTTCTCGGAGAGTAACGTGCCCACTGGGGATAGGAGCAGGCGGACCTATTACCTCAATGGTATGGTACACACAGGCAGCCCTGGGTGGGGAAACCCATGTGTAGGAGACTTGGTTGTGGCTAGCTTCTCCAGTGGTGAAGAGTAGGGAGGAGAGCCAGGGAGGGCCAGGGTCCAAGGTTATATTTGCCCTGGCCTTTTGGAAAAAATAGAGTCGCTTGTCTTCATATTTAGTTGCAAAATCTGTTCATGTGATTCTGGATATAAGTCCTTTTTGGGTTTATGTTTCTTAGGTATCGCCTCCCAGTCTGCATGTTTTCCACTGTTTACTGTTTTGTTGGGGGAAGGATGAAACAATTGAACATAGTCAAGTTGAACTTCCTGGGTTTTTTTGTTTTGTTTTGTAGTTTGTACTTTCTGTGTCTGATTTAAGAAGTATTTGTTAAAACCAAGATTATAGATTCTCTTTATTCTTTTGGATGTTTTATATTATAGCTTTAGGTTTTGGATTTAGGTCTCTCACTAGTTACAAGGCATTTTTTTTTTTTTTTTTTTTTTGGTCTGTGGTATGAGGTTTGCATATAGAAGCTACACCTAACACCAACACTTGAAAAGATGGCTCTTCCCCATGGAACTACTCCAGCATCTTGTCAAAAACTGACCCTCATCCTGCATGCGAATCTGTTTTTGAACTCTTATGTGACTTAATACATCCATTTGTGTAGATCCCCTTAGACTAGGTGTTTATGGCTTTGTGTCAAACCATTAATCAAGTTGTCCTGGCTATTCTAGCTCCTTCATGTCTCTGTATTCACTTTAGAATCAGATTAGCCATTTTTACAAAAGAAAGTCTGATGCGATCTTGGCTGGAATGATCTTGGATCTCTAGGCCAATTATATTGATTTTTTGACAAATGGCACCTTTGAGAAATTGACATATTTTAGTTTTTATTTTAATAATTTTTTTAAATTGAAATGTAATTGTATGATTTTTCCTTCCTCTTTCTTCTTTCCAGCCCCTCCCACATACCCCTTCTCTCAAATTCATGATGGCTTCTTTTTCTTTAGTTATTGCTGCATATGTGTATGTGTGCCTGTGTGTATTCCTAAATATTTAAGCACAACCTGCTCATTCTATATACTTTTACTTGTATCTATATGATTTCAGGGCTGGCCACTTGAATTTTTAAATCAACACTGTATATTTATATTTATCATGGTATGTAAATGCTATTTATTTATTTGTTTATTTTTTGAGACAGAGTCTTTCTATGTAGCTCCAGCTATCCTGGAACTCACTATATAGAACAGCTGACCATGACCTTACAGAGAACCACCTACCTCTACATCCCAAGTGCTGGGATTAAGGGCGTGCACCATCGTGTTCTGGCCATAAATTTTACTAACAACATTTTATATTTCTTACACATGAAAATATCCCTATATATTTCTATATATAGTTACTATATACCTGTATGTTGACCTCTGTGATAGTTAATTTATGTGTTATAGGTCAGCCTCTCTGGGATAGGGCACCTAGTCATTTAGTCATCCTTTATTCCTTGTATGCTAGTAAAGATTTTTTTTTTATGAGATTAATATTTAAATTGGTAGACTGGAAAAAACGAATCTCCATCCTCAATGTGGGTAGTCTTTGAATAAGTTGAAGGCCTGAAAACATCCCCTGAGAATTCTGCTTTCAGGCCTGGACCGTAAATATCAGTTCTTTCTGGTCTCTATGACAGTAGCCTTTGGGCAGGAATTTTGTCTACGTCATCAGTTCTTCTGGCTTTGCCATTTGCCAACTGCAGCTCTCAAGATTTGTGGGATTTCATAATCATTCAAATCCCTTATAATAGATCCCTACACACACACACACACGAACCAATAGCAATGGTTCTATTGCTCTGGAGAACATTGATGAATACAGTTTGTGTCCTAAAAGCTTACCAAACTAGTAACTGTTTTGACAAATTCCTTCTGGTGTTTTGTTTTCTTTTCTTTTGTTTTGTTTTTGCAGTACAGGACTGAACCCAGGGCCCCCAGCCTGCTAGGCAAGCACCCTATTTACTGCTGAACTATATATCTCTGCCCAATTATGTCATTTGTGAAGGAAGACAAGCTCACTGTTCTGTTTCTAACTTACGTCTTTAATTTCTTTTTCTTATCCTATTACACCGGCTAGGTCTCTAAACCAGTGTGGAGTGGGATTGATGACAGTGATATCTTTGTTCTTTTTCTAGGTAGGGGAAACTTTCATGTGTTAACTATGAAGCCTGACACTAGTTACGTTTTGTAGATGCCTCTTGCCAGGCTGAAAAAATTCCCTTTGGTTTCTAGTTTGCTGATTTATCACAAACAGAAATTAAAATTTGATTAAATAATTTTTATTTTCTTTTTTCTTTTCTTGGTTTTTCAAGACAGGGTTTCTCTGTGTAGCTTTGCGCCCTTCCTGGATCTTGCTCTGTAGCCCAGACTGGCCTCAAACTCACAGAGATCCACCTGCCTCTGCCTCCCAAGTGCTGGGATTAAAGACATGCCCCCCCCCCCCCCCCCCCGCTGCCGCTGCCACCACCACTCGGCTCTGTTAAGTACTTTTCAACTTCTATTGAGATGGATATTTTTGTGATATGTTTGATATTTTAACTTTTCATCACTGTGATGAAACACTAGAAACAAGCTACTTAGGAAGTAAAGGGAGGTTTGTTTTGGTTCATGGATTGGGAGACTCAACTTTAAGAAGATCAAGTTGTCTCCTGGATTTGTGATTCTGGTGAGGGAGGTACAGGCAAGAAGTAGAGAGAAGAGGTAGAGGGCTTAAGTCCCACCAGGTTGTATGAGGGCACATTCTCAGTGAGCTAAGGACCTACCACCAGCTCACTTCTTGAAGGGGCTGTAGTACTGCTACCCTGAAGCCAAACCTTTACATATGGACCTTTGGAGATCCCATTCATATCATAGCCTATGGTAAATCATACTGACTAATTTTTTAATGTTAAACTAACCTTGCATTCCTAAGATAAACCTCACTTGATGATGATATATTTTACTTTTTCACCTAGTTGAATTCTGCTTGCTAAAATTTTTGTTAAGGATGTATGCTATTCATGTGAGATGCCATTCTGCAATTTTCTTGTAATGCATTTTCTGACTTGGTATAAATTGTTGGCCCTAAAGAATGAGATAGACAGTGTGACAGCCTTCTTATTTAGCTGGAGGAATTTATGTCATGTTTGTCTTCTTTCTTTCTTTTCTTTTTTTCCCCTTTGGTTTTTTCAAGACAGGGTTTCTCTGTATAGTCCTGGCTGTCCTGGAACTCACTCTGTAGACCAGGCTGGCCTCAAACTCAGAGACCCACCTGCCTCTGCCTCTGGAGTACTGGGATTAAAGGTGTGTGCCACCACTGCCCAGCTCTTATTTATTTCTTACATGTTTGTCAGAATTCACCACTGAAACCAACTTGGCCTTGAAATTTGCAAGAATCTTTTAAAAAAAAGATTTGTTTTTTTTATATGTATTCATGTTTTGCCTGCATGTATCTGTGTGTACTACATACATGTACAGTGCCTGTGCAGCCAGAAGAGGGAATAGGATTCCCTGGATCTAGAGTTAAGGATCACAACTAAACCACCACATGGGTGCTGGGAACCGAACCCAAGTCCCTCTGCAAGAGGAACAAGTGCAAAGAACTGCTGTGCCACCTCTCTAGTTCCTGGAATGTTTTGTGACTACAAATCCCATTATTGAATAAGTATATTCTATAGGTATCTATTTTTGCATGAGATTAGGTAGCTTGTATATTTCTAATAGAGTGTTCTGTTTCATCTAGGTTGCCATTTTGTGTGTGTGTGTGTGTAAAGCTACTCCTAATATTTTCTTATTATCTCCCTAAGTGTCATTAGAATGGTGCCATTTCTAATTTTTGATCCTAGCTATTTTTGTATTTTATTCTTTCCTGATAACTCTACCTAAAGATATATCAATTGTATTGACTTTTTTCTTCGATGTACAGGCGGATCTTGGAAATTCTAGGTTGGTCCAGGAATGAGTCCTAGAACTTTTTGGGCAGAATGTTTCATCTGCCTAATTAATGCTTGGGGGCGGGGTGCAGAGGAGAGAGAGACCCCAACAGAAGAAATGCAGGGGCTGGGAACATGGCTCCGTTGGTAAAGTGCCTGCTGTGTGAGAATGAAGTCCCGAGTTCGAATTTTTAATCATCTACGTAAAGACTGAGCACTGTGGCATGGATATATAACCGTAGCACTGGAGGTGGAGACAGGCAAACCTCGGAATCTTGCTGGCTGGCCATTTTAGCCAATTGGTGAGCTTCACGTTCAGTGAGAGACACTGCTTCAAAACATAAAGAAGAGAGTGATAGAAGATGATACTGGTGTCCAACTCATCTGACCTCCACATGCATACACATATGTGAACATGTATCTGCAGGTGCACATGCATACAAACACAGAAAGAGAGAGACAGACAGATAGACAGAGAGAGAGAGAGAGAGAGAGAGAGAGAGAGAGAGAGAGAAAAAAAAAGAGAGAGAGACAGAAAGAGAGAGAGAAGAGATACGCATTAATATGGAAGGGTATGTATCCACTCTGCCTCTCCATGTGTCCATCCACCTTGTGTATGTATGTTTGCTTGTTTGAGACAGGTTTTTGTTGGATACTCTCAAATTCACATTAGTCCTCCTGCCTCTACTTCTTCTTTTTTTTTTTTTTTTTTTTTTGGTTTTTCGAGACAGGGTTTCTCTGTGTAGCTTTGCGCCTTTCCTGGGACTCACTTGGTAGCCCAGGCTGGCCTCGAACTCACAGAGATCCGCCTGGCTCTGCCTCCCGAGTGCTGGGATTAAAGGCGTGTGCCACCAACGCCCGGCTCTGCCTCTACTTCTTAATTGTTGACATTACATGTACCATCCGACTGGGCCTGGGTACTTTTTTGTCTTGTCAGTTTTAATTCCTGGATTTAAAAAAATGTTCTTGAACAATTTTATACATATATTAATGTATTTTGATAATATCCACATCTTTTTTAACCCCTTTCCACTCCCTATGGATCCTGTCTTTTCCCTAATAAGGTCTCCTCTTACTTCTGTGTCTTTTCTTTGGATGACCCACTGACTTTAATGATGATTGTTTGCATGAAGATGAGTGGGTTAGTTATTGGAGCACGGGTAACTTACAAGTGGATACACCACCAAAGTAAAGATAATTCCCCTTCTTCAGCTGCCAATAACTGTCCACAGCTCCTCAGCTAGGACCCCTTCCCCATCTATTTTAGAATGTTGATGTTCTCAGTATTATGCAGGTCTTGGGCAAGCAGCAAGCTCAGCTGTTGTGAATTCTTGAGTGCATGGCCATGTCTTGTTCAGAAGACAGCATTTCATGGCACTCTTCCATCCTCTGGTTCATAGATTCTTTCCTCCTTTTCCTTGGCAATGTTCCCTGAGCTTCGGGGCTGGGGAGTGATAAAGATGTGCAGGAATTGTTTTTTTAAGCTTCTGTAACTGTACAAAGTGACTAAGAAAGAAACACACTGAAAGGCATACAACTTTAAATAACTAAAAACAGTTGCATTCGTGGATTAGAAGACTTAATATTGTTTAGTAGCCAATATCAATAATAATCAATAGATGATTGCAATTCTTATCAATTCTAGCTAGTTTCTTTATGAAAAGATAAGCAGAACCTTATATTTATATTGCAATATAAGGGATTCAGGAAAGGTAAAACAACTTTTAAAAAAACGAATGAAGTAGAGGATTCACACTTTCCAATTTCAAATTTACTATAAAGCTACAGTAATCAAGACTTATCATAAGGACAGACATACCTACCAATGGGAAAGAATGGTGAGCCCAGCGACAAGGCCATGCATTTCAAGTTTGATGTTATAACATTGATAAGACATTTCAGTGGAGAAAGGACGGTCTTCAACACATGGGAGTGTACATGCAAAATATGAAGCTTGGATGTACCTCACATCATATGCAAAAACCAGCTCAAAGCATATGAAAATACCTAAGAGATCTAAGAATTCTAAAGCCCACAAAACCTAGACACAGGGTTCAGTCTTCTCTACCTTAGATTTGACAATGGATTTTTAGATATGCCACCAAAAACTTACACAACCATGAAAAATATATAAATTGAACTCTTTTTCTGAACGGAAAACCTCTTGTGCTTTAAGGAACATGAAAAAATGAAAAATCACTGTAGAAATCATTAGTAAATAATGTATTGGTATGGGAATAGTTCTGGAATACATAAGAACCCTTGCAGGATGAGGTGGCTCACTTCTGTAATCCTAGGTCATAGGCTGGAAGATTGCCTTGAGTTCCAAGGTAACCTGGGGTACATAGTGATTTCTAGGCCAGCCTGGGCTACAGACTAAGACCTCGTCTACAAAATACCCTAAAAAACAAAATGAAACTCCCTTGCATTCAATAGTAAGAAGCCAAATAATCCAATTAAAAATGGACAAGGCTACAGGTGTGGTGGCACACTTCTGTACTGTTATCACTTAGGATGGTGTTTCTCAACCTTCCTAATGCTGTGGCCCTTTAATACAGTTCCTCATGTCATGGTGACCCCCAACCATAAAATTATTTCATTGCTACTTCATAACTTTAATTTTGCTACTGTTATGAATCATAATGTAAATAACTGATATGCAGGGTATCTGATATACAACCCCTGCAAAAGAGCAGTTCAACCCCAAAGGGGTTGTGACCCACAGGTTGAGAACCATTGACTTAGGGTTGGGGATTTAGCTCAGTGGTAGAGCGTTTGCCTAGCAAGTGCAAGGCCCTGGGTTCGGCCCTCAGCTTAAAAAAAAAAACACCCAAAAAAACAAACAAACAAACAAACAAAACCCGCCACTGACTTAGGAAATGGAGACATAAGAATCTCTAGCTTTAGCTCAGCTCAGGCTGCACAGCAAGACTCTGTTTTTTAAAAATGTACAGACTTGGGCTGATAATTCTTTAGAGAAGGTCTCTAACTGGCCAATATGCATCATTAGCCATGCTCACAATGAGAGCCACAAGGAGATCCATATTCTGTCCCCATCTGCAGTAACACCAATGGGCGACAATGGTATGAGATGCAAGGGGGTGGAGGAAGAGGTTCTTTGAGCACTGATGGAAATGCAAAATAGGGCCATCACCAAGGTCATAAACCTTAAGACCCAGGAATCCCATTCTCAGGTATTTACTCAGAGAACTGGACATCTGTTCACATTGACACTTTCACACAAGTGTCCATAGCAGCCTCAGTCACAATAGCCCAAAGGGAAACAACACAAACAGCCATCAACTGAGAAGCAGGTAAAGAAGATGTAGCTTATTTATATGATGGGATGTTATCCAACCCCAAAAAGGAATACGAAGCACTGGGGTGCCACAAGAATGGACCTTGAAAACATTATGCCAAGTGGATGATGTCAGACACAAAAGGATGCCCACTGTGTAGTGCCACCCATGTGACACACCCGTCTTAGATAAATGCATAAGTCAGAGTGGTACTTGCAGGGGCTGGAGAAGGAAAAGTGATTGTTACTAGTACAGGGTTTGTTTGCTTTGGGAGGAGGTCATGTAAACTTCTGAAAGAGACAGGGGTGATGGCTGTATGGCTCTGTGTAATAGTGACCATAGAATTGGCTGCTTTAAAGAGGTAAGGCTTATAGTATGTGAATTACGTTCTGATAATGGATTTTTAATCTGCTGGGGAATCATGTGACCCCAGCCTCCATTGTACTGGATTCTGAGGTTCCCTCAAAGGATTCTCACGTGGATCAATCAACTATTCCAGAGGTAAGAAATAAAAACAGGGTGTGCTGTTGGCCTGGCTCCTTGCTGGTCTGCCGTGCTTGGAAGGAAGGACGTTCTCTGTCACGAGTGTCACACTCTTCCTCTGACTAGACCGAGCCAGGGTCACAGAGAATGGCAACGTTCACTCTCTTTACTGCCCTATGCCCTTTGGCTGTTTTCACAACCAGAACAGGTTGGGGAGAGTATCGTTCTGCAGGTACCATGAACCCAAAGTCGTTGACTCCTACTGCCTGGGAGTCTGTGCAGGAGGCCAGGCTGTGTGTGCGTCCTTGGTCTCTCTGCAGTGAGTGTTTCACAGAGCACACGTAGCAAACGCATAGAGTATGTGATTTGGAGAGAGGCTGGTCTTGCAAGGGAGGTACTAGCTGAACCTACTTCCAAGTACCCTGCTATATAGGGCAGTGGGAGGGCTTCCCATCTCCCCTGTCCCCTACTCTGTGAGCCCAGGGTGGGGTTCCCGATTTCCCTGTCTAGCTAAGCTTCTTCCTGGTTGTTTGACTTAACCAGAGTAGCTGGTATTCACAGGGGTACATGGTTTTCAGCACAGTGTTGTCCTGGTCAATGTGTATCACAGACCCTGGCTTAGGGCCTGCTACCTGATGGAAAACTGCTTGGCCAAGGTCAAAGGCAGAGCTAGCTCTGGGCCTGCCCCTTCATTCCATCATGGCTGTAAGGACGACAGCACATCTTTCTGGGGCTCAGGCTGATGTGGACATACCAACAATGCTCAGGGTCACAAGGCACCAGCAGCAGGGTCCAGGGCCCACTTCTCCGTGTGGTTATCAGTGTCTTGAGTATGGAGGTTGAGGTACTGCAGTGCGCACAGGGCCTGGGCTTCCTCAGCCATGTATTCATGTACTGTTGCAGCCTTGGGTCAGACCCCCAGGACCTCACCAAAATGACATCCTGTCAGGGTCCGTATCACAGGTCTTGTCTGGAAAGTGCCTGGGTGTGAGCATGCTGTCCTGTGTCTTCTGTCAGGATGGATGCGTGCAGCTCAGGAGAGCAGCATGTGGGATGTGGGGTGGGATGTTCCCTAGGGGAAGTTACCTGTTCTGCCATCTTGTGCTCTGTAATGTAGGGGTTGGACTGAGAGGGCTTACCCCCTCAGAAAGACAGGCCAACATGCACCCTGTAGATAACCAGAGTGTTTTCCCGCACGAACAACAGGTCTTTGCTCTCAAATTCAGAAAAGGTTCATTTTTCAAAGAGCATAAGGTTTTGAGAGGATGTTGATATATACTGCATTGTTTAATAATGATTTCTATGACACAGGCTGCTGTAGGCAGAGGGGTTATTTGGGGGCTGTTTTTTTGGAGGGGGGATGCCAGGGTGAGGAAGGATTCAAGTGTCCCTTAGAAGAGAATCTTCTATCAGTACATTATCTTCTCCACAGACATGGGCAAGGTCGGGTTGATACTGAACTTTAGACATCAGCCAGTCTTTGAGGGCAGTGCTGTGGACCGGAAGGAGCTGGCCCTTTTCAGAGCCAGGCTGTGACGGTCCTGCAGTCCTCAGAGAAGGCTGAGTGGTGGGGTGGCAGACTAGCATCTGAGAACAACAGTAGAGAGCCCCACTCCACCTGGAAAGACCTGAGTGCTATCCTCCCCAGGGGCCCCACTGTCTTCTTCGGGTTCATGTGCCTTTTGGCATCTCCGACAGAGAATGGAACAGTGTGCCCAGGTCCCAGGGAAAACATGCTGAGAGCAGAGAGAGAGCGAGAGCGAGAGTCCCCTCTCCAGCTCCAGACATCTCAGCTTTTTAAAGATTTTTATTTACTCTGGCCATGGGGGAACAAAGGTACCTTGGTACCTTGAAATGGTCAGGATGGCACCTATCTCATCCAGAAATCCAGAGTTTTGCGGGTGCGGAGAAAGATGGCCGCATCGTCGGGGAGATCGCGTTCCAGCTTGACCGGCGTATCCTGGCCTATGTGTTTCCAGGGGTGACTCGCCTCTACGGCTTCACAGTATCCAACATCCCTGAGAAGATCAAGCAGGTACAGTGTCTTTATTGCCTCAGGTCAGGGCTGGAACTGGGAGTACATCCTAGTGCTAACAAGTTCTTGAAGACCCCTGACTCTTCTTGGGTCCAAGTGAAGACCCCGAAGGGCTCATCCTTCTGAAGGATGCTGAAAGGGGCCGAGGGCCTCCATTTCCCCGCTAAGCCTCCAAGTCTGCCCTGTCCCACCTACCTCCACTAGGGTCAGAGGCTTTTCTGACCCAGTGCCTTGTCTCCACTCCTCTGTGTCCCCAGACATCTATCAAGTCCCTAGACGGCTCCGTGGATGAGAAGAAGCTGCGTGAGCTGACGCATCGCTATCTGACCCTGACCGCGCGCCTGGAGAAGCTGGGCTACAGCCGCGAAGTGCACCCGGTGTTCAGTGAGTTTCTCATCAATACCTACGGCATCCTGAAGCAGCGTCCAGACCTGCGGGCCAACCCCCTGCACAGCAGCCCAGCTGCGCTGCGCAAGCTGGTCATTGACATTGTGCCACCCAAGTTCCTGGGTGACTCCCTGCTGCTGCTGAACTGCTTGTGTGAACTCTCCAAGGAAGACAGCAAGCCACTCTTCGCCTGGTGAGCCGCTCGCCTCACCCTTCCTGCAATAAACATGTTTGTTCCAAACCCGGGGGCCACCCGCGTCCTCCCGCATGGAAAGCTGTCTGCCCAGCTACAGTGGGGAGAAGCCTCCTCCACGCCTGCGCTTGCCCTGGGCACCCAGCTACTCGGGCCGCTCACAGTTGCCGGGCACCTGTTGCCTTATTAAAAGCTTATTTATTTGTTTGCCTTACCTTTGGCTCTTTGAGGGCGTGGTGAGATGTCTTGGTCTCTGCTGGCCTGCAAGAGCTGTGGATCATTGTTTATAAATAGATGTTCTTGGACATTGGCCGGAGTGGCAAGGTTTCACATCAGTTCCCACCCCACAGGTACCCCCGTGTGCACATACACTGCCCTACAGTCAGTAGAGTCAGCCCTGCAGCCAACAGATGGACCCTCAGTGAATCAGCGGGGCTGGCTAAGGATCCAGACACAAAGACCTGGAGTGGTGTGCCTCTTGGCAGGTTTGAGAGCAGAGTTGGATCAGACAGTGCAGGTAGCCACCCCCAGCTGGTCTCCATGCTCGCTTCTGAGTTTTGAGGGTAGGGCTTCTGTCTTGCTCACTAAATTGTTGGAGCCAGAATACTGAGTGACACCCTTGAGGGACCCCCCCCCCCCTCTGCTCGGTATATGTGTTCAGTTCTGAGATGCCTGTCCGTTGAAGGGAGTGCTGGGTCTCGGTGAAGGAAGAGGTCAAACCTGATACCAGGGGAGGGTCTTAGCCACCTGGAGCTGCCTAAGCCCTTGGCTCTGGCTCAATGGTGGTGTCACTAGCTTGCCCCTTTGGGAGTCAACCTTTAGGGTGATTAAAGCAAGGCGGTGAGCGTGACCACATCCAAAAAGACTGCGTGAGGAGCTGTCAGAGCACAGGCCTGTAGCCATGTCTGTTGTCTTAGCCAGATAGGCTCCAGCCACTTCCCCTCGAAGTCAGCAGCTGGATGCTTCCCGCACACCTGAGGTAAGGGGTAAGGGTGAGTATACCTGGGCTTGTTTAATTTGATACAGCAGGCTGGCAGACATGGAGAGAGAGTCGCGTGTACCGCTCACAATCCCAATAGGAAGTATATCCTGCTGCTGTGCAGGGCTAGGTAGGGGATGGTCAGGATGCTTCCAAGGAACGAGGGCCTGTGGTGGCCTCTTTGAGAAGAAATGGGTGAGGCAGGGTAGGTGAGTAGGAACAAGGATGGGGGTAGAGAGTTCAACTTCCATAGGCTAGGATAGAGGAGGGTGTCTGTACTGACCAAGTACCTTGCCCTGTGGGGTTTGGAGGTCAGGGACCCTTGGCTTGGGGGGAGTTAAATGAAGAAGTGGGCTTTGAGTTAGTTGTTTTACATAACAAAGTCATGCTTATACACCAGGAGTTAACTAGTTCACAGTGGAAAGATTGGTTTTTCCAAATAGTAAGGCACCCAAGATGTCATGGTTTTATAAAGGAGTAAATATAGACAGTAAGAGCAAGTGCTCAAAAGTAACCCTGGGGTGTGGGAGGCACGAGTGACATGGTCTCTGGGCTTCTGGCTTGGAAGGATTGGGCTCTTGGACTTGACTATGAGTCTCTGTGTTAGTTAGCTTCCCATCACTGTGCTAAGACACCCAAGAAAGTCACTTTAGTGAGAGGAGATTTCTTTAGCTCACATTTTAGAGGTTTTGGGCCATGCTTGGCTGGCTCCATTGTTTCCAGGCCTATGATGGAGCAAAATATCAGGGCAACGGGTGCATGGTAGAACAAAGCTGCTCATTTCAGTGTCCGGGAAGCAAAGAGAGAACATGGATATGGGACAAGTTACACCCTTTTCAGGGGCAAACTCCCAGGAATCTACCTCTTCCAGCCAGGCCCCCACCTCCTACAGTTTCTACCAGCTCTCAGTAGTCCATTCAATATGAACTCATCAATGACTTAATCCGTCTAAGAGATCAGAGACCTCATGATCCAATCATGCCCCCAAAGCCCTTTCTCCTAACATTGCTGTCATCAGGACCAAGCTTTCAACAAGGAGACTTTTGGGGGACATTCCAAACCCAAACCCAGAGGATCATGGTGTCCCCAAGCTCTTGAGCTCACCTCTGAGTGGTCCCAGGCTGTTGTGTGTCCGCAACATGGTGCACATGGTGGGCCCAGGCTTGGGAGGGTACCAAATGATTAGGGCTCAGTACCGCAACAGAGCCTCTCCCAGATTGCAGTATCTGGTGTGCTGTTTAGAAGGCTTGAAGATGTTTCTGTGTGAGAGGAGATAGGACAGTGGTGAAGGGGTGTGTGTGTGTGTGTGTGTGGTTCAGGCATGTTTTCACAGTGGTATAATTTGGCTGAGCCCCCTGGAGATGGATACAGGTTGGGACTGGTTTCCTGTGGCCAGAGCCCACATTGAAGGGGTGGAGTCATGCTCTACCTGCCCAGGGCCAATGCCTGCATGAATGATTTGGGATACTTCTGCATGGGCAATTGGTCATTTATTTGTGGACTCCTGGGATTCTGCTCTGCATCTGTGTCTGGGCCCAGCACCTCACTTCTGGTTGTTCCAGCTTTGGGGTCCCTTTAGTAGTTTTTCAGTCTCTCCAGATGGCCACAGGGGAGGTTGAGTCTCTAAGCATCACTTCATCCATTTCCAGCAATGCTGTGAGGTGATGTATCTTAGCACTCTGCTACCATCAAAGGCTTTGTGGAACATGCGGGCATCTTTGTGAAATTTATGGGTACAAAAGGCATCTAGGACAGGGATGTTCATGTGTGTCCAGGACTGTAATAAGATCTGTGGACCCCATATAGAAGGGATATACCAGCCTCTACCTATAATTAAGAATTGTAAAGAAGGAATCTGGGAGTTGGAGCCATGAGCCAGATCTTACCATTCTCATGCAGTTGGGGCTGTAAACTTTAAGAAGTTTTGACTCCAGAATCAGTGGTGAGGAAAACCTGGGCTTTCTTCACCTGCCTGCCTCTGGGAACACATACCACATAGCAAATCATACTCAACAGCATCACCTGCCACTCTCACACCAATTACCACGTGTACACTCACACCTACACCTGCCCCAACAGCCACATGTACATGCAACATCAACATGCACACATGAATGCTCATATCTGTACATATACCAACACACACACACACACACACACACACACACACACACACACCATCCATACATGCTCATACCAACATTAACTCATATACAAATACCTGAATATATAGATACACAACACCTACATAAATGCAAACATTAACATCTGTTTTCATCCCAGTGCCCACACATTCATGCTTACACATTAACACTGCACACATACTAACACAACATATACATTGTGCTGATTAGTTTTTATTATTGACCTGATGCAACCTAGAGTCTCCTGGGAACAGAGAACCTCAATTGAGTGATTACCCAGGTCCGACTGGTGTGGGAGCCCATTTTCAGGTTCCTCATGGCTTTACCCAGCAGGTCCTCATAGAGAGGATGATTAGGACCACGGGCCTGAGTGCAGGTGTCTGAGATGGTCTGCACTTGGCTGTGCTGGGCAGGGGGAGGTCTTTTGCTCCACCCCCTTGGTGTCTCTATAAATACCCTGGGGCAGAGACAGTCGGGACCCATTGGAAAAGATTCCAGGCCCTCTCGAGGCTATCCTTTATTTTCTGTTTATCTCTGCAATATAAATCCTTCTATCTAATATTTCCTGCTGCTCACACTCAAGAAAACTCTGGGGAGCTGTGGGGTTGGTGGGTAAACGCCCCACAGACTGGTCTATGGCCATGTCTGTGGGGAATTATCTTATTTTTTAAATTTATTTTATGTGTATGGATATTTTGCCTGCATGTACATTTGTGGACCATATGTGTGCCAGTGCCCATGCAGGTCAGAAGAGGGTGTCAGATCTCCTGGAACTGGAGTTACAGATGGTTGTGAGCTGCCATGTGGGTGCTGGGAATTGAACCCAGGTCCTCTGCAAGAACAAGTACTCTTAAGTACTAAACCATTTCTCTAGCTCTAGGAATTGGCTTGTTTTTGTTTGTTTGTTATTTTTGTTTTTCAAGACTGGGTTTCTTTGTGTAACCTTGGCTGTCCTGGAACTCATTCTGTAGCCCAGGCTGGCCTCAAACTCACAGAGATCCGCCTGCCTCTGCCTCCTTAGTGCTGGGATTAAAGGTGTACACCACCAGCTGGCTGGCTTGGTTCTTGATTGCTGTAGGAGAGTGCAGCCTGTTATGGACAGAACTATTCCTTGGGCAGGTGGTCCTGGCCTTAGGAGTGAGCCAGGAACCAGCAAGCACTGTTCTCCATGGCTTCTGCTTCATCGCCGGGTTGAGTTCCTGCCTTGACTTCCCTCAATGATGGACTGGGACCTGGAAGTGTAAGCTGAAAGAAACCCCCAAGTTACTTTTGGTTAGAGTGTTTCATCAGAGCAACAGAAAAGCTGACTAGGATACATGCGTACAGGTTTGTTCACATCAGTACCTACATACAGCACCAGTATCCATCTTTCCTACATCATGGTTGACACACACATTAACATCCACCCACTTGCAAACCAACATCCACATATATGCTGTCATCCACGTAGTGCATGTATTCTAATATCTACCTGCATAGGCACACTAACACCCATGTGCACACTCACACCAACTCCTACATATTCACGTATATCCTTATATACACCCCCACACCATTTCTCTAGCTCTAGGAATTGGCTTGTTTTTGTTTGTTTGTTTGTTTGTTTTTGTTTTTCAAGATAGGGTTTCTTTGTGTAACCTTGGCTGTCCTGGAACTCATTCTGTAGCCCAGGCTGGCCTCAAACTCAGAGATCCGCCCGCCTCTGCCTCCTGAGTGCTGGGATTAAAGGTGTGCGCCACCACCAGCTGGCTGGCTTGGTTCTTGATTGCTGTAGGAGAGCGCAGCCTGATATCCATATCCACTCATATGTACACCTACCCCACGGATTGCACAAATTCCCATGGTTACACACATTCTTGCTCTCACCCTGATACTCTCTCCTGCCTCTCTGAGCTAAGATGACTTCTGTGGGGGACCAGGCCTCACACATGGCCTTCCCCCTCACCCCATCCCTGAGGACTACTAGGTTCTCTATGAAAAGATACCAACCCAGAAGTCCCATGGGGCCGCCTCTGGAAAGGCCACATTCTGAGAGCAAAAACTGTGTCATCTGGATAGTCAACAGGCAGCCCTGGACCAAGCTGGGCCTTGAGCCCAAGTTGGCCTGATGCCCTAGCTTGAACTTTGCCCCTCTAGGCCTCCAAGAGTCCTCAGCATGTGCCCCTCTGACCCTGATCATGTGCTTTTGGGAAAGCTCATTCTGGAGAGCACATACTCAATTTGGGAGTACCCCTACACTCTCCGGTTCCCTTCACACTGTCCCTGGTTAATAAGAAACTAGCTGTGAGGTGGTATAAAAGTCCCGGGGCCATCAGCTGCCACTCCACATCCCTTCACTGCCTCTTGAGAGGAACGTCTGGACTCAGGTGCTGACCATGTCCCAGCTGGTGGAATGTGTCCCCAATTTCTCAGAGGGGAACAACCAGGAGGTGAGGCTCCGTCAGGGCTGGCAGAATATGTGGGTGCTCTAGTCACAAAGAAGGGAATGAGTTTGGTGTGGGCGGAGGTTGCCTTCCCAGGACGGGCAGAGCCATAGCCTGTTGGCTCCCTCAAAGGAGCCATCTCTGCCAGCTCTGGAACATTCCATGGATGTGGGGGACTCTGGAGAACTGGCAGCGGGCCTGGGGATTTGGGAGTGTTCCTGGTGGAAGTTGTGAGTCCCTTGACCCCAGTGTTCCTAACTAAAAATGAAGCACCTTGAATATAGATGTAGAGAATAGAGAGTTATTTGAGGTCACAGGAAAGGTCATTCCCACATGTATTAACTCCTTCCTCACCCATAAAGCCTTGTGAGGCAGGCACTATTATTAGGCCCCCCTTACATGATGCGGAAACTGAGGCAAGGGGGGTCCTCAGGATGGGGTTTGAGCTCTGAGCCCAGCTCCTGATCTGGAAGGTTGTGCACGGATCAGGCTCCCCCACCCCCATATTAGCTAATGGTCCTTACCCTGCTGTTCCCACTGGAAGGCTGTCACTCTGTCCACTCCTTCTGAATGTCTGGGTGTTGGGAGCAGGCCCATTATTTATTTTTCTGGGCCAACTTGAGCCCGGGGTGGCCACAGCCACTGCCACAGGGGCCTTCCTTGTTGTGCCATGTGGGTTCTTGGGCTGAAGTTTAGCTTTTTGGGGGATCCCCCCCAAACTTCCTCCTTGAAATCACACTTGGGTGTGAGACTACAGCCTTTCCAAATAGGGATTGAGGCATGGTGTTGGGCTCTGTCTCCAGGTAATTGATGCCATTTCTCAAGCCATCTCCCAGACCCCAGGCTGTGTGCTGCTGGATGTTGACGCTGGACCCTCCACCAACCGCACCGTCTACACTTTCGTGGGGCAGCCAGAGTGTGTGGTCGAGGGAGCCCTCAACGCGGCCCGCACAGCCTCACAACTCATCGACATGAGCAAGCACAAGGGTGAGGCAGCTCAGGACCTGAACTGGGTCAGGCCTCCCACGTCTCAGTTTCCAGGCTGAGCTTGTGCCATGGTGTCCTAGGAGGGGCAGGCCCAGGGCATGGACATGGGGTGTGAGTTCAACAGGGCTGTGGGCAGGCTTCCCCAGGACTAGGGTCAGGGCCATATGGTTTGCCCTAGTGTGGCTTTGGTGCCTATTCCCAGGAGTGGATTGAGGGAAAGGCAGGGAGATGGCCCTAGGACACAGGCTATGGAGATCAGCAGCCCCCTAGAGTGGGCACCTCTCTTTTGGGGTTCACTGATTCTATGATAATCTACAGGGGTTCACTCATCCCAAGGTCTTGACTAGACTGAGGCCTTGGGGAGACAGAAGAGGACACCTCACTAGGAAGCAAACTTGTCAACTGCCTCAAAACCAAACACAATGGCAGGGGTGGGCAGAGTCAAAGGTTGGTGGACACACAGAGCTGGGCAGAAGGCCAAGGCCTCTGTCCGTTCTCGGGGAGAGGTTTTCAGAGGTCATGGTAAGGAATAGATAACAGGCTTGCCAAGGTTAGGAGGGGCTGGGCACTGTATTCTAGATGTGGTGTGGATTCTCTCCTGCCAGGGAAGGCAGGGCTGGCCCATAACCAGATACTTTCAGCCTGGCAAGGTCTTACTGAAGGCCCTGGTTTTATTTTTTAGGAAAGAAAGTATTATAAATGGCCAGCTTATGTAATCCCTACCCATTACTCAGGTCTATAAAGTCCTTCTCTTGACAGCCATAGCAACAAAAATAGTCCCCATGTTCTGTGGCATCCCTGTTAGTCCAGCCTGGGAAGAATTGCTGCTGCCAACCACTTTCTATGGTCAGTGTGTAAGGCTGTAAGGGTGATGGTCTGCCCCTTTTTCTGTAGGAGAGCATCCTCGTATGGGTGCTCTGGATGTTTGTCCCTTCATCCCGGTGAGGGGCGTCAGCATGGATGAGTGTGTGCTTTGTGCTAAGGTCTTTGGCCAGCGGCTGGCAGAGGAGCTGAATGTACCAGGTGAGTGTCCTGGGAAGATAGGCTTTGGGGCATCTCTGGATTCTGGCTTCTGACACACGCTCTGGTTCTCTGGTCTTGACACCTTTTAAGGATGCAGATCATGCCTAGTATGGAGGCACATACCTTTAATCCCAGTGCTCAGGAGGCAGAGACAGGCAGATCTCTATGAGTTCAAGGCCAGCTTGCTCTACATAGAGAGTTTTAGGACAGCCTGGGCTACATAGACCCTATCTCAAAAGACAAACAAACAAACAAAACAAAACAAAACAACCAAAACTAAAACCAAAACAAAACATTGCAAAACAAACAAACAAACAAAAAACCCAAACAAAAAGAATGCAGATCACTTCCAAAAAAGAAAGAGTACTGTGAGAAAGCCACCAGCCTTAGCTTCTTAGACAATGAAACAAATGCAAGCTGAAATCACAGCCACAGCAGAGTGCAGCTGCATGTCCCATCCTGCTTGTTAGGCAGTGGACATTTGTAGGCAGACTTTTCTGTGTCCCACCAGTCAGCTCTGTCCTACTAGCTGCTCCCAAATAACCACACAGAGACTTATTATTAATTATAAATGCTCGGCTGATAGCTTAGGCTTATTACTATTTAGCTTTTTCAACTTAAATTAATCCATATTTCTTATCTACGCTCTACCACATGGTGGTACCTTTTTTTTTTTTTTTTTAGCATGGCATGTTCATCTGCTTCCTCCATGTCTCACTGGCAACTCCTCATCACTCTGCCCTTCTTCCCAGTGCCCTCTCAGTTTGGCTTTCCAGCCTAGCCTCTTCCTGCTTAACTATTGTCAGTCATCCTTTTATTAAACCAACCAGAAGGCACTTTGGCAAAGATACATCTTCACAATGTACAAAAAGATCATTCCAGAACAGACATTGTTTGACCACATGGTAAAGCAGGTTAGCTTGCTGAGCCTGGAGACTAAAAAGTCTATGCCTTGTAAACAGAATTTGGGGCTGGGGAGATGGCTCACTGGTTTAAGCACTTGCCTCTCAAGCATGAGGACCAGAGTTCAGATTTCCAGGAATCTCCATAAGTGCAGATGGGCATGGTGAGGCACCTGTAATTCCAGCTTTGTAAGGCAGAGACAGAACAAGCTAGTTAGCAAGACTTGCCATGCCAGGGAGTTCTGGGTCTGACTGAGAGACTCACCTCCATGAATGAAGTTAAAGAATGATTAAGGATGATTCCTGATATCAACCCTGGACCTCCCCATGCATATGCATACATGTAAGGAGCCCATGCAAAGGCATAAACATGCATACACAAATGCATACCATATACACATGAAAAAATGGGGGGAAAAGATTTCATTGGAGGAAACTAGATCAAGAAAATGATATGAGACAAACTAGGAACAGGATGCACAGCATAGTGTTGGGGGACACACCAGGATAGACAGTCCATAAGGCAGTACAGAGTGGGACCCAGCCAGGCCTTGGTGCTGCCATAAACACAAGCCACAAGCTAACATCTGAGGCTAAGGCCCGTGTTCTGTTTTTTTTTTTTTTCCTCCTATGAGGACAGGTTCACCACACAGTAAAAATCCTTTTTTTTTTTTTTTTTGGTTTTTCAAGACAGGGTTTCTCTATGTAGCTTTGGTGCCTGTCCTGGATCTCATTCTGTAGACCAGGCTGGCCTTGAACTCACAGAGATCCACCTGGCTCTGCTTTCCGAGTGCTGGGATTAAAGGCATGTGCCACTGCCACCCAGCTGTAAAAATACATTTTTTAAAAGAGTATTCCATCAGCGTTCCCCACATACCCCACCCTGACTCCTATAAACATGTCCTCTTCGATGGCACTGGTTTGGGGTGGATGGAAGGCATATGCTATGCCATCTGCATTGCAATACCTACTCCAAAGAGTATGGAGAAGGCGGGGCTCCCCAGAGAGAGTAAGCCAAGGAAGATCTACCCCCAGCTGCGGTTGGAGGAGCTACCTTGCCTGGACCCCTGTGGGAGTGAGGATGCTGGATTCTACCCAGACAAGCACCTGACCAGCTGGGTTCCTTTGCAGTATACCTCTATGGTGAGGCAGCACAGACACCCAGTCGCCAGACCCTGCCGGCGATCCGGGCTGGAGAGTATGAGGCCCTGCCTGAGAAGGTGCCGCCCCATAGGTGGCTGGGAGTCCGAGGGTGGCCTCCCTGACATTTTTCCCCCCTGGAGAGAATGGGATGGTCTGGGCCCCTCCACCTCACCTCATGTGAATGTTCCTGCAGCTCAAGCAGGCCGAGTGGGCGCCTGACTTCGGCCCCAGCTCCTTCGTCCCCAGTTGGGGCGCCACCGTCACAGGTGCCCGGAAGTTCCTCATTGCCTTCAACATCAACCTGCTCAGCACCAAGGAACAGGCCCATCGGATTGCTCTCAACCTGCGGGAGCAGGGCCGTGGGAAAGACCAGGTGGGTAGCTTCTGGCTGGCTGTCCCATGCCCCAGGGATCTTCCTTGGAACCCCCTGAGGAGACTGTTCACCTTGGTGTCATAGCCCTGTGGGGTCTCACGGTGAGTCCAGTGTTTGAAACTGAGGATCTCCTTCAAAAAATCATATGTGTTTTGCTGCATATGTGCCAGAAGAGGGTGTTGGGTCCGTTACTTATGATGATGAGCCATCATGTGGGTGCTGAGAATCGAACCCAGGTCCTCTTAACCACCGGGCCATCTCTCTGGCAGCCCCAGTTGCCTTTATTTTAACAGACTTTACCACAGAAGCAGACAGGGTCAGGTTTCTGTGTAGACAGCTGCCTAGCAGTCCCAGATGTCTTCACATCCTTCCAGATGCTCTAAATATGCACCCCCGCCCTCCCCCAGTGCCTCTGGAACTCTTCAGGTGTTCTGAGGAAGCTTCCTCGCCAGATCTGCATAGAAGTTGTCAGCTAGCTTGAGCGTCATTTCTTCAGAGTCCATCTCAGAGACAGGTGACAGACATACATGGTGACCACAAGTCATCTTCCCATCTGTCCCATCCTCACATCTTACTAGGCAGTGAGGCCCCAGGAGCCTAGCTTCCTGCAGAATCAGCTGTCTATAGGCACAACATGAAACACAGAGACCCTGGAGTCCTTTGTGCCCCTTCCAAAGTGAGGTCACAGCTCCTGGTTCACTCAGGTCATCAAAGAGAGGATCAGAGTGACTGAGGTGGCAAGTGGGTGGGAGATGGATGACAAGGGGAGCTGGGACTTCCCCTGGCTTCCCACATCAGTGTCCCTAGGTCTCTAGAACATGGTATGGTCAGAGATTAGCACCAAACCTAGACTTTGGGGCCTCAGTTTTCATGTGGTAGGTGAGGTTTTGCCTGTCTCTCTAGCCAGACCAAGGAAGATAGAAATAGCAAGGAGAGCCACAGTGACAATCTAGTTATCGGGGGCTACCTTGCCTGACTCATCTGGCTAGGGAACACAAGTACAAGAGGGTCTCAGAGCCAGGCATTACGAAGTCTGGGCAGGGGCCACTAGAGATCAGATTCTTAGCCCAGGCTGGGGAATGCATCTCTTTGTAGCCAGGACGTCTGAAAAAGGTTCAGGGCATCGGCTGGTACCTGGACGAGAAGAACCTGGCTCAGGTCTCCACAAACCTCCTGGACTTTGAGGTCACAGCTCTGCACACAGTCTATGAGGAGACCTGCAGAGAGGCTCAGGTGGGTAGGGCAGTTGACCACAGCCTTCTCACGCTCAGAAACCCCCAGACACTGACCTCCTCGCCTCTGTCTCACAGGAGCTGAATCTCCCAGTGGTGGGCTCGCAGCTGGTGGGCCTGGTGCCTCTGAAGGCCTTACTGGATGCCGCAGCCTTCTACTGTGACAAGGAGAATCTGTTTGTTCTGGAGGAGGAGCACCGGATACGGCTGGTGGGCTGCACTCATTTTGGGAATGAGATGCCAAGGGCGGCATGGAGGCTGTAGGCCTTTAGCTGCTCCAGAACCAAGCTGATATTTCCAGAAGGGCCCACCCAAAATCCAAAACCTTCTTCCTTCAAGTCCTTCGTTTTATTGCCTGGAGTGTGTGTGTGTGTGTGTGTGTGTGTGTGTGTGTGTGTGTGTATGTAAGACAGAAGACAACTTCAGGTGTCACATTTTCTTTCTTTTTTCTTTTTTTTTTTTTTTTTTTTTTTTTGGTTCCTCTCTGTTAACAGTCCTGGCTGTCCTGGAAATCACTCTGTAGACCAGGATGGTCTCGAACTAACAGAGATCCACCTGCCTCTCCGGATGTGCTACCACCACCACAGTGCTCAGGTGTCACATTTCTAAGGTGCTTCCATCTTTTTTTTTTTTTTCAACCCAGGGTCTCTCACTGACCTGGAACTCACCAAGTAGGCTGGTCCTCCTGTCTCCATTTCCTCAACATTGGGATTACAAGTAATGTGCTTGCCACCATGCCAGGATTTTTAATTAATTAGTTTTGACATGGGTCCAGGATTTTTAATTAATTAGTTTTGACATGGGTCCTGGGGCTCTAACTCAAGGCTTTGTGCTTGGCTGGCAAGTACTTTACTGACCAAGCTCTGTGGCCAGCTCTTGACTTGTAGTTAGAAGATTTTCTATTTTCATTGTTGTTTAGAACATTAGGAAGTTTTCCTGTGTGACTTGTACTATACAAATTGTATGTTCTTTGCCTTCTTAACTCCTGGGCTGGCCACCCCTGTGAAGAGTCAGCCCCCTCCATCAGGTCCCTTACACCCCTGTAGCCCACCGTTTATGGATTTGGGTACACAGGTCCCTGGCTATACCTCCCCTGGTTCCATCTACACATGATTCTCTTCTAAAGCAGTCCTGCTTGGTATGGTACCTTTGCTCAATTGCTCCAGGGCCCAGGATCTGCTCTGGAGGTGGCTGCATCTCCAGAGGAATTGTTTTCTTTTTCCACCCTCTCATGGGAAGTATTCCTTACTGCTTGCTGATTCTGTGACCTAACTCTTAGATGGCATCCTTTACCCATCTCCATAACC